>NC_068360.1:101147216-101239716 GCF_020536995.1 Dreissena polymorpha | reverse complement strand
CTACTGATATGTTGCTAACATTTGCGATTTAAGATGACGTCGTTGAAGATCAGGAATAGCCAATTTGTATTTTTAAGAATTTACAAGTAATACATTCACTATTGAAAAATATCGTTCATATAATTGTGTTTTTACTATCACGAAAATCTTGATTTCCGATGGTACTTGGGCGATTAAACCTGTTTACTTCCCATTTATCGATTACAGTTGCAGGCACTTACTTTGGTATAAATTATTAGCTTTATATGTATATAAACTAACATATTATTCTAAAAATTATTTACAATTATGTGTGCATAATGTCGCATATGACCAATTAGTCATTTAAATCGACATAAATATAAAGCATGTAATCGCAAACAAAGTTAATACATGCTCTTTAAATACAAAAGAAAACGGAATTGGTAAACGTGTTGATATATGCAAAAATAAAAAAAACAATCTCGATGTATTTAAACATAGTGTGTCAACTCACTAAATATTTATCAAGATCATATTGTTTAATAATGTCAAAAGAAAACAGCAACCTTTTACATAAAGTAGTAAAACATGTATAAGCATATCAACAAGTTAACAAACCTGCGCACACAATACTCCTTTATGAATACATTGCAATCTCTACCCGTCCGCCTACCACTACTGAAAATAACGCAATCGATATCGGTTCAATCTATGTGAGCATTTATTGATTGTGCTCTGCAGGTCTTAAATCTACATACAGGTGGTATGAAGTGCTTTATAAATTAGCAGTAGACTGTGACAAGCCTATATTGAAAAAGCAATTAAACTACTTGGAGGAAGATTTTATATATGCGATAAGTTTAACTACTTTATAGAGGTATATAGGTCGCTTAAACATAATAATTATTTAATTATGTTGCGAGTTGTTTGGGTGTTATCGCACTTGTCCTTTGACTAGAGTTCCGATGTTTGGTTTTGGTTTACAAAGAATATATTTTAAAGTCTAAAATAAAGCTTCTTTATAGATTAGTTGTTACATATCAATCAATCTATTTGGACCCCAATCAATCTATTTGGACCCCCGCCCATTCTAAAAGTGTGGATGTAAACACAACTTGAACGCTATCAAAATCATCATAGATAGCTTGATTCTTGAGTCGCAAACCTGAACCATATTGGGAAGTCAACTGAACATTGACGTCTTGAACCATAATATCTACCGAATTATGCTGGCTATTGAACAGCGAATCTTGTTCCAAAACGCCTATCGCATTATGAAGGCAATTGCACAGAGCCTCTAGTCCTCAAAGCTGTATCACATTATCCTAATGATGACAATTGCACAGCGAACCTAGTGCCACAATGTCTAACACATTGTTATGGCAATTTGCTAGTACTGTCAGTCCTAAAACCTTTTGAGACCTCTTGTCTCAAAACGTGTATCTCATTATAATTTAATTGTGCTTTGTCATCAACTCCCAAAACGTGTGACGCATTATGACAGCAATTTAACAGGGGTCTCAATTCCAAGCGTATGTCGAATTACGATGGCTAGTGCAAAGTGACCTCTGGTCAAAAAACGTGTATCGCATTAAGATGGGATGTGCACAGTGCCATATAGTCCCGGCCGTGTATGGCATTTTGATGGTAATTGCACAGAGAATTATATTTCCAAAACGTATCTTGCAATGTGATGAAATTTGGGCAGTGACATACAGTCCCGGAAGTGTATGTTTTTATGATGGCAATTACAAAGTGATATGTATTCCCAACGTATAACGCATTATGATGGCAGTTTCGCATTAAGTTCTAGACCCAAAGTGTATTATTTTATGACCTCTAGTCAAGACGAGAAAAAAACATAAGTCACTCACTTTTTAGCAATGAAGTGTATTAAGCATAAGATCACAAAGCATTTACATTGTTACCCAATCGCAGTTAATTCCAGTCCCGGACAAACACTGAGGAACCAAATGGAGTGTGAACGTCGACCAGTTCTTTTTAAGTTCAAGTAATTGCACTTGTACGGGAGAAGTAAATATAGATGCTACTTAGTCACATCAAAGTGTGTAAGGTATTACTGCCCGCTTTACTTCGTTACATTTTCCTGGAGAAAGTATTGCCCAAGATTACGTGTTGAAGAATATCGTGAAGTTATAATGAATACGATTGCAACTTTATGCTACTATAGACGTTATAGTGAACGAAGTATAGATGTTGTTAAAATTGTAATATTCAACATTTATGCAGAAACGATTTGTTTGTCACACGTTGTATGCAACCCAATCGAGTACGTGCAATGAACGACACACATATGTATATTTCAATAATCGTTTTTCAAACATTACGCTTTGTTCCGTTTGCAGCTGTAGAGTACTAAAAAACAACAATATGGAAACTGCAAGACGAATAACATTTGAATAGCAGTGTTTATTACAATATGGTTAACAATCGCGCCTAAATACAGACAGGAAAGACGGACGTCATACAAATATGTTCATTAATGAAGTCTTATTGTATGCTTATTGTAGATTATACGATTTATCATTTATTACGAACTATATATAAACACTTCGAAAAGTGAGACTTATAGTAAAAAGTGTTGATAATATCGAATGTTTTGCGGTGCATTTACGTCATTGAATTGACTGTCATTACGTTAACATGTTTCGATAAAGCTCTTGCCAATGCAAGGAAATAAAAAAAAGATTTAAAAACAGTAGTTAAGAAAATAAAAAATATCGCTTAATGTGGGATACTTAATTGCATCTCTACATAAAAATTCAACTGTTTCTCAAAACTCGTATTTTGCAATAGATTATGAACGGCAAGAAAAGATAGTGCCTTTAATGTATGATATGAGCGACTAAACCTGAAATTAATTACCCAACTGGATGCATGATTACATAAGAACATTGACAGCTGTAAATAAACAGCATGTTTTTATTAATCTTCTTAATGTAACTTTCTTGTGCACAACTTATTTATATTTACATTAAGAAACGGAACTTTGAGAACGCTCATACAAACTAAGGCAAAACATATCTGAACAGCTTAACACTCAAGCGCCGCCGCAAAGTGTTATACCTAGACCGGAACAAGAGACTGAAGATCACGAGAAGCACACCTACCAATGTTTTGATAGATTAAGAGCAATTTATATTCCCGATGATGGACGCAGTAAGGCCCATTAGGTTGATGTCTGTGTGGAACGCATGAGTAGACTTACTTTTAATATCATTTTTTCCAAATTCCCTTTGGGTCTCATCCTCATTTTTTAGAGCAAGCGAAATGTTCACTTGACGAAGTTGCAATACTATTCGATGAATGACTCTGATTTGGATTTGTAATATGATATTTTCTATGTAAATGAATTGACATGTGCTCAACTAGGTTTTATATGGAATATCGTTTTAGTGTAATTTCACATAATAGCGTTAGTAAAATCAGTATAAGACAAGTGCCCTGGTCAATAGTATTTAAAACTTCTACTTAATGGTGTATTTATGTTTACATTTTTTTCTTTTTATCGTTTTTTTTTTATTTTCTGTTTTTTATATTATAAGTTATTGTTTATTTTATATTGAATTATTTCAAAATAACACTTTCTGCATTCCGTGCTAAATGTATGAAAAACGTATGCATGGATGTTTGGCTATGAAAATAGTTATCGCGAAAAAAAGCGTAAGTCTAACTAAATATGTATCTTTCTCTTTTAGCATGATTCTGTTTTTCCTAATGAGCCTGCGGTATAAAAGTAATGTGGGAATTAAAACAGTTAACAAAATAACTGACGTGGTGATTGACAAACACCCGCACTTTAGAAGTTTAATTAGTAATTGTATGTTTTCTTTATAACACTAAATAGACAATTACTTAACATGCTAATGAAATATTGTCGCAACACTCAATTAGTTTAGATTGAGATTAGATTTTACCAGACTTGCCATTAATCTACGTCATTGCCTCCCGTATTTGGAAACAACATATATATATATGTTTTAGGTAATTCATGCTTTACTGATTATTTGTACCACATGCTTCGAAAAGACACGACAACAACTATCTTTCGGCAAAGAACATGACGTAAGAAACATTATTTCATTAGAAATAATAACAAACAAACACGAGTGAAATTGACTTTGTTAAATAACTAACTTATTAATATTCAGACAATTATGACGTCAGGTAAAACCTTGAAAAACCTGAACGCTATTTCTGTTTAAAGTGATCTAATACATTTTGTATCTACACACTTATAATTTGTCTATTTTCTAAAACCGTCAAAAAGCAATCATTGGGCATTTGGTCATTACCTTATTTTAAGACTGAACTGTAAGAATGAGTAACAAGGTGAACTAAATAATTGACATGGTGATTGACAAACACCCGCACTTTATAAGTATAATTAGTATTTGTATGTTTTTTTAAAAACACAACATGGATAACTACTTAACATGCAATTCAAATATTGTCGCAGAACTCAGTTATTTAGAGATTAGATTTTACAAGAATTTCCATTACTTCACGTCATGGAAACCCGTATTTTGAAAACACATATATTTGTGTATACTGTAATATATGCTATTCTGATTCTGTGTATCGAATGTTTCGAGAAAAACACGACAACAGATATCTTCCGGCAAAGAAGATAACATAAAAAACATTATAACATTGACCATGATAATCAAATTATAAATGCAGTATCCGAAATTGACCTTCCTAATTATGTGTTTTACAATAGATATAAAACGTGCCACGATAAATTCAACCCAATCTAACATTACTTATGTTTGGTCCACGATCTTTATTTAACATTTAATTTGTAACTGTTTTAACAGGTATAAAATACCAATTTTTACTGGTATAGTTTGTAGCAAATACTGTGGATGATCTTTCAAAATACTATTTCTCAATGTGCACACTTTTGTTTGAAACACTGCTAGTGTTGTAAAGCACGGTTTTGCTGTACATCGTTCAAGCCATTTTAATTTAACCATTAATGTATTATTGTTTGTATGCTAAAGTACATGTTTAACAATAAAATACTGTGTTTCATCGCAATATATTTCTTTGAGCAACATTACATTTGAGCGTTACATAAATGACTAATAAAAAAGCACTCTATGTATCTCTGAGTGGAAAATGTCTGCACACAACATCTGGCGTGATTACTGTTAAATACAAATCCATATCGTAGGACATCCAATCCTCCTGGAAGACGAATTGAAAGCGAAAAAAGGCTTCAATGAGCTGTCTTTATTAAATATCCAGATCATTATGACAGCATTGAAAACCTTGATAATATTACATTTAATTTGTTTGAAATAGGTATTTCACCTTTTGTAAAAATACAGTCAATTGACTGTCATAAGAAAGCGATGGTTGGACAATTATAACATTGAATCTACTTTTATTTTAGAATTTAAGCTTAATTGCGTGTGTTCTTTCATAACGAGCATAATTAAGGCTTAATCTTGTTTTCTTGTTTTGTATTTTTTCGACATGTATCGTAAACATATGAATTTGTTTGCAATATATTACGAAAGTGATGGGCTATTTCTATATTATCAAATACAATTTAAGCTCTCTGAATCAAGTTGATACAATTTACGAAATTGCAATATATTTATATAGTAATTCGATGCCAAAACAGTTTGTGTGTGATAGTTTTGTTCCTTTATTTGGGGGCGGGGATTTGATAGACCGACTGAAATAACCATTGACGCTGTTGGTTATACATGCAAGGGATTGAACGCGAATGACGCATGGATTAAAAAGCTCTCTTAACGCTGTATCCAGTTCATGTTGTAAAAGTATGTTATGTGACACTTGTAATATTTGTGGAAAACTCATTGCGTATTTAAGACTGAATCATTTGTCATTGAATCTCAAACCGATATTGTATTCCGAGAATAAACCGTTTGTCTCAAAATTTTCGTACACATGTGTCCTTCAAATTAAGAAATCGATTGATTGAGCACAATGCTATATTCCCTTTATAACCATGTTGCAGTTTTTCTAATGAGCGCATTTCTGTCCGGGAGTACTTCTCGGATACCGTACGTATTCATTATTATCTGTGCTAATTTGTACGAATGTTTGACATTTAAATACACGAAATTTAAAATAACCTTTTTAAGAAATATTAACTTAGAAACATGTTAGCCAATATATCCATCTTTTGAAATGAAAAATTACAGCCTTCTTTGTTTGAGAGTGAAGGAATATTTTTGAAAAGGTTGAAACACATAATACATATAACGTAACAGGGTAATCAGTTGAATTAAACATGTTTAGTATACATAAACCATGGTCATGTTCATTGTTGTTTTATCTCAAATCAGGATCATAATTATTATGTTAGAAAGCATTCCTTTTTGTATAAAAACGTTTTCATGTTTGTTTGTAAAGATAGAGTACTTGTACATTAATATACACTACTGTACGAAAAAAATCGTTGTTATTATGGTTTCTCAATTATGACACGTTAGCATTTTAAATTGTTTGTGGCTTATCGAAGGGAAAACCGTAATTTATGATATGCAATTGAGCATAGAAAGAAGCATCCATAAATCCATATTATGCAAAATCCTCTCTTCACATGCTATGTGGATATTGAGTTACAGTGATTTGTTTTGTAATAAAATGTGATTTACTGGTTATAAAACTAAAAAACTAGAAATTCACGATCCCATGTGGTGGGAATTCTTCAAGTGAATATACGGTGTTATATATGACCCGAGGGTGTCGTATTTGTAACAAGAACCCCCGTATCAAACTGGTTATACGAAATAAGCATGGTTTTAAATCACCGTGCCACAAACTAATGACTTTTAGAATGATTGCATCAGAGCGGAACTCATTTCATGATATATTGGTATTTTTGTCATTTTTACCAAATTGAAAATAAAACATTATTTTTCTTATTGGCATATGTAGTTGAAAATAATTTAATTAATACAAATCATCGCTTAATAAATGCATGTTTACAAAACAGAAGAGTTATATAGCATAAATAAATTAACCCTTTTATGTCTAGTGGACTCTCCAATCCTTCGAAATTGGATCAATTTATTTCCGAAATTAGGGATTTCTAGTATATTTATTTCTATATTTAGAAAATTTCTTACAGAAATTCCTTTAAGCAAACAGCGCCGACCCTGATGAGACGCCGCATCATGCGGCGTCTCATCTGTACCTACGCTGTTTTCCAATGCCTGTTTTCTAGACGCTAGGCATAGATGGGTTAAACTTGCAATAGTTGTTATTAGGAACTTAGTGGCCACAAATGTGTCCGCTAATTTGCATTATGAACAAATACAAGTAACCGAAAACCTCGGGTTATGAATCTTTTGTCACTATGTGAATATACATGTTTTAGGCGTGCATTCAACCATTAAACGTTGTTTGTGCCTTGTTATAAGTGTAGTTCCGAAGAAAGTATATTGGTACTTAAATTGTGCTCAGACGGATTTGAAATGCGTTTTTCAAGATCCTCGTCGTTGTATTTCGCATAATGTAGTTCTCGAACAAAACTAGTTTCTTCTTGTGTTAGCGTTGAATGCAAAAAAGCTGCGCCATGATCTGGGGAATACTGGTGTATGAAAGACTGTATGGGTCCTAGTGTAATAACAAAAAGTTGCATTGTCTATATATGGCTTTATGTGCAGGCAAGCATAACTTGCTTCATCCGAGAAATAAAGTGCTTTATAAAACATATTGTCATAGATTGTTTTTGCTTTTTTATTGAAGTCTTACGTCAATCACTTCATTGCGGAGTTATTATGTTTTTGCGCAGTTCACACCATCATACATTGGTTAAATGATTTTTTTGCTTTCAAGTTACATCAACACACCCAAATCCTTCCTTCTGAAGAGCGGACGGAATAGCTAAACATATTTATGGAACTGCCCCCTCAACGACCGCATCCATTCTTAAAGTTAGAGGGTATAAAACGTAATTCAAGCTATCAAAAAATTTATATAAAGACCGATACTTTAAGTCTTTAACCATATTAAAGTGATTATTGTTTGACAGTACTATGCCACAATAAGATACGTTCACGGGTGTTTAACAACAAAACTACACAATAATTTAACTTTAACCCGCCTTAACAAGTCTCTGAAAAAAATTCAACCTTTTGTTTTGAAATGAACATATGGACAATCCAGGGTAAGATGTACTTGTCTTGTGATCGTATAAAAGGAAGAAAACGTTGTGTCTAGTTCTCAATCTATTTCAAATCTCAATGTCTATAAACAACGAACGAACTCACAGTTATGACGTTAACGTAACGTGACGTTCCGCGCAATGGCGCGAAAGCGTTGTAACATGTACAAATTCCCAACATACTCGGGGCCACAAAATGTGAATAAACACATAGAAATACAATAATATGCACTTAAAATATCGAAGCATGAAACAAATTAGTTTATAAATTCAACATTAATGTTATATCTGGAACGAAAATACATTTTAAACAAAATATAAACACAACTTAATTTGCAACATACTCAACACAATGAAAACGTTCAGTATATGAAATATGAAATCAATCACCAGTTTTATAAATGTTTCATTATTTTCACTTCACTTACAGGGAATATAGTTTCGTAATTTGTCTATTTGTCAATTTCCAACACTAATTTTTGTTGATTGCACCAGTCCATCATTTCCCTTGACCACCTCCTCGGGGGTGTATTTAAGGGTTTATCTCATGTTTGTATTGTTCAATGTGCGACCAGGCGCACATATCTTCCGAGGTGGCGCCACTGTCGCTCGCTTCCGGTCGAACGCGGTAGCCCTGTGGGGAATACACTTTAGTCTCAGTAGTGTACACAGAGCCGTCTGCTATATGCCGAATGTTATCGTATGTAACGCGTAGAGCGTCTGTCGATAAAGAAGACGAACTAGCGTCGTAATTGCCACTCGATGGGTCTACGTCACCATCGTCGTCGGAAACGATATTAGTGGACGATTCCTTTTCCCGGCTTCGACGATTGCGCATGCGCGGCGTGTCGCTGGATCCGTTCGGGGTATGCGGAACGGGCCCGTGGATCTGTTCATACATGGTGTCAATGATTCGTTCTATAACAGAGTTTCTTTCGTCATTTTCGTCAGAGCTGCCGCTGCCAGGGACGACGACCGGCTGTCGGTACTTAGAGTTCTTTTTCCGTCTGCGTCGTTTCCAGCGGTTGTAACGTTTATTCACTACTGCCTCAAAGCAAAACTCATGACCCGACGGCATACACGAATCATTTGGACTCTGTAGTTTGGAGCGCTGCAGGCGCTTGAGGAATGTATCGCCGCTCTCATCCACTTCCGGCGCACTGTTGAAAACCGGCTCGTTGTCGCTTTTGAATGGCATCCTCTGGCTGCAGGGAATCGTGCGGTCCGGTATAACCAACGTGGAGATCATCGTGCTCTCTTTCTGACTGTTGCCACTTAAAGTGAACGTCACATCTTTCTCCGGTGGAGCAGCAGTTGTTGTGCAAGGTAGGGGGCGTTGTTCACGACCGAAATGCTGTGCACGGTGTAGTCGGGCTGCTTCCTGTTTTGTCGTCCCTGGCAGTTTCACGCTGTATTGTTTATCCTTGTAATATATGCAGGTATCCATATATGTTTAAAGTTCTTTCGGACCGCAAGTCACCTCCGCTTCCGGCGTTATGCCTATGGACTCTAATTTCCAAAATCGCTCGATGTCATCGGTGTTCAAAAGTGACGTCATAATGTTCAGCATATGATGCATTGTCCCCTCGCTTGTATTTGGCAGTGGGCCAGAAAGAAGATACCCAAGTTTCGACTGTACTGCCGTAGGTCCGTTGCCTCTAACAACGTGATTCTGAACTATCTTCCAGTAAGCATCTGCACCAATCAGCATTGCAATATCAAACGTCTCATGGCCAGTAACTGGGTGTGCTAATTTTAAACCTCGTACTCGTAGGTATGATAGGGACGTGATGTTTTTCTGCAGGTTCTGAAGCGGGGCGGCTATGGTGGACGTAATTAGGACGTCAATCGGAATCCGTTCCTTCCAGTCAGTGATAACGTGCACTGTGGCGGTTTTCATTATCTGCACATTTTGAGATGAATGACCAAATGCTGCTAAGTAGATTGTCTCTGTACCAGTCTCTTTAACATTCAATTCATTCGCAAGTTTCTCTGTGATAAAAGATCTCTGAGCACCTTTATCGAACAAGATATTTGCTTCAATCATACAGTTGTCGGAACTTACTTTGCCAACGGCGGTCTTCAGGAGAACATTAGATCTTGCCTGTGTGGAAGAATGAAGAATTGTATGTGCCGTAGCGCTGCCTTGGAATGGAGAGGCATCAGGATTCAGGGAAGATCTCGTATTCCTCTGCTCACAGATGGCGGTATGATGTTTTCGCTGACAGTTGCGACATCTGTTGTGGGATTTACACAATGCTACTTGGTGTGAGTTTGACAGACAGTTGAAACACATTTTCTTCTGTTTAACAATTTGAACCCTGTCGTTGGTTCTCTTGTTACAATTTGTTGCAAAATGTTCTCCATCGCAGAAATGACAGGTCACCTTCAGATGTTTAATGTCTTCGTTTGATCTTGACGGCATGAGTTTTTTCCTCAGACATCTACTTCCGGTATGGAATGACGCAGTCGGCATATGTGCGACGTAAACCAGAAGTTCCCGTGTGTCGCCTTCTCGCATGATGGCAATCTCTTTCTCGATGGCACATCTTAGATCGGGGAGCATCCAGCGATTGGTCCCATGATCACGTGCCATACTTTGACGTACTGCGGTCGGTAACTTGTCTCTTATGATAGGCACCAACAGATTCCCATACGTCTCTTGACACTCTTCTAGTGATTCTAATCCTCTTATGCTGGTCTCTAGTCTATCATAAAATGCTTGAAGACTATCAGGAGTGTTCTTTGGTGGATCTAATTGGATCAGCGATTGCATCAGCGCCTCTACTATCTTTTCTGGCTGTCCGAATCGTTGTTTTAGTAGCTCGATAGCTTTCATATAGTTCACGTTTGTTAACTGGAATCCCGCTATGCACGAACTCGCTGCGCCATGAACTAATGCACGAAGATATGCAAAATTCTGCACGTCTGATAGTGCCTGGTTTTGGTGTACAGAACATTCGAAACTGTCCCAGAACGTCTGCCACTCTACAATATCCCCGTGGAACGACGGCAGAGATAGTTTTGGCAGCTTTTGAAATGAAACACTCTGGTTGGTCATCTTCTTCGTGGTAGATACCTCAAGTGTGTGCCGATTCAATTCCGGAAGACCCGGCTGTATTTCGTCTAATGCGCAAACAATTTCTTTATCGGGTTCCGGTTGCCCACTGTTGTTTTCGTCTTGCGAAACGTTCGATGTAATTTCTTTTTTGTTTCCGATACGTTTATTCAGATTATCTTTAAGTCTTTGTATCTTTAACTCTAGATCGAATGAATATGATTTTCCCTCGACCAGTTCCGATGATAAATCTTCGATATCGTTATGGTTGACGATCTTATCGTTCAGCGTTCTCACTTTTCCTGCTTCTTCCACAATCATGTGAAGTAATCTCTCGTACTCTGATGTCGTTAACTCGGTTGAGTCGAATCTCTCTAATTCTCTGGATATAAGGCGACGATGACCGTCGCGCATCGCAATGAGCTTGTTCAGCTGCATATTTCGACTCTTGACTAGTTTGTCACGGCACCAAAATGTCTTGTGATCGTATAAAAGGAAGAAAAACGTTGTGTCTAGTTCTCAATCTATTTCAAATCTCAATGTCTATAAACAACGAACTCACAGTTATGACGTTAACGTAACGTGACGTTCCGCGCAATGGCGCGAAAGCGTCGTAACATGTACAAATTCCCAACAGTACTTAATAATGTATGTAATACGTAGTTAATAATCCTCGAGATGGGTCGATGTATTTAACAAAATAGAAATACCCAATAGAGATAAACAATCGCATTGGAAAATTAAAGCGCTGAAGGTACTGAATTTGTTCGCTGTTGTATAATCCTAGACGCAACTCAGTTTTCAAAATTATGTTATAGCTTTTTATATCGCAAGTTTGAAATGAACACAACCCATTCAAATTTATAAAGAGTGTGTCTTAAAGCACAGGTCGCGACGTGTTTGTTGTTTTCAAACCATTAATAAAAAAGATAATTTAAGCTTCATTTTTGGAAAACATGGCTTAATGCATATGCATTAATTGTTATCCCAGTACCAGAGACTCTCTTTAAACGAAAAACACCACAAAATCAGATATGTCGTCCTTGATTAGCGTGTGCTCATTGCTCAGGCTAATCAGGGTGCACAGGCTAATCTTATTTGATATGCATTACGCCCCGTTTTCCCTGAAAGCAGCCAATATTTACAGATTTCAATGATAAACACTAGACTGGCCAATGTCGTCTTAAAAGCTGTTAAACATTATTGATTGCATACACACAATGCAGTGTACTAGTGGTGAACGTTAAACAGGCAGATGCGGTGGTTATCATTCCTAGCGTAGTAGAGCAGAAGCTCCTAGCATTCGTCGTCTGCATAATTTTTCTGCAGGCGGTGCGTATCTAAAAAATCGTGAATTTGTTAAACTCGTCTATAATAAATATATAAATATAAATATATATATATAAATATATATATAAATATATAAATATATAAATATAAATATATAAATATATAAATATATATATATATATATATATATATATATATATATATATATATATATATATATATATCTATATATATATATATATATATATATATATATATATATATTTAAGGGATATTTAATGTATTTTGTATATTTAATGTATATTTGATAAGGTTTTCTCGTATTCAACAGACCTATCCGTTTTGGATAATGCGTTATATATAGCCATCTGTAAGTGCAGAAAACTGTACATTTTTTTTATTACAACAAAACGATTTTTGCTGAGAATTCAGGGGTTTGTATTTATATTTCAATTGTTCCAATAGCTCCAGTCTTGAGAGGCTAAGTAACGTCTTTTGGTATTATAGGCGTCTCATTCTTTGGTAAACGGTTCATTGCCATACGCATAGATCAACAAAGTTCTCTCCGGCTGCTGGGTCCGTGTATATACCGTCTTTTCCATTTTCATTTTGTATTCGACACAACGAAAAACAAGAATACGCCTATATAAGACCATACCGGGGTATTCCGATTTTCTTATAACCGGAACAAAAAACAAAGTTGAGTTCTTTGTATCGTTTTTCGGTGTACTAATAACAAACTCAAACACAAATCTTATTTCCCTATTTATATTTCGTTTCAATTTTAATTATACAAAAATCAATATATGAAAAGTGAAACACAGTGCCTGTTTCCATTTACCGTTCTTGAATTGATAAAACGGTATACGGAAAAACGAGGGGCGCTACGCTGTTTTGGGGAGATAAGTCGTGATTAATCTTTTTGCGCAGTTTTCTCCCTTAGATCTTATTATTTTAAAATACATAAATGTCGACAATTATAGAAATAGAATAGCCGAGTCTTAGGACAGCTATTGTTGGCTACTATAATGGAAAAAATAAATAGATCTAGTAACATTAAACTATGATACAAATGTACTAGTCTGCTTTTGTTTAAAATCATTGCATTTGAGTTCACGTATAACATGCATTTCGCTAATAATGGTACAATATACATCGTTTTTAAGGATTGCTTTTTTTCTTAAAGTAATTAAAACAATTGAATTATTTACTACATTGTATTTATATCTCTTTAAGCAATGACAAAACCCCCACATTTTTTGCTAAACATATAAATTCAATTAGTATGGGAAACAATTCCGCTGAGGGCATAGATGCCTCGTGAAGCCCTGTAACTGCACGTCGTGTGCCGTCCTGGTGGACTATCGTAGCACGCAGGTCTTGCATCTAACCAGTGATTTGTTGCAATAACAAGTTGCAAATATAGGGTGCGACACTGGTCCTGAATATCACACTAAATAGTGTTATAAAGTTCAGAGCATATGTTTTAATGCCTTACGGGTTCACGAACTGTGTTCTTTTAAAAGTGTTTCAGAATGATTATCTGTGGTGCTTCCTTTATATGATAAAGAAAATGTGCTTATAACAATTATACAAGTATGTGAAACTCTTTGCAATACAATTACATGATAATAATAATGAAAAAAATCAACGCTAATTAAAATCCGTTAGTCAAAACACAATATCAGTAGAGCTATGACATTGTTACGAATAATAAATTTCATGAATAACGTTTTTTTACTTTTTTTTGGTACGTTTTTTTTTTCCTCTTTTCAAATGACTGTTTTAATGAACTGGATGTATATAAAAGGAATACAATAATACATTTTTCGACTATTGCATGTACTTTAATATATCACGCAAGCCAACGCTTGATTGAAGGCGCGTTCCTCTTCCCTGCTCACGGCCACCACCACATTGAAGAACTAATCAATAAAATAAGCTCTGAAACTCATAAACATGTATATCATTGACTCGGCAAATCATACACGTATAGTCTCAGATATGCACGCTTTTCTATAAAGGTGTTCGAGTTTCATTTTAGGAGTCAACCAAGGTCTAAAACGGAACGTTTCAACGCGTTCGAGTAGTTTCTATAGGCGTGACGCATACTATTCGCCTTCTTTATGAAATGTAACGTTTAAAGTCAAATTTTTTTAGCGGCGTTATAATATCATTGGAAGGAAAATATTTTGTTACCATTGACTTAATCTTGAGCGCTCTTTCCGGAACATTAAATATGTTGTTTAATTAGTTATTAAATAGGCACATTTATGAATAATATTAATAATATTATTTAAAAAATTTCATGCGCAAAACGGTTTCATAAAAGGTGTTTGGTTATAACACTTTCAATGCTAAAATCAGTAGATATATCACCGTTCAGTTGTGAAATGTAACATGTATTTGTACTTAATCAAACGAATTTTGGATATTATATATTAGACAACTTCGGTTTAACCATTTCATAAGATTCAAACATTTTTTTATTTATTCTCCCTTTGTCATGTCTTTTCTTTCAATATTGGCAGTACTAATACAACTTTAACATTATATTATGTAAGGTGATGCTAAAAGTAAAACATAGGGGACATTTTAGCAGCCGCCGCCGATTATTGTGCTTCTTAAACCATCATTTGGGTCTAAGGGGTAATAATAATTGGAAAACAGGACACAGGGGAAGGGGTATTACAGCTCTTTAAATGTAAGAACCTCCCCCTGATTATCGGACTAAAACGAGTTTGTTTTGTTACATTAGTACTGAATTTGCATAGTATAGGGGCAAAGAACAAGACGTGTCATTAGAGGCTCATTATAGCCCTATCAATTTGGTTGGATCGACATGAAATACCGGTACGTTGGGAAACATTTAGATATCAGATTGTGATCATTTCACTTTAAAAGAATACATTATTTGGAAAAACAACTGAAAATATCCACGTCTTCTTCCCCGGTCTTCTTCCCTTACGGCTTGTTTCCCCCCCCCCCCCCCCCCCCCCCCCTCAAACATGCACGTAAAAAGTCATGCTGATCGAAATAAGTGATTTATTCTTATGTAAGATAATAAAGTACGCGCAAAAGCCACGAATGAGAAACCTCCCCAAGACACAGAGCAAAGATCTATATATAAAAATGTTTGTTTATAGATCGTTGAACTGCGCCATTCTTTTTTTAGTAAACCGTAATACCAAACCAAGAAGGGTAAACGGGACCAAGTTTTAATCATTGATTTTCGTTAAATGAAGACTGAAATGAAATTTTAAGAAGGAAAAACGTTTCGTTTTTTTTTTATAAATAGAACATTGAAAAACGATATAAAGAAGTTAATTTTGTTTTCGTGCTTTGTTTTTGTTTCGGTTATTATAAAATCGGAATATGAACTAATAGGCGTTAATTTTCATGTTTCGTTGTGTCAAAATCAAAACGAAGAAGGAAACGACGGTATATACACGGACCCTGCTGAGACTGAAGTTTGACTTTGTTTATATTGGTACTTCTAAATATTTGCTAAGTGCAACAACAGCTCTGGCTTGAAAGAACAGCAGTCTCCTACCGGGTAAATGTTGTCGGAGTATCATCATGATGAGTCGCGTTCTGCGAAAACTGGGCAAAATGCATGTGCGTAAAGTTCCAAATTAGCCTGTGTAGTCCGCACAGGCTAATCAGGGACGACACTTTTCGCCTAAATTGGATTTTTGCTAAGAAGAGACTTCATGTAAACAAAAAATGTCATACACGCGGAAACTGATGTCCCTGGTTAGCCTGTGCGGACTGTACAGGCTAATCTGGGACGACACTTTACGCACATGCATTATGTCCAGTTTTCTCAGAACGAGACTCATGATCTTCATAAGTTTTACAAACCTAGCTTCAGTACTTGTTATTTATGTCCGGATGCAGAATTTAATGTTCACTTATTTATGTAACCATAGCAAACACATTACTTAACACAACACTACACTAATACTAACATACCGTGCATATAATGCATATGACCATCTACCCACATACTAAGTTTCATCAAACTAGCAGTAGCTGATGTACTTCTTGAGTTATCGCAGGATCCAGATTTTTTTGGACAGATGGACAGAAGGATAAAACTACTACATACAGCTTTATACTCATGAAAATGACTTTATTACTTGTTTAGTTACCACAGGATCAAGATTTGTTAATAAGAACAGACAGACGGACAGGCAGACAATATTGGAAAAGATTGACATAGCCTGCATATTCCCCATACAGGCCTCTACACACAAATTAAGTTTCATCAAACTAGCTTACTTATTTATTGGGTAATTGCAGGATTCAAAGTTTTGTTTTCAATTATTGCAACATTTATTGTCCGTATTCGGTTAATTTGAGTCACTTACGCCCATAAAACTCATTTCAATGGTTATATGTATTAACATTATACAACTACAACGATAATAGAATATAAAGACACGATAACTTTTTATTGTGGTAATATAATTCTGAGAATGAGCTACACAAGTCATGGAGTTCTAATCGAACAGCGTTAAGTATATATAACAAAATCAATCGCCTGTATAAGAGCAAACATCAAGCAGTCTCTAACATGTATGTTTATTTGCATACAAAAGTTAGCACAATGCACTCGAACAAATAGTTTGATTCAAATACATGTATAAGTGTGAAGTATAATAATTTATTTAGTAATGAAATTCGACACACCGTAAAATATATTCAATCGGCAAGATTGTCAACTTGTAACAAAACAAATGCGTCTTTGTTGATCTGTGAAACATTTATCTGTGAAGTATGTATAACTTTGTTGTTGAACCAGGTCTTCAACTTTGTATCGTACATATCTAATTTAATTCAAGTAATTGTGCAACACTTAAGTAGGATCTGCAGGCACTTAAGCTACCTACATACACAATGTCCGCAGTCCCTACATCCAACTTTAAGCTTTTGAGCACAATTATTTTTTGCGTTTTAAGAAAAAAATCAAAGTGACCATGACCTTGATCCGACCGCCCCCCCCCCACCAAAAAAAGCATTTCCAAGCTAGGTCTGCCTGTTGTAAGCAACCAAGGTACATACTTTCAAGACAAGTATGCATTTAAACTAAAATTATAAAATTATTAAGTGAAAATTGTTGTTCTCTTTATAGCAACAGTGACCTTGTCTCGTTCTTCTCCAAAATAATTCCAATGCTAGGTATATATGTATACATGTACCTTCAACCACAAGTTATTTAGCAGATACTGTTTGTTGTGAGATTATCAACAGTGACCTTAATTTTTATCCGACTGGCCCATATGAAATACCAAACTAGGCATTTATGCAAGTATTCTACTAAAACTAATTCCGTGCAACACTTCCATTCAAACTCATGTCATTGAGCGGAAACAGTTTTTTAGAAACAGTGACCTTGACCTTACCTCGACTGGCCCAAATCACAATTTCACGTGTGGTCTTCAATAAGATACTTACATGTACAAACACAATTTCCTTATAATACCTTGTGCCAAAGTAAAATTAATTAGTGAAACCTTTTTTCTATTTTGAGAATCAGTGACTTTTACCTTGGCAAGACAGGCCCATAGTGCAATCAAAAGCTATTTCTATGTTTAAGTTACAAGATACAGCCTATCCAGCAATAAGCGGTCAACCGCAGGGGTTCCCAAAATATACAAGGTTTTTATAATAAGCATATAAAACATAACACATAACAAAAATATAATAAATATAAACATAAATACAAGTTACAGAAGAAGTAAATGATTCTATTTTTTTCGCACAGGACACACGTTTTCTACATATTTTTCTTACACATTTATATGCGATTTGTTTGATTCAAACATGTTTTCATACAATGCCCACTTAGGAACACATTCATAAATATAAAGAGTAGTCATGATGCTTTTGTTTCAGATCACAGTTAATCACAGTCAATTACTGTCAATCACAGTCATTCACCGAGCACAGTTGCAGCTGCATCAAGAGAAAAGTTCGTCTGCTCTAAAATACCACGAATGAAATCCACAGGATACTGGGGGAACATGACATGAAGGGTGGTTAGTCTTCTCCTCTGCTCCACTTACAGACCGGCGTATTCTGCACTGTTTTCCTCAGCATCGGCCATTCTGACTGCCCCCATTCTTTGAACAAATTCATCATCATTCTCCTCTCTTTCCTCAGTCTCCTGTGTCTCCCATGTCTGAACGGTTTGTTGCAGCCTTTGACTGTTCACTAATAATAATAAATACTTTAATGGAACTAAAGATGACTACAAGTTTTAAGCTTTACAAATACTAACGCTATGCACAAATGTTATTGAACTTAGACAAACAAGGGCTGTTTGTAAAACATGCATGCCCCCCATATGGGCTGTCAGTTGTAGTGGAAGCCATAGTGTGAATACGTTTTTTTGTCTCTGTGAACTTGACCTTTGACCTATTGACCTGAAAATCAATAGGGGTCATCTGCAAGTCATGATAAATTGATCCCATTATGCTGGATGAGAGAGTCCACTAGGCATAAATGGGTTAAAGTTTTAGGAAAGAAAAATACAATGATATGTGACCTTTGACCTTGAAAGATGACCTTGACCTTGACTTGTCACCACTCAAAATGTGCAGCTCGGTGAAAAACACATGCATGCCAAATATAAAGTTGCTATTTTCAATATTGCAAAAGGTATCAAACTTTAACCAAGGTTAAAGTTTTTGATACTTTAACCAAGGTTAAGGTTTTTGAACACACACATACAATGAATGAAATATGGGCTGTCAGTTGTAGTGGCAGCCATTGTGTGAATACGTATTTTGTCACTGTGACCTTGACCTTTGACCTAGTGACCAGAAAATCAATAGGGGTCATCTGCCAGTCATGATCAATGTTCCTATGAAATTTCATGATCCTAGGCGTAAGCATTCTTGAGTAATCATCCGGAAACCATTTTACTAGTTCGAGTCACTGTGACCTTGACCTTTGACCTAGTGACCTGAAAATCAATAGGGGTCATCTGCCAGTAATGGTCAATGTACGTGTGAAGTTTCATGATCCTAGGCCTAAGCGTTCTTGAGTTATCATCCGGAAACCATCATGTGGACGGACCGACCAACCGACGGACCGACCGACCAACATGTGCAAAACGATATATCCCCTCTTCTTTGAAGGGGGGCATAATTATGTTATGTAATATAATAACTTCCCAATTCATTAACGTCATTTGTATACACTTTTTTTTAATAAAAAGTATTACCTTTCTTGATAATATTTGTAGCTTGTGTTCCAAAAATGTATTATAAAATATTTGACAAAACATAACCAAATATAATTGAAAATATAGCCACTGTTTCTAGTTATTATAATCGCAAACATTTAATACATTATCAAACTCTTGGGGCTATGATTAAAAATGTGCTGACATTTTCGTCATGGTATACCTACCTGCACCTGGCTTGTTTCCTTTATTCTCCAGTCGACGCAAGAATGCATCATTAGTCCTTCAACAGAAAGAAAACATGGCTAGATATAAATATAAACAAAGTAAAAGACCAGTTGCATCAGCAAGAGATTATTCTAAAATTCACTACATTATTGATGAAATGTGACCCACTGCCCGAGAATTCAACAAAAGAACACGACAAGCGCAAACACTAATGAATACAATTTGGGACGGTGCCTTTGAGATGTCAATGCATAGTACATTGCGTTGCATTTATTACTATAAATATAATAACGACCTCGAATCTCAGACTGTGTAAAAAATTTAGAATGTAACAAAAATATTAAACAAAAAAACACTATGTGAATTACATAATTCTGTTGTCATATCTTTATATCTGTCAAAGCAAAAAACCTAGGTCGCTTTTAAACAATATTTTGCTAAGGAAGGAGAAAACTCTGCAAGCAAGCAACCAAACTTCTGAAAAAGTGACAAATAACAGGTGGTAGACAAGCCACACATGTACAGATAAAACACAATATACAATAGCCATATAATGAAATTTAATAAACATTTTAAGCCAATCTGGGTTGAGCTGTGACCGTTTCAAGGCGATGTAAACAGTTCTAATCTTATTTTGTATTTAAGATTAGGTTGCTTAAATTTTGTATACGGTAGTCAATAAATCACTTGCTGCAAATAAGCAGACTAGCGGATAATATCAAAACTGCCACTTTATTATTGGGAAACGTATTTGGAATTTATAATCATTTCAAAGGAAAATTCCAAAATAGAAATCAACTGGATGCACAGCTTCCATGACAAGACATACCTTCTTTTCTGTTCATCCCATCGTTGTTGTTGAGATGCTGCTTCCTCTTGTTTACGCCTCTCATTTGTCTCGGCCTGGAAAAGGTCATGTTTATTAAAAAAAATCTATTTAACAGTGTGGCTCGTATTAATTTGTCATAGAGGAATTTAAATTACAGTCATGATAGGTTAGGTAAAACATTATAACATGTTTGAAAACAATTTCTAATTGATATAGCTAATGTTTTGAATAAGTAATTGCAGTTATTAGTGGTAGTCTAGTTTAAGTACTGGAATCAGTGACCTGACCTTTGATATCTAGAAAAACAAGTTTTCCGCGGTCTGAGACATATGCCCCTCCAAACAGGGTTTTGAACTAGTGACCCCAATTTAAATAGGGGTCATCTACTGTCAAAGGCTAATATGCATGGGAAGTATCAAGCCAATCACTGTGAATCAGTATATTCATTAATGAGTTATTGATCAGATACAATGTTCACACTTACTGTGCCAGTGACCATGACCTTTGACCTAGTGACCCCAATTCCAATAGGGGTCCTCTACTGTCCAAGGCCAATTCACATGAACAGCATCAAGCCAATTGGTGAATCAGTTGACGAGTTATTGATCGGAAACGATTTCACACTTGGTGTGTACCAGTGACATTGACCTTTGACTTAGCGACCCCAATAGGGGTCATCTACTGTCCAAGGCCAATGCACATGCCAAGTATCAAGCCAATCGGTGAATCAGTTGACAAGTTATTGATGGGAAATGATTGTAAACTTAGTGTGTTACAGTAACCTTGACCTTTGATCTAGTGACCATAATTTCAATAGGGATCATCTCCTGTCCAAGGCCAATGCACATAGGAAGTATCAAGCCAATTGGTGAATCAGTTGATGAGTTATTGATGGGAAACAATTTAACACTAAGTGTGTAACAGTGATCTTTGACTTAGTAACCCCAATTTCAACAAGGGCTGTTTGTAAAACATGCATGCCCCCCTATATGGGCTATAAGTTGTAGTAGCAGCCATTGTGTGAATACGTTTTTTGTCACTGTGAACAAAGGTGGTGGTGGTGGTGGTGGTGGTGGTGGTGGTGGTGGTGGTGGTGGTGGCGGTGGTGGTGGTGAAGGTTGTGGTGGTGGTGGTGGTGGTTATTGATACAATGCATTACAAAAATGCAGTTAGCCTTACATTTAGTAAAATTTAAATATATTACAAGGGAGGCAAATGCTGTAACAACAAGGGCTGTTTGTAAAACATGCATGCCCCCCATATGGGCTGTCCGTTGTAGTGGCAGCCATTGTGTGAATACGATTTTTGTCACTGTGACCTTGACCTTTGACCTAGTGACCTGAAAATCAATAGGGGTCATCTGCGGGAAACAATCAATGTACCTATGAAGTGTCATGATCCTAGGCAAAAGCTTTCTTGAGTTATCATCCGAAAATCATTTTACTATTTCGGGTCAACGTGACCTTGACCTTTGACCTAGTGACCTCAAAATCAATAGGGGTCATCTGCAAGTCATGATCAATCTACCCATGAAGTTTCATGATCCTAGGCGTATGCGTTCTTGAGTTATCATTCAAAAACCATTTTACTATTTCTGGTCACCGTGACCTTGACCTTTGACCTAGTGAGCTAAAAATCAATAGGGGTCATCTGCAAGTCATGATCAATGTACCTATGAAGTTTCATGATCCTAGGCCCAAGCGTTCTTGAGTTATCGTCTGACAACCACCTGGTGGACGGACCGACATGAGCAAAGCAATATTACTCCCTCTTCTTCGAAGGGGGGCATAAAAAAAAAAAATGGGGGGGGGGTGGGTTGGGGGCGTGGGAGGGTAGAGGGTGAGAGGGGGTATAATTCGAGGTGAGGTAATTAATAAGATGTTTAAAAAAATGTGATGGGGTGGGAAGGGGGGGGGGGTAGGGCGGGTAGAAGGGTGAGAGGGGGTAACAATGTGGGGTGGGGTAATTCATAAGATATTATTAAAAAAAATTGGGGGGGGTGGGGGTAGGGAGGAGTAAAAAGGGGGGTATAATGTGGGGTGTGGTAATTTACAAGATGTTTAAAAAAAATGGAGGGGGGGGGTGGGGGGACGGAGGATGACAGGGGATAATAATGTGGGTTGTGGTTATTTATACAATGTTTTGAAAAATGGGGGGGAGGGTGGGGGGGGAGTAGGTGGAGTGGGGGGTGAGAGGGGGTAATAATGTGGGGTGCGGTGTTTTATTAGATTTAAAATAAAATAATTGGGAGGGGTCATCTGCCAGTCATGATCAATCTACCCATGAAATTTCATGATCCTAGGCGTTTGCGATCTTGAGTTATCATCTGGAAACCATTTTACTATTATAGGTCACCGTGACCTTGACCTTTAACCTAGTGACCTGAAAATCAATAGGGGTCATCTGCGAGTCATGATCAATCTCCCTATGAAGTTTCATGATCCTAGGCGTATGCGTTCTTGAGTTATCATCCGGAAACCATTTTACTATATTAGGGTCACCGTGACCTTGACCTTTGACCTAGGGACCTGAAAATCAATAGGGGTCATCTGCGAGTCATGATCAATCTACCCATAAAGTTTCATGATTCTAGGCGTATGCGTTCTTGAGTTATCATCCAGAAACCATTTTACTATTTCGATCACCGTGACCTTGACCTTTGACCTAGTGACCTGAAAATCAATAGGGATCATCTGCCAGTCATGATCAATCTACACATGAAGTTTCATGATCCTAGGCGTATGCGTTCTTGAGTTATTATCCGGAAACCATTTTACTATTTCGAATCACCGTGACCTTGACCTTTGACCTAGTGACCTCAAATTCGATAGGGGTCATCTGCGCGTCATGATCAATCTACCCATGAAGTTTCATGATCCTAGGCGTATGCGTTCTTGAGTTATCATCCGGAAACCATTTTACTATTTCGGGTCACCGTGACCTTGACCTTTGACCTAGTGACCTCAAAATCAATAGGGGTCATCTGCGAGTCATGATCAATGTACCTATGAAGTTTCATGATCCTAGGCCCAAGCGTTCTTGAGTTATCGTCTGACAACCATCTGGTGGACGGATGTACCGACCGACCTACCGACCGACTGACCGACATGAGCAAAGCAATATACCCCCTCTTCTTCGAACGGGGGCATAATTATGGTCATCTACTGTCCAAGGTAGATGAACATGGGAAGTATCGAGCCATTGTGAATCAGATGACGAGTTATTGATCAGAAACAAGTGTAATCTTAATGTGTTACAGTGACCTTGACCTGGTGAACCCAATTTCAATAGGGGTCATCTACTGCCCAAGGCCAATGCACATGTGAAGTATCAAGCCAATCGGTCAATTCGTTGACGAGTTATTCATCGGATACCAACTGGTCGACCGACATTCAGACTGGTCTACGGACAGACAGCCAGCAAAACAATATACCCCTTCTTCCTCTAAGAGGGGCATAATAAAGCCCTTCTCAACCCTTTAATCTCCTTACCCATATACCAAGTAAATTGCAAAAATGGGTCTTATGCCATATGCAGCCAGCATAGCTCCAGCCCAGCCTGCGTATCCGACTTCCAAACAGAGCGTGACTTTACAATGGACAGCCTAGATCCAAATCAGACTGTGCAGGCAAGTCTGAAGCTATGCTGGCTGCATATGGAATAAACCCCATTTTTGCATGGCGTGGCCAATGTTATGGTGTCTTTGCGTGATTTCAGTATATGCATGCGAGCATAAGAGCAGGCTAAAATGAGATGAATTGATGGACATCTAAAGAGATCTTGTCGCTCAAATGTGTACGAACTTTCATGGTCATAGCAAGGTATGATAAGGATATTACAAATATTTTTTCTGTGACTGTAAACATCTTTTAGCTTGAGAAAAAAGGGGTCATATTTCCACGACTAATAGTTAATTGTTAAAGCAATTTTAATACAAATGTCTTTGTTTCATCATTTACTGAAGGATTCAGTTTTTCAGCCGGACAGATTTAGAGAACAAGAGGGCCATGGTGGCTCTGTATCATTCCACTGTTTTTTATGCGAAAAAAGCGTGCAATGCGCATGGGTTGAAATGTACTCCAGCATGTGACTTTCTCTTTCTATCCCTCGTCCCACTGGGCGCTTAAAGTTGGAACGGTGAGCATTTTTTATA
Organism: Dreissena polymorpha; assembly: GCF_020536995.1. Classification (NCBI taxonomy): domain Eukaryota; kingdom Metazoa; phylum Mollusca; class Bivalvia; order Myida; family Dreissenidae; genus Dreissena; species Dreissena polymorpha. The sequence continues at coordinate 101,214,829 of NC_068360.1, read as the reverse complement.
TATGGACTACGGTGTTAACTAAACAGACTAAAAAGTCCGGGAATTGTCGCACAGGTCCTTTGCTTATAACGTAGGTACATTTATCTCTCCAAAAGATATTGTCGTTCTTTCTATTTCACATATTTTTAGATGCTGAAGATCAAATCTACACATGTTCTACAAGATTAATGAAAGTTCCTTCATTCAATCATGAATCTTTTTCCAAAATTCCAAAAAGTGTTTGCAGGTTTCAAAGTTTCTGTTACTTATATAGTTCATGACATATGCAAAATACCTAATGATGTAGATCACCTGAACTTTACTTCATTCTTGAGGCATACATGCCATAATTTTTCAGACCAATTCCGGGACATTGAGTTAAATTGTCCGGGACTTTTACCGATTTTCCGGGACATGTTTAAAATGTAGGGATATTTATAGACATATGCATTTTTGGTACGTTTTTTTTGTTTCGCATCGTTAATTGCAAAAGTTCGAAAGCCTATCCGAAATACACTTGATCTATTAACGTCAAATTAAACATTACTACTTCCGTTACTAGACACAAGCCACGTGTTTTCAGTGTAAGCGTTCTAAACATAGATGGTGACGTCACTGCGTTATTGTTATTTAGACCGGTGTGTAACACGTAGTTGTTGATACGCCTTTATTCATTTATAACATTTATACAATAAAAAATACAACAATACAGTACCGTTAGATCGTCAACTCAAATCAATTCACATTACATACTCATTTTTTTTACTCAACTTCTTTGTCGGTTAAACGTGCGCACATAAACTGCTTTTAATTTTTTACTCAGCGATGTTGGACTTCAGATGTGTGAACAACTATCCTTTGCCCATACGCAGCGGGGCGGGAAATAATGACGTAGTAGATTAAAGTCAATTAACAACCATATTAAACAATGCCGCCTTTTTGGTTTGACCGCGAACGTGAGACAATCGATATGATAACAGGACCCCTGTTAATTGATCAAATTTGACACATAGCGTAGTCTGCCTATTCGGGTAGGCATTGTCATGGAGACGCTGCAGATATACACAGATTCGAGGTGCAGTTAAGCCTAAGAAAAGGTACATGTATATATGGATTTTGTAAATTCCAGGACATTTGACAGATGTCCGGGACAGCGGGACAAGTTCTTCATTTCCGGGACTGTCCCAGACAATCCGGGATGTATGGCATGTATGCTTGAGGCATTAGCGAGTGTAGCAGGATTGTTAACGTGGTGAAAAAATTGTTTATTGTAAAAAAGAAGATATTTGCCTGAGGAAACATAAAGTTACAAGTTTTTCAGGTTCATGAGGTGCCGAAAGGCAGTAGGAATGATAACTTTGTACAGGTTGTTTGTTAAACAAAGTAAATGTTTATGAGACAAAAAATTGAATTATAATACATCAAGATGTTGCGATCATGGCAACACTACTTGCATATGGCGTGAGGTTTAGAGAGATATCATGACAAACAATTAGCTTGACCTAACTTTCCTTTACTTTTTCCATCTGACATTGGTTACCTGTCACGTTTGTTTTTGAAAAATACTAGGATTGCCATATATTGAAATAAGGTGTCTGACGGCCAGGCTTTTTCCGCTCCATTTTGGGAAAACGCCACACTAGAATTTTGGGAATTTCGTGTCGTGAAAACCCCCATTTTGGGAAAAAAAATTAATGACAAAATTGGCTCAATTGGGAAAAATTATCGCATGTAAAAAGTGTTTCTTATATTTCAAAGAAGCCGTTAACTGGTAAATAACGACTATTTTGATAACTTTTTATTAAAATTTTACAAAATATTATGAACATGTGTAATAAGTGCAGGTTTTTTAATCTGAATTTGGGGAAAAGGCCTGACCTTTTTTGAGGTGAAAAAAAACTGCGCGAAGCGCCGGATTTTAAGGAAAATAAGGAAAGTCTTTAATAATCATTAACATCTTTTACAGTTTTTAAAACAAATTCAAGGCAACAAATTATTTAATTATGCAATACTTTCTATTTTCTAAACCGGATCAGGTTAACTCATATATTTTAAGGTTAAAAAAAAAAAAAAACATAAAAAATTTTGTTTTGGAATTGGGATTTTTTTTTTCAATTGGGAAAAAAACAACCAGATTTGCATTGGGAATGGGGCCGAATTTCGGACCCATGGCATAGGGCGGAAAAAGCCTGCTGACCTATTCTCTGATAGGTTGCTAGTAAAAGACTTACCGGCAGTCATGTTATAAACAAGGGGATTGTTCACGGCATTGGTAGAATATTTTTTATTTTCTCCTTACTTCTTTGCTACAGAATATTAAAATCACTTAATTTCAATGTAACAATTTGTTGTTAAGTTTATCTTGAACAAATATTTTTTGCAATCTGTTTATAAATCATAAAATGATGTCATTAAAAAAAAATTATAAATAGGGCCTATAATATACAAGAATTTTGAGAATGTTAACATAAAAGAATAATACTAACCATTTGGTGAAAACAAACAAAACAATACAATTTTTTTTATAAAATGTTATATACACACAAGGTTAATGGACTTAATATAAACACACACACTTGAGTGTTCTTCTTGTGTTAATGATGTATAAAACTGAGTTAAATTAATATATCCCGGTGTGACCCAAATTTGACGATGTAACAGTTACATGAAGCAATATATAGCAAATAATGAAAGAAATAATGAAATGTTTAATAGCACAAAATAATATTTTAAACTCGGCTGTATTACTTTGAAATGATTCCAAGACAATAATCATCCATTTAATCAATACAAATAGAACATCGTCGAATTTAGGTGTCGTCGAATTTGGGTTGCGGTAGGATATATAATTTGTTTACCTTTCAATATCTTGCATTTCACTTCTTTAGTTCAATGCTATTTCAAGTAACTGAACATCGTGACAAACATAATAAAGCAGAATATGCATATGAATCTGATTATACACAGATCCACTATCGTATAAATCAAATCATGTTTGTCTATTTCCATGTTCGAAAGATCCTCTTCTAAATTGTTTTACTTCGCGAGTAGACTGAACTCCCAATTTGCAAACAGACACACTGGTTTCCGTGCACATTTCTAAACAAAATATGTGTTTCTTGTATCTAAAACGTAGTCTTTTTCGTTGACAAACACATTTCATTATTCATATAAAACTATATGATGTCAGTCGTTAATTCGATAATATATTTGTCATTTCTATAATCTTAATTTTCGCTTCACAACGGCGCCATTTGGATACGAAATACCAAACACATTTTATGAAACCGATTATAATTGGAAGATTGGGAAACGACAGCCAATTATATCGCTAGTTTTAAAAATGCTTAGGCAGTTTCTACCAGTGTAAAATGCGGAGAGATTTCGCGGGCCGTGGATATATTAAGCATAATTATGTTCATTTTTGTGACCCCCGGGGAAGGGTCCAATTTGACCCCAGGGGCATAATTTGAACAAACTAAGTAGAGAACTATTAGATGTCACTACATACCGAATTTGGTAGTCCTAGGCCCTACGGTTATGGACAAGAAGATTTTTAAAGTTTGCACAAAAAAGGCTTTATATAAGCATTTGTTCAATTTTGTGACCCCCGGGGCAGGGTCAAATTTGACCCCAGGGGCATAATTTGAAAAAATTTGGTAGAGGACTATTAGATGTCTCTACATACCCAATTTGATAACCCTAGGCCCAATGGTTATGGACAAGAAGATTTTGAAAGTTTTCACAAAATAGGCCTTATATCAGTAAATTTTCAATTTTGTGACCCCCGGGGAGGGGTCAAATTTGACCCCAGGGGCATAATTTGAACAAATTTGAAAGAAGTTTACCCAAGGAACATTCCTGAGAAATTTCATCAGAATTGGACCAGCACTTTAGGAGAAGAAGATGTTTAAAGAAAAAGTTAACGCACGGACGCACGCACGACAGACACAGGACCATGGCATAAGCCCCGCTGGCCTCTGGCCAGTGGAGCTAAAAACAGCCAAAGGGAAAACCAAGTTATAAATGCAGCAAATCCTGAAGCATGTGTATTTCTGTTTAAATATATATAGGATCTGGCATGAGTTGTCATATCATATCATATTTTATTAAACGAGTTCAGGAATTTTGTTAGTAAGCGAGCCTTTGGCGAGCTTACTAACGAATTTCCTGGACGAGTTTAATAAAATATGGTATGATATAACAACGAGTGTCAGATCTTTTTTATCACATGCTTTTAAATGAGCAAATTAAATAAATATATACGCTAACATAATGATAAATCCCGAATGTTGTTTACATTTTGTGACGTCATTTGACTTTGCAATGTCATTTCAGCAAAATAACAAAATGCGATTGGTCAATAAACAAAAACTGAGCCAATGAAAACGCTTAAAAATGTTGTAGTACTCATGTGTAATATAAAAAAATATGAAATGGTTGTATTACATGGGAAACAGGGTATAGCATGTGATAAATCTATAATATGTACATAAGATGTATAAATTGGCAGTATGCAGCAAAATACTGAATAAGCTTACATAAAACATATTTGTGACTGCATTGTTTTTGCACAACACTACTTCCCTTTTGTTGAAAAAAATAACTCACTACATTAAATTCAATTTGATTTGAAAATAAGATGCCAAGTGTTTTGAAGGAATACTAACACATAAGACATTACAGTTTGATTGATTTATTATTAGAATAAATTATCAAGACATGAACAATTTTCAAAAAGGCATGTTTTCAAACATCTGCCAAATACAGCCCTGATAAGCAATCTTACCACTGCTCTTTGTTTGGCTTTATGTTTCTCAATGTCTTCTTCCTCTTTTTTCTTTACAATGGATTTCCGTTGTTGCTGTTGTAGCTTAAAATAATACACAGCAATATATGAGAAATTTTGTAAGGCAATCGCTTTAAATAAATACATAAATATAAAGACAATTTTTTTTCCAAGAAAACAAAAATATATGAGATGAAGCTTAACCTGAAGTACAAGACGGAAAAACTAAATAACAATAAAACTCAACACAAACAATACTGCTTACCTAACTCATAACATAACTAATTTCAGCAAACACATCTATAACTTTCAAGAAATTGGTAAATAATTTCTTTGAGTTAACATTAATGAAATAGGAATTTTGAAAACTTATTTGTAAGCCTTTATCAATGAAATGATGAATCAAACCAGGCTCTGGGAAAACGGGGCTTATTGCATGTGCGTAAAGTTTTGTCCCAAATATGCCTGTTCATTCCAAAAATGGGAATCAGGGAAGACACTTTCCGAATTTAGGGTACTTTCCCTTTAAAGAAAGCCTTGTCAAAAAATCCAGTTCACGACGTGGACGTCAAAGTGATGTCCCCTATAAGCCTGTTCAGACTGCAAAGTGTAATCTGCACGTGAATGCATTTTCCCACAGCGAGACCAGCAAATGAACCCACAAGATACAGCAAAATACCTGGCGGCAGTGCTGTTCTTCATTTATTGAGGTCTGCACGAGGTGACTGAAAGAAAATAAATCAACAAAATATTGTACAATACCTGGCGCTGTACTTTATTTGGCGAGCTCTGCACGAGATGACTGCGAGACTCTAGCTGACTCACTTGGCCTCCACCTACAAAACAACCAAAAACATGTAAGCCTGACTCTGTGGAAACTGGACATAATGCATAGGCATTAAGTGTCGTCCCAGATTAGCCTGTGCAGTCCACACATGCTAATATGGGACAAAGCTTTCACCCTAGACTGCAGTTTTTGCTAAGAAGAGACTTCCTTCGAATAAAATACAAAGATGAAAGTAATAATGTCGTCCCTGATTAGCCTATGAATACTGCACAGGCTCATCTGGTACTATACTTCATCCACATGCATTAAGCCCCATTTACACATAGCGAGGCTCATGTGAGCCCTCAGATGACCAAAGTCCACAGTTAAGCATTATATCATATTTTTTATATTTATTTTTAAACCAGGTGGAGTACAATAATGTGTTGTGTGCTTATTATATGATTCAAATGAAATAAACATAAATGGGCACCTGCATGCATAAACAAAATATGTTGGAATGGGCTTATACCAACAACACCTGTAACGGGATTAATGATGGTTTTAATTATGGACAAGCACATATGTATAATTTAATAATTTACATAATTAAAGTGATATTATGGGCATTTTTCACTGTTGAATTGAGCTGAAAAGAATTAACAGGTCAAAACAGTTAGTTGAAATATGGTAACTGACCAAAGATCTGAAACTCATCTTGCTACCAGTTGTTTATTAAAAATATATTTTATATTCAATATCTTACATGACTCACCCAGTCCTCTAAGCCGAAATGATCAGTAAAACAAAATTGTGTCTTGTGTCGTATGAACGAATCTGCACTAAAACTAAATTTAGGTTCACATTGTACATGCATGATCAGTTGTCAAACAAAAGTACGGTTGATATTTAGATGTATTGTTTTTCTCTTTCCAAGATATGTTTTTAGTATGTTGATGCTGAATTAACAAATATACGTGTGTATGAAGTGAAAACACCAAACATAATCAACGGTTGTGATAGACACCTAAAAACTGTTAGATGCCCATAATATATCACTTTAATTTCTCTACTCCATTGTAAACCAATCAGTTCCCATTATGATTACTGCAGTATTACATTTTTAAATGCATTTCCATTCAACTGTCAAAGATTAATGTTATAAATACTACACATTGTGATAGAAAAGCAATAAATCATAATAATATGACTAAAGAACCCACTATCACTAGATACTACATATTTACTCAATACACTAGTGTTAAAATATTTCAGTAAGATTCTTTGAATGAGGTTTTTGATATACCTTCTATTGTAAAACCCTGTCAATAAGCATATGAAAAAGTAATTTCATTGCAATTCTTTATTAAAAGTTGTCGCTTGTTACCACATACAATGACCTTATAGTGCTATTAACTGTCCCAAGAAAGAAAGAATGTCCACATATCACGTGTTCAATGATTGCACACTATTAATGATAAAAGTTCACTAATGTAAGAGCTGCTCACAAAAACCTCATGTTTATCTCAGATGTCTTATGAGAAACGTAAGAACAAAAGTTTTATTCAGCACAAACACATTAAATCCCAAGGGTTCTTCTTCTTATTGCACAACCTTTTTGTAAAAGGTCATAGCAAGTATCAGGTGAGTTTCAGGAATGCACATGGTAAGTAAATGAGTTCGAATTATGATTGATGGTAACAACTAATATAGCCCCACACAATGGCTTTTTTATGTTAGTACCATAACATTATAGGAATTACCGGTACATGTAAAATGATTAAGATGAATCGTATTGTCAACTTTAAATTTCTTTAAAAAGTCTATCAAATTGATGTTTATATTTCTTTGTTTCTTAAAGGCTGTAGTTAATGTAAAACTAAATAATGTGGAAAAATTGACTCATTTTGTATCAAAAAAGGTAAGAATGCTGTGTATACACTGAAGGGATGCTTACAAAAAATTTGAAAATGACTACATAGCAATTACTTACCAACAGTTCCCACATAGCTAAATGATGTCTGGGTGTTCCTTTGTCTGTGTTCCTGGAGAGCTTTCTCCTCCTTTTGAGCAACTGAAATGTCCAACACAAGATTTAAAAATGTCCCATATGAACCGCGCTCAGGTGGTTTAATGCATGACGTGCGTAAAGTGTTTCCCATATTAGCCTGTGCTAAGGCTAATCAGGGACAACACTTTCCCCCTAAACTTGATTTTTTGCTGAGCAGAGACTTTCTGTTAACAAAAAATATCATAAAAGCGGAAAGTGTCATTTCTTATTAGCCTGTGCAGGCTCATCTGGGATGACACTTAACGCATATGCATTAAACCCCTTTTTCACAGAGAAACCCATATATTGTAAAGAATAAAATGCTGATAAAGTGTCAGCAAGATTGAGTCATAAACGTGGCTGCAAAAGTGGTAAGAAGTTGTTGTTGCTTGTTTTGTTTTGTTTTTTGTTGGGGGGAGGCACATTTTCACCAGTTTTAACTGGACCTATATATTGTTAACATATATACATGTAGTCTACCAAGTTTGATCCAGTTTGAGTGAGAATAAGGTTAAACAAGTTTTAAAAGCTAATTGTTGATGACACAAGACACACATCAGATATAGACTTACCACAAAATGTCATCTCAACCACTTTGCGTTCATGAGAGCTGTTGGACAACAGCAAACTTAACCTTAATTGTTTTTGTCAGAGTTCCTTCACATTTTTTTTATACCAAACCGGAATTCATGTTAAGTTTACATGAAATCCCTTGAACTATCCAAGAGAAAATAGATTACTAAAAAGCTTAAATTGACACAAAATCTGACTCGTCTAATTCTGTAAAACATTGATTGTGGTGTTTCCTTGATAATACTTGCGAAGTTAGAATACAAAAAGTACTTGTATTAAGGAATAATACAAAATTGCAAGTATAAAGTTAGAAAATTATATCTTTACTGAACTTTGAAATGTACAGTTTCTTCTTCATGCAAAGGCTGGTATTTCAAGTTGCTTGTGATTTTAGTTTTTTTCCTGGCAACACAGTTTACACACAGAAAGTTTTCAAAGATTGTATCCCTTCATCTGTACACATTGGTTACATCCAAGAAAAAACATTTGAAACATTTTCTGTTTAAACTTATAAGGAGGTTTCAATTTCTACTTAAAATGTTCATCTTATACATGAAGTTAGCTTTAAAACAAATATACATATTATAAGGGAACTAACTTTCTTTTGTTTTCAATCTTATTTCAACTTTATTAATATGAGAAATATTTATATATAACTAATAGTCTTTACACTCCATATAAATGAAAAGGTACGCTATATGGGTATTTTATTTTATTTGTCTATGAAATAAATTAAACTAATAGCTATCCTACACATGTATTAATATTATATATATAAGCTTCATGGATTTAGGGCTAATACATGTTTAAGTGTATTAACCACTTCATTAATGAATGCAAATTGTGTTTGCCAGAAGTGCATATGAGTCGTGCTCTGTGAAAAGAGGGTTTAATACATGTGCTCACAGGCTTATCAGGGACAACACTTTCTGCCTAAAGAGGGTTTAATACATGTGCGCACAGGCTCATCAGGGACAACACTTTCTGCCTAAAGAGAGTTTAATACATGTGCACACAGGCTTATCAGGGACAACACTTTCTGCCTAAAGAGGGTTTAATACATGTGCACACAGGCTTATCAGGGATAACACTTTCTGCCTAAAGAGGGTTTAATGCATGTGCACACAGGCTTATCAGGGATAACACTTTCTGCCTAAAGAGGGTTTAATACATGTGCACACAGGCTTATCAGGGACAACACTTTCTGCCTTAACTGGATTTTTGCTTAGAAGAGACTCTCTGTAAACGCAAAATATCATTAAAGCAGAAAGTGTCGTCCCTGATTAGCCTGTATGGACTGCACATGCTAATCTGGGGCGAAACTTTACGCACATGCATTAAAACCCATTATCACAGAGAATTGCCCATATATTGTATTACATGCATTAATGTTCCTAAAATGAGACAGAGTTCACAAAAAATGTACTTAAATGCCCTTACAGTGTATGGTTAAACAAAATATTTTATTTGTAAACACTTGTTAAACTATTTTCATATTGAATGCACCAAACATTGACATGAAAAAAGTATTACATGTCCAAAATAAACATTCCTCAAAAGAGCCAGATTTATTAAGTGCCCTGAAAGAAATTACTTCTCTGTTCAATATTGAAATTAGGAATCCTGTATCGTCTTAAAACAGACATCTTTCACAAAAAATCAAATCTTCTCCAGCGAAGTAAAAAGGAATTACTTAAGCAGAGAGCGGGAATATTTTTGACTGGGTGTATTTTTGTAAATAATGAATTATTCAAACATTGATAATATAATCTGCATGTTTGGTTGTTTTGAAATTAAGATTTAGATTTAGGTGCCATATCACTTCCTGTTCATGTTAAGAATTTAATTTTTATTTGATGCACCAGAATTAAGAGGAATATTCTGCGAAATGTCAAGTTACATTATACCAAAATAAAAATTTAAAGCCTGTCCCGTGTTTGCAATTTAATTTATTATATAATGATGATAAAAATATGGCCCTGAATCTTATTTAGACTTGTTTATGCTGTAGATTATTATAAAATCTGTGTAATATCAACATTTCCCTGTATGCTTATTGCCTAATATATATTGTGTAATAATTATATTTTATTAGGAGAAAAATAAGTAAACAGATGAGATTTATGTATGACAATAAGCATATACAAAACTTAGTATTCTTTAAGAAATGGTCATTTTGAAATCCCTTGATAAATATGTTTAATGCACAAACATGTACACTTCATCCAGTAATGTGTAACCATTTTCAGTGTAAAAAAAATTGTTTTATGAAAAATTTGGAACAAATTAGCGGAAATGGTCATCACTTGCATCTTCATGCAAACATTGAAATTCTGACTTTACAACTTGAAAGTTTGTTTCAAGATAAGACGCACTGGACTTTAAGAAGTTGGCAACTTTTGCATGGAAAAAGGTTGAGTCTAGATATTATCACCCCCCCCCCCCCCCCATAAAAACAGGGTAGTGTAGCCATAGTACAACATTATGCATAAAACGACAATATGAAATTAAAACATTATTAATAAAAATAGATCATTTAAATTAAGCTAACATGATCATGCTAATAGATGTTGCATTTGTTCATTTGTCTAATGCAGTTTGTCCAAGCAAATCATAGGGGTGTCATATTTTAAAAGAAGCCGGCTACTAAGCAATACAACAGGACTGGAGTATTTATTGCACCATTTCAATTCATGCTTTGGGTAAAAGTAACCAGCATTAAGATAGAATGTAACCGGTTCAATTGCCAGCTGCCGGTTCTTTCCGAGAGCACTGGTGTCATAAAGCCTTTGCTTTTAAACAGATTTTTGTTAACTTACATTTTAAGCAATGTTTTGCACATATTTTATTTCTGTAAGTGGTAGTAGGTACAGAAGTTGTACAGTTCCCTTAAAATCTAAGGGCGCAGTATAAATGTTAAGGGCTATAGGGCTCATAGGTTTCCACTTGATATTATTTAAGTCCTGGTCTGTTTCAACCGCAGTCAATTTCAGTCAAAAAAGGTATTCTATGAATTGTTCTACTTTTAAAGTTTACAAATTCTGCTCAGACCCATTTGAGCTACATGTATCTACATAAATTGAGGACCCAGTGTGTAAACTTAGTTTAATTATTAGTGACATATAAAAAGTTTTAGCACTGATAGTGCCACTAAGAATAATAGGAATTTTAATATATAAACATGTACAATAATTCTCCTTTCTTATTATCAGGCTAAGTAAGTATTTATTCCTCGAAACAAACTAGATTTCGTAACAAAGTACTTTCAACACACCATCAAACATGCAATCTAAATATTAGCTGTGATCTGGGAAAATGGGGCTTAATGCATATGTGTCAAGTGTTTTCCAAGATTGGTCTGTTCAATCTACACAAGCTAATCAACAGGGACAAGACTATCCATTTGGTGGTGTTTTATTGTTTAAAGGAAGTCTCTAACTAACAAAATTCCAGACTAGGCAAAAAATGCCATCCCTGATAAGCCTGAATTCCAGACTAGGCAAAAAGTGCCATCCCTGATAAGACTGAATTCCAGACTAGGCAAAAAGTGCCATCCCTGATAAGCCTGAATTCCAGACTAGGCAAAAAGTGCCATCCCTGATAAGACTGAATTCCAGACTAGGCAAAAAGTGCCATCCCTGATAAGCCTGAATTCCAGACTAGGCAAAAAGTGCCATCCCTGATAAGACTGAATTCCAGACTAGGCAAAAAGTGCCATCCCTGATAAGCCTGAATTCCACACTAGGCAAAAAGTGCCATCCCTGATAAGACTGAATTCCAGACTAGGCAAAAAGTGCCATCCCTGATAAGCCTGAATTCCAGACTAGGCAAAAAGTGCCATCCCTGATAAGACTGAATTCCAGACTAGGCAAAAAGTGCCATCCCTGATAAGCCTGAATTCCAGACTAGGCAAAAAGTGCCATCCCTGATAAGACTGAATTCCAGACTAGGCAAAAAGTGCCATCCCTGATAAGCCTGAATTCCAGACTAGGCAAAAAGTGCCATCCCTGATAAGACTGAATTCCAGACTAGGCAAAAAGTGCCATCCCTGATAAGACTGAATTCCAGACTAGGCAAAAAATGCCATCCCTGATAAGCCTGAATTCCAGACTAGGCAAAAAGTGCCATCCCTGATAAGACTGAATTCCAGACTAGGCAAAAAGTGCCATCCCTGATAAGACTGAATTCCAGACAAGGCAAAAAGTGCCATCCCTGATAAGACTGAATTCCAGACTAGGCAAAAAGTGCCATCCCTAATAAGCCTGGGCAGACTGCACAAGCTTGTCTGGGGCAACACTTTACGTACATGCATAATCATTAAACCCCAGTTTTCCCCAAGCATGGCATATATATTTTCTTCAAGACTTATTGTCTAATGAATGTAATAATTCATGTAACTTGGTGACATTTGTATACATGTTTACTGTTTTCTATTTGTGTGTTTATTTTGGTAACATACATCAGCTATTGAAATATTGAGACGCCCTTTTGTTTTTACAAAAAAAAATCGAATTGACATTAGTGCAAATTTTCAGGAGAAGCAAGCAAAACACTGTTTTATTAAAATGATTAACTTTTTCAGTATTCAAATGTTCTGATTTTAAATTTCAAAACAATAAATAATTGAGAAAGGAGCATTAAACAGTTAATTTCAACACTGAAATATTGTATTTCGGAAAATAGTTTCTCCTAAAAAAAATCACAAAATATCAGCTACCCTAGTTATAACATGCTTTAGAAGTTATTCATTATGAACAAATGTGTTTTAACCCTTTCCCCCGATTAGAAGCAAAGTAACAAGAGCTGTCACAGGACAGCGCGCTCGACTATTCGAGCGCTTGACAATATAACGTAAGCCATCATGGGGAAATTGTTCATATTTAATAAGGTAAAGGTAATATAGTCATATCCTAAGTGGAAGAGGACCATAATTGAAACATATTTATTGCTTATGTTTTAAAGAAGATGTACTTCATATACGATTCTTTGTTCAGGTTTCCACAATCTCTTGAACATTTGTAAAGACATAAAACAAACTAATAAGATTTTATTTCAAGTTTGATAGCAATAGCTTGGGTGGGATGGTTAGACGATCCTTCAAAAATAAAGGAAATAAATAGCTGTGAATGTGTTTACCATGTTTCAAAGAAAAACAATCTTTTTGGGTGGGGGATGGGGGTGGGGGTGGAGAGGGGGGTATAATGTGGAGGTGTGGTCATTTATTTGATGAGCTTTCAAAAATAAAAACAAGGACAAAAAATATATATTTTTTTTTGGGGGGGGGGGGGCTTTTGGGGTGAGGCGTGGGGGATGGTTTGGGTGGAGTCCATTGTGCTATGTCAGGTAAGTGTTGTTATGTCAAAGTATGAATCATATCTGATAATAAATCAAGAAGTTATGGCAATTTAATTAAAATTTATTAATTTGACCTTGAGAGTAAAGGTCATTCAAAGGTCAAGGTCAATTTCAACTTGCCAGTTACAGTGACCTCATGATAGTTAGAAAGTATTTGAAATTTGAAAGCAATAGCCTTGATACTTAAGAAGTAAAGTGGATCTAAACACAAAATTTAACAAAATATTCAAAGTTACTAAGACAAAAAAAGGCCATAATTCCGATAAAATGCCAACCAGAATTATACAACTTTCCTCGTTAAGTCCCCTTACGATAGTTAGTAAGTGTTGCAAGTATGAAAGCAACAGCTTTGTTAAATTTAACCAAATTTTCAATTTTCTAAGTATAAAAAGGGAACATAATTCTTACAAAATGCTTGATACAGTTGTCTGCTCTTGTCTATAGATTATGGTAATGTTAGTAAAGAAGTATGCAAAATATAAAAGCAATATGACAAGGTGCATATAAAATATTTGAGGTGGTGCGCAAACTTTAACATAGATTTATCAATAATATGCATATTCTTAGTGGAAAAAGGGCAATAATTCTTACAAAATGCTTCTTACAGTTGGCTGCTCCTGTTTATAGATTGGAGTCATGTTGGTTAAGAAGTATGCAAAATATAAAAGCAATATGTGAAGGGACATAGAAAATATTTGAGGTGGTACGCAAACTTAAACATAGAAAATCTAAGTAAAAAAGGGCCATAATTCTTACAAAATGCTTGATACAGTTGTCTGCTCTTGTGTATAGGTTGGGGTCATGTTGGTAAAGAAGTACAAAATATAAAAGCAATATGTCAAGGGACATAGGAAATATTTGGGGTGGTATGCAAACTTCAACATTCCAGCGCTCACAGGAACGGGAACGCTGACGCCGGGGTGAGAAGGATAGCTCCACTATATATATTTTTTATATAATAGTCGAGCTAAAAATGTCTTTTGCAACCAGCATCAAACCAGAACAGCCTGAGAGTAACTCGCAGTCAGTTCAGGTTTAACGCTGTTTGCTGCTTATCAGTCTCTAAGGTTGGAAATGAAGCCTTTAAAACTTGAATTTAATAATGAAAGTATTGTATTAAAAATTAACTTTTTATGTGACTGCAAATGCTTCAAAAAACGTATCTAAGTGGTAAAGGTTAACTATAAGTGACAACTTACTCTGAATAATCTGCTGTCTCTTCTTTTCATTTGGTGGTATCACAGAATAACCACCTTGACTGGAAAAGTCATAAAATGAAAATTAACTATACATGATCAAGTCAAAGGGACATAAACAGCTTTGATATCATTAAACACATTGCATGGGAGTACTCTCCCTTGATATAAAATACATATTAACTAACTGAACACTTTTGATTGCAGCCATAACAAAAAACAAAATCAGTTGAACATTTGTATTGAAGGTTAGAGAAAACTTAAATTCCATGTTTACTTAGCATAATTTTTTCAAATTTTAAATAATTGCCCATCATTACATTGTAAAATATGTCTTATCAACCACCAAGTTTTCTCCTCAGTTCACAACTATGAATGCAACATTAAATATGTTTTATCGTCTATCTTAAAGCAGTAAAGCAGTAACTATATGACAAAGTAGTAACTCTACACTGCATAGGAACATTCAACAGTCAAAAGTGACAGAAAGTAAACAAAACATTTTTTTTATTTAAGAATCAAAGTTTGATACAGTTGCTATCTTATTTAAATTAACAGTTAAAAAAGTGAAGTATCTTCTCATGGCATGGTGGTTACGGTGTCTACCTAGCAACCAGGAGGGCAGGGTTCAATCCCCATTGTTGGAGCCTTCTATAATTCACCCCCCAAAAGGCATCAAGTAATGGCTCTACCCAGGTATCAGACTTAAGTACATTTCAATAAGGCTTTCAGTGTTTTTTACATCATTTTGGGAATGGGGCCGGGTCCCTTTGGATTAGGAAATATCGTGGCGTTTTGACTCAAATTGGGACATTTGTGTTGTTGTTGTTTTGTTACCAAATGTTTCAAGATTGGGAATAAAACTGTTTCAATATTTTATTATTAACTAAGGTTCAACTTAAAGATCTGAATGGGAGATAAACTAACTGTTGAAATCTAACAATATAATCTTTTTTTTCAAACCTTCACTTAGGAATTTTCAGGTCCAATTTGGGAAAAATATATACTTTTTCCCATTTGGAATGGGGCCCTATACTGGCCATGAATTTGAAGAGTTGCAAGCCTTAAGCTCCCAATAACATCAAGCTAAAATAAATATGTTTAAACTTTAAAAATAAAAAAAACATGCAATAGCATTTGTATTTTCTACAAGTTTTAATTCATTGAATAACATGGCATTTTACTTAAGTATAAGAAGTAAAAAGTTTCTATCTTCCTGAAAAATCTCTTTTTTAAGTTGCTGTGGTGTAGTGGATATAGTGTCCGCCTAGCAACCTGGAGGTCACTGGTTCGATCCCCACTATGGGAGTGTTCTTTATATCTCCCCCAGAGTCACCAAGTACTGGTTCTAATCAAAGGAAACAGACTTGAGAGCATTTCAAATAAGCCTTAGGCTTGCAATGCAATCAATCGAGTTAAAATAAATAGGTTTGAACTAAAAATCTCCTTTTTGGGTTTATGAACCATTAGAAGTTGGTATTATCAATACTCCTATAAATATGAGGTCGATAAACATCGATAGATTATGTCTCATTATTTGTACAAGTAGTATCAACAACACAAATCTTACAAAAAGACATATGTTAATGAGTATTTTTTAGAATGTTTGGTTTGAAATATAAAAGTGCATCTTATTTGCTATACACACTTTATGAAATCAAATACAGTAATTTTAACAAGGATAATTAACACCAATAAACGATGCCGACTTTGGTAACAAGTAATATTAATTTTTGTCATGATCATGTGGTTTTCGTCTTGCTTTCAATTCTTTATTGACACTATTATCCTCATTTTGATATCATTATTTGGACAATAATCTATATTGAAAAAAAACACTAAATAATTAAAAAATATAAGGATCCATCTTATAATGTAAAAACAAATATACATAAAAGGGAACTTCAACTGAATCAATGTTAGTATTTCTTCTTTTGATTTCATATATCAAAATTAATTACTATTACAAAGGTCATGACAAAGAGTTGACATTTAACTTTGAGGCACTTACCCATGCCAACCTGCCCAATGCTTGACCAAGATCCGAAGATAATATTATATCTCCATTCCAACAAAAATGACCTAATCCGATTGGCTTAGAGCAGTCACGTGCCAATGGTGTATACACCCTAGTTAATTTCCATACACCTATCAATGTAAAAAAAAATGTGTCTGTTTGATAAACTGCTAGAGTCTTCTTATTATATGATGTGTTTTGCATATGTACAGGGAACCAATTAAAATATTGATTGGAACTGAAACTATGCAATCTCTTGCACAACGGTTAGATTACATTCACCTCTGTGTTGGGCTCAGAACGGACTACTGATATGAAAGCGTCTCATTCATGTCATGATCATTTCAAGCGTTCATCATTGAGGTTACAGTATACTAAACAATCTCTTGAACGACGGTTACATTGCATTCACTGCTAAAAAGAAAACCATCTCATACCACAGGTGGTTAGCGTGTGGCTATGATATTAATTAGTGAAAACATCATTTTGAATGATAAAAAATCATATTATAACGAAAAATTAACTTTTCTGAAAAAAAAAATTTCACTATCAAATATATATATAACAAGGTATGCAACTCAAAATCAGCCCAAAACGGGGTCAGTCTTTATTGTCAGTAAAGACCGGTGTGACACAATGACTTGGGCTGCACATTTCTAAATAAAGAGAACATTGCTCAAGTAAGCACCATTTTGAGTGTCTAAATAATAATGAATGTCAGGTTTGAGTTGTGGTGATTTTTCTTGGATGTTTGTAAGTTACCAAAACATTGGTATTTTAACTATAGCTGCATACAGGAAGTAGAATTAATGCAATTCGAAAACAGGTGTAATGCTGGCTCCGGTCAGTATTTCTGTTGGAAATTTGAAAGGGCGTACAGACATTGAACTTTTACAAAAAATCTAATCCTTTGACCCCCAATTTTCTCCATTGCTGTTTAGTACTTGGTAAGTTACCAATGTAAAAACATGGTTTCCAGGCACCTTGCTTCTGCAGGAAAGTGGCAGTTTGTTGTTGAAACTGGCTTTAAAAGGCTCGGAACACACACAGAATTCTCATGTTTTGATTTGAAATCATCAATACTAAAACATTTTGCCCCAACTCATTTGATTTGAATGTTACTGATTTTTCAGAAGGCACAGCCTCAACCATTCTGGAAATGTGCTTGGTTTATTTTCAGATTTGCGAGGTGACCAGTTTCCAGACATTGGTTCGCTCCTGCTTGTGTACGAGATTGGCCGAGACTAAAAAAACTGTAGTGTGCCACCTTGAGAAGATTATTGGTTTGTTTTATAATATAATTTTAATACTTACACATGTGTATGTTTTTTTATTTGTTTGAACCAGGCTTTTTCCGCCCTATGCCACGGGTCCGAAATTCGGCCCCATTCCCAATGCAAATCTGGTTGTTTTTTTCCCAATTGAAAAAAAAATTCCCAATTCCAAAAAAAAAAAAATTTTTTTTTTTTTTTTTTTTACCTTAAAATATATAAGTTAACCTGATCCGGTGTAGAAAATAGAAAGTGTTGCATAATTAAATTATCTGTTGACTTTCCTTATTTTCCTCAAAATCCGGCGCTTCGCACGATTTTTTTCACCTCAAAAAAGGCCAGGCCTTTTCCCCAAATTTAGATTAAAAAACCTGCACTTATCTCACATGTTTATAATACAAATGTAGAATTTTAATAATAAGTTATAAAATAGTTGTTATTTACCAGTTAACGGCTTCTATGAAATATAAGAAACACTATTTACATGCGATTATTTTTCCCAATTGAGCCAATTTTGCGAATAATTTTTTTCCCAAAATGGGGGTTTTCACGACGCGAAATTCCCAAAATTCCAGTGTGGCGTATTCCCAAAATGGAACGGAAAAAGCCTGTTTGAACCCATTGAACTTGTTTTTGTGTAAACATTAAGGATAACAATCGAATTAGCTAAAGAAACTTCAGCGTACAGTTTATATAGTATTGAAAGTCGCGCCTGTCAAAAATCATAAAAAGCAACATTTAAAGTTAAGGAAGCCAGAACTACAATCGAATATAACTGTGTTATTTATGAAACAAAATTTAACGATTTATACCAAACTTCGTTCGTACCAAATTTCATTTATTTTACATAATTATTGAAAATAATATTGATACAGATAGTCGTACCTATTGATTGAAATTTTGTATATTATATAGATAACACAGTCACTAATGAACTATGAGTGAAGACCTGTATGAGTATGATTCTGAAGGAACTGATGGCAGTGATGCAGTTATGGAGCGGTACCCGTTATAGAGGTACAGACACTGGCAAGCAAGGGGAAAGCAAGGATTATTCGAGAAAATCATTTTATAAATACTTAAACAATTTGTATAAGTGCTATGTTTTAAAACCAATACAATTTATGTAATATATATTTTTGGAAGGTATAATTATTATATATTCTTTAAAAGATATATGATTATTAATGTAATTAAATGAGCAAATAAAATATTGATTTTATCATAACATTAATACATAAATATGGCATATTTTAGATGAAAGGAAATTATTTAACCCATTGACTTGTCTGTGTTTGACATGAAACAATAACTTGTTTGTATATTAAATAAAATATCATACACATTTTAATACTGTTTAAAGTAACTATATACATTTTACAACTAATAACTATAAACAAATACATGTGTTTTAATACATTTATTACAATGTTATATAATACTTTTTTAAAATAAAGATTTCAGATTCGGACGAAACTTTGCCGCCATCTGACAAAGGAAACAGCCACCTCTGGAGGAATGTGGTCAGGAAGTTGAATGGTCCCAGTCGCCATGAGGATATTTTGTAAGTCATGGTGAAGGTAAACATGTTAAAAAGTGACAAGATGAAGTGATTTTTAACAGGACCACATTATTATGCCCCCAAAGGTGGGCATCAAGTGATTGCATTTCCGTCTGTATGTCCGTCTGTCCGTCATGCTTTTTTAAATGTCTGTGCTTTGATGTTATATTTATGCCCCCCTTCGAAGAAGAGGGGGTATATTGCTTTGCTTATGTCGGTCTGTCGGTGGGTCTGTCAGTCCGTCCACCAGGTGGTTTCTGGATGATAACTCAAGAACGCTTGGGCCTAGGATCATGAAACTTCATAGGTACATTGATCATGACTTGCAGATGACCCCTATTGATTTTGAGGTCACTAGGTCAAAGGTCAAGGTCAGGGTGACCCGAAATATTAAAATGGTTTTTGGATGATAACTCAAGAACGCATATGCGGCCAACAGGGCGAACTCTGAACAATATAACTGAAGCAACTGGTCTGTAATCCTAAATCTATAATTATCAGTCCAATGAAACATCATCCTTTGAGTAAAATAAAGTGGAGCAGTAAAAATATTATCAGAATATGAGATTTTTTGTATATTTTGTATATTAAATATTGTGTTTATGTTTAATTTTGTTGATTAATATAAATATAAGCAGGAAAGGGGAGGTAATACACTTTTATATCTTTCTTATATACAGGGGAAACAAATGCAATAAGTTTTAATTTCATGTATAATAGACAATCCCAGAATCGATAATATGGGCGCCGCCATATTGGCTATTACGTAACCCGCGATTGAAAACGGCACTGAAGAATTTGACAGATTACAACGTTTTCATTGTGTACACCCGCTTTATTCCAATAAACAGTACTTTATGACTTCGCACATTAGGATTGAAAACAAGTGAAACATGAAACCAAGTGTCGATATGTATCACATCGTAAATCAATATAATTTAAATTAAAAATATACACGATAGATTTTTAAAATATGTGTCTCTGCAACCATATTCAGTGACAATACGTAATGTTTAAGGCCGAGTTGGCATTTTTAAGCATACCTTTCAGCATAATGCCTTTGTATAAAATTTAATTATTCAAGCATAATTATAAAGGTATAGAAATGTCTAAAGTGTTAAGTAAAAGTTGTGATTTTAGCGTAAATAGTGCCGTAGATATTAACAAAGATCTATCAATATATAAAGATTGGAAACATCCATTCAGACCATATTTTTTGGATAGATCTTTGATATTAATTAGATAGATTTAAGATCGATGTAGACAATTAAATTGATATCTGCCTTTGTTTAAACCTATATTATTTCTTATTAAATGTCGTACTTTCTATACTTTCCAGAGATGTTCATTAAGAAACGTTGTAAGATTAAAGACTTAGAACGACTTCTTTAATTGAATAATACATCTCTTTGTTTGTCTAAACAGTTACCATACGCTATTAATATTTTCCTTGTAAGTATCATTTTAAAGGTAATATACAAATCTATAGCCGAAATGAAGTTTGTGATTCTAAAATTGTTTTGTAAATCTTTGTTATCGAAACTCGGTAAGATTTTCAGGTAGAGATTTTTTTAAATTAAAATTATGTATCTAGTTTAGTCTAAAACTAAAGTGGTTTTTAGCAATCTTTTATTTAAAAATCGCTTTCAAGTTAATACAAAAATAACCAGCCGGAAATGAATTTTGTGATTTAAATGAACAAGTATCGGAGTTATTTGCTTGCAAAACTGTGTAAGATGTCAGGATATGTCATACATTTTTTATTAAAAAGGACATATCAGCTTTTGTCTACAACTTTCTTATATTATTATTTAAATAACGTTTTACATGTTGCCTGAAATATTATTAATTTTTTTTAATAACATCTTAATTCACGATTGAAATGTTCAACATGAAAAATAATGAGCCTTAAATAAACATAAATAGTTCCAATTGTGTTCTCTAGATTTCCTAAACGTATGTCTTTATTAAATGTTCGTAAAACGGTCTAAATTTACACTGAAAAAAATAAAAACACGCACAAAATAAGTGATTTATTTTTCTTTAATTACGGATTATAAATGACAGCAACATACATCTCTTGAAAAAAACATCAGCGATAAAGGCGCGAACTCATTCGGTCAATGGGAGGCGATGTTCCAAGTGTGGATTAAAAGCGTTTATGGGGTTGCCCGTGACACCACATGTCTGCACATGTGTTGATACCAAAATTTAGATAAGATAACACGTGTCACCTTTAATAACATGTTAAATGACAACCAAGACCTTATTCATGCCAGGGACCTACACAAATAGGTTCATGTCCATGCTGTGTTTTATTACTCTTAAA
The DNA here is from genome assembly GCF_020536995.1 of Dreissena polymorpha. Lineage (NCBI taxonomy): Eukaryota > Metazoa > Mollusca > Bivalvia > Myida > Dreissenidae > Dreissena > Dreissena polymorpha. Next base: position 101,192,943 of record NC_068360.1, on the reverse strand, counting down.
AGAATGCAGATGAACCTTATTTCTACTAATTACGTAATTTATATTAATTAATAAAACACGAACTATTATGTGGTTGTCAGATCGATAACAGAAACTCTTTAAATCCTCAAATATATTTGATAAACCCGTTTCGCTTCCTTGTTTTGCGTAGGGACCTTTACACACATATATAGGTCTATGTTTATTTCTTCAGTACCGTTTTGGAGGCTCGCGAGAGTATTCAGGGGCGGGTAATCCGGGAGGTATCGATTTCTGGGATTGTCTATAAATAGAGGATATATGTTCATGTCAGTGTGAGATCATTTGTTATTTTTTATGATCAGATTTTTATTATTACTTTGACAAATCAAACACTTACCTGAATACCACAATGGATTCCACCCAAAAAATACCCACGCCCCTACCAGAATCCCTTCCCCCCCCCCCCCAACCGCACCCCCAACCGCACCCCCCCATTTTTTTTTTGTTAAACATCTTATAATAAATGACCACACCCCACAGGAGAGCCCCGAACCCCCCACCCCCCTACCCCGCTCACCCCCAGGGGGGGAAAAAGCGAAGAAACAAACACACAGGAACACCCATTAACCCCCCGACCCCCCCCCACCCCCCCCCCCCCCCAACCAACCCCCCGCCCCCCCAAAAAGAGGGAGTGGGAAACAGCAAGAAAGGACCACACCCACACAGGAGACCCCCGCGCACTCCCCCACGAACCCCGACCCCCCGCCCCAAAATAGGGGGGGTGAAACAGGTAGAAATTACCACACCCCACATGAGACCCCCGCTCACCCCCCCTACCCCCATACCCCCCACCCCCAACCCCACCACCCCAATTTTTTTTTAAAACAACTAAGAAATAACCACAAACCACAGGAGACCCCCTCTCACTCCCCCCTACCCCTACCCCCCCACCACCCCCTCCAAAACAAAAATATTTTTTTAAACATCTAAGAAATTACCACACCCCACATTATACCCCCTCTCATCCCCATCCCCCCTACCCCCCCACCCCGATTATTTTTTTTTAAACATCTAATTGATTTCCACACACCACATTATACCCCCCTCTCACTCCCCCCTACCTACCCTACCCCCCCATTTTTTATATATTTTAAACATCTAATAAATTACCACACCCCACATTAAACCCCCTCTCACCCCCACCCCCCCCCCCTACCCCCCCCCCCCCCCCAAAGACATTTTTTTAAACATCTAATAAATTACCACACCCAACATTATACTCCCCTCTCACCCCCCCCCCTACTCCCCCATCCCCTACCCCCCCAAATTTTTTTTTTAAACATCTTATAAATTACCAAACCCCACATTATACCCCCTCTCACCCCTCCACCCCCTCACCCCCCAACCCCCAATTTTTTTTTTTTAAAAACATCTAATAAATTACCACACTCCACATTATACCCCCTCTCACCCCCACCCCCCCCCCCCTACCCCCCGGCCCTCCCCCCAATTTTTTTAAACATCTAATAAATTACAACACCCCACAATATACCCCCCTAGCCCCCGGCCCTCCCCCCAATTTTTTTTAAACATCTAATAAATTACAACACCCCACAATATACCCCCCTACCCCCCTACCCCCTCGGCACCCCCAATTTTATTTTTTTTAAACATCTAATAGATTACCACACCCCACATTATACCCCCTCTCACTCCCCCCTTGATCATGACTGGCAGATGACCCCTATTGATTTTCAGGTCACTAGGTCAAAGGTCAAGGTCACAGTGACTCGAAATAGTACAATGGTTTCTGGATGATAACTTTCATTAGGTCAAAGGTCATGGTCACAGTGACAAAAACGTATTCACACAATGGCTGCCACTACAACTGACAGCCCATATGGGGGGCATGCATGTTTTACAAACAGCCCTTGTTTACTTTTTACATAGAATGTCAATGGAAAGAGTAGAATATTGCAGATTGTAAGCCATCATCCAAGTTATAAGACTACATAAATGTTCACTTCATTTTCATCAACACACAGCAATAACATCAGTATTGTGTTCTCATTGGAGCAATTAAGCACTGAAATGTATATACATTTTTCACATTCACATGATATACATGCCTTTTTCATTCTTTCTAACTATCACCAACAAACGTTAAACTAACAGTTCAATTTGTTAAATAATGCAAAATAAGGTTATGGTTGTTTTTCAATGTCATTGTTTGCAAATAGATGGATTTGGTAATCATATAGTATTGCTTATACATATTTCATCTCTACCATTATCCCCACGTTTTTCGGAGAAAAAGTGGGAATATTGTGGTGATGTGCGTCTGTCTGTCCGTCCGTCCTGGCCACCTGCTCCTCCTACACTATCAGCACTAGAACCTTGAAACTGGCATACATGGTAGCTATGAGCATATGTGCGAAGGTGACAGTGACGGAATTTTGATCTGATCCCTGGGTCAAAAGTTATGGGGGTTGGGGCGGGCCGGGTCAGAGATTTTCACTCATTTTTTTATGTTATTTTACATTAACTTCTTCATTTCTGCACCGATTTTGCGTCAAATTGATACTGAGCCTCTCTTATGACAATACAGTCAATCTCAGCTATGCATGGCCCCATTACCAACCCTAGGGCACCCCGCCCACATAGGCCACGCCCACATAGGCCAGCTCACTTAAAATTATTTTTACTATAATTTCTTCATTTCTACACCAATTTACTTCAAATTGATACTGAACCTCTCTTATGACAATACGGTCAATCTCAGCTATGCATGGCCCTCATTACCAACCCTAGGGCGCCCCGCCCACATAGGCCATGCCCACATAGGCCACGCCCACCTAAAATTGCCTTTTACTACAATTTCTTCATTTCTACACCGATTCACTTCAAATTGATACTGAACCTCTCTTATGACAATACAGTTATTCTCAACTATGCATGGCCCCATTACCAACCTTGGGGCGCCCCACTCACATAGGCCACTCCCACCCAAAATTGCCTTTTACAATAATTTCTTTATTTCTACACCGATTCACTTCAAATTGATACTGAACTTCTTTTATGACAATACAGTCAATCTTAACTATGCATGGCCCCATTACCAACCCTGGGGCGCCCCGCCCACATAGGCCACACCCACCTTAAATTGCCTTTTACTATAATTTCTTCATTTCTACACCGATTCACTTCAAATTGATACTGAACCTCTCTTATGACAATACAGTTATTCTCAACTATGCATGGCCCCATTACCAACCCTGGGGCGCCCCACTCACATAGGCCACTCCCACCCAAAATTGCCTTTTTACTATAATTTCTTCATTTCTACACCGATTCACTTCATATTGATACTGAACCTCTTGTATGACAATACAGTCAATTTTAACTATGCATGGCCCCATTACCAACCCTAGGGCGCCCCGCCCACATCGGCCACGCCCACCCAAAATTGCCTTTTTTACTATAATTTCTTCATTTCTACACCGATTTACTTCAAATTGATACTGAACTCCTCTTATGACAATACGGTCAATCTCAACTATGCATGGCCCCATTACCAACCCTGGGGCGCCCCTGGATCAAACATTCGGTGTGGGGATACGCGTCGGCCTAAGGCCGTGACATTTCTAGTAGAATTCAAATTGTGTTTAAATGAATCAAAACGTATTGAATGTTTATTTAATTTTCAATATTTGTCATCATAATTAATGAAGCAGTACTGTGGGATAAAGTAAAACCATGTATTATTTAACTTTTATCTCTATTTCAGGATTATTATTTTTTTATTCCATCCTATGGTGATCGGAGACTAAGAAAACAGTGTAGACAAATGAGGTATTATTGATATATTAAGTATATATTATTTACATTAGTATTTTCACAGTCTCAATTTTCGAATTATATACACAATGTTTTTGTTTTTTTTTTAAATTATATGAGCCTCAATCTGGGAAAATGAGCTTTATGCAAAAAGTGTCCTCCCAGATTAGCCTGTGGAGTCCGCAAAGGCTCATCAGGCACGACAATTTCTAAACTGGATTTTTGTTTTAAGGGGAGAGATCTTTAAACGAAAAATACGATAAAAGCGGAAAGCGTCTTCCCTGATTAGCATGTGCTATTTATTGTACATATATAACCATTTGAAAAAATGGTTTGTCATAAAATGTCATATAAATGAACTTTCATGTCATGAAATTACATTGTGCAGGTATGATCAATTAAATACTCATAACACAATTATGCACTTTAACCTATTATATTATTACATTATATTTTCTTAATGAGGTATTTTTTTTGAAAAAAAAGACACAGTTTTTTTCATTATTGTCATAAAAAAAATGTGCATTTCAATTCATTACAGCGTGCAATCCAGGAGGGGGGAGTTCTAAATAACTCGTATACAGCACTGTTGCAGCCAACCGTGTTTCCTTCTCTGTGTGAAATGTTTAATATATGTAAAATATGTTAATGCAATCTTTAATTTTGTCATATGAACAAATATATAGTACTTTTTAATGTGGGGTTAGATTTTATTTCAAAAATGTATATCCATTTATTACCTCCCCTGAATTTTGCAATTTTTATTCTATATAAAAGCATTTACTCTTTTACATATAGGGTACAAAGTGTATATTTTCTGATTAGTATTCACTGATTATTTATGAAAATGTATAATCTGCCATTGATTATGGTGACATTTATAATATGTGGTGGTTGCTATTGGTAGTCATTTCAGGTCGAACCTCAAAGACCTCGTGAAGAGGCCGGTAGGACCTGTAAATAAACTCTGATTTAAAAAAAAATGGTAGTCATTTACCCCCAGTCTTAGTCGCAAAAATTGCTTCCATAGGAGTCTTAAAACTTCCAGAAATACCAACGTTTACCTGGCCCAACATAAACTGTTAAAGGCGGACATTTACCCAGACAAACATGTACCTGTTAAGGGCTGACATTTACCCGGCCTTAAATAGTTGTTACAAACATTTGAATTTTAAACTGCATTTTGATATCTTTGCAGATGGAATACGGAAGGAATTGTACATGATGAGATCCGAGTTAGAAGTCACCGTTACAGATTTCTTAAAACACGCACCTTATCAGCATGACAGATTACAGTATAAGGTGCGTGGTAAAATAATACATCAAAAGCTATTTTAAAACAGCTAAACACAATCTTTTCTAAGAAAAAAATAATTAAAAATAAATATCTATAAAAAAAATCGTTTATTTAAGCTAACTTGTGTGCGGAATAACATGCGTCTTTGCTCTTCCATTTTAAAAACGGACTTGCGAATTGATTAAGTTATTCAGTAACTTATTAACCTGTAGTGTTTATCTTTCTTTTACAGAAAAAAATGTCCGACCAGACTACAGGCCAGAATGAGACGCTCCCCAAGGCTGTTGTGCAAAATTAAGACAGCAACTAGCTATAAAGTGATATTATAGACTAGACATATTCATTTATAGTTGGATCAAATGTCACGATTATGTGTTCTTCTGTCTCGCAAATACCGTAACGTTCTAGCAGTGCATACTTAAAACATTTTGGAGAAATCCTTGTCATAAAAATATGTGTACATATGTTTGGAACAATTAAATAAGCAAGCACACATTGTTTCCGTGAAAGCCACACAACTGTGGCTATATATTATGTTACCTTATGGTTGAAATAGGTTTTTCCTGGCTTGTTTTGGTAATTTTCAACCTTTGTATCACTTTAAATACACATGACGTAAAGTTTGTAGGGGTCTGGAATCGCCGGTTGGTCTCAGAAAATGTTTTCTATGAAACTGTATGGGCATGTAACGAAATGATATTGTCTTTAATATTAAGAGGTATTTTCTTTGTATGTTTAACTATTTTTAATTTTGTAACCTGGAAAATTTGCAAATTTTATATACAAACATGTACTTTCATAATTGTAAATGTTTACTTGTGTACGTGTGTCGAGAACAAATTTTCTGTGTATTAAAAGAAAGCAATAGGAATGTTCTTAAACTTTGCAGAAGTAATGCAAAAGCGACTTGATTTTTTTTATTTTTGTGATTAAAAAGAGACCAAAACTGAAAAATTGCGTTATAAAAAATGTATTGACTTTGTCTGTAAGGCCTACAAAACTTTGTATGTTTCCACTGACCCGACCGACCCTAATTTTTTGCGGACACTTAACATTTTTTGGCCATTTTTAGTAAAATTTTGTATTGAATTTGTTAAACTGGATTATTTTATAAAATTATGATTTTGCCATCACAGAATTACATAGAAATGATGTTGCATAGACAATTGGAAGACTTTTGTCATTGAAATAACGTTTGAAATAACGTTGGGCAACCGGGGAGAGTGTGGGAGGATTGCCACCGCCTAGATGTATATTTGTTGACTTTGGAACTTTTCAATGTGAATTTTAATGCTTAAAAAGCGTATTTTGTGACATAAATGTATGGGATTGTACACGCAAATCAGCTTTGAATTCATTCCTCCTCTACAGTGTTAAAGTAAATTCCCAATAAAATGTTCCTCATCTACTACAAATTTGTACTGTCACCATCATCAACACAAATAAACCATCTCAATTGTCTTTAACTCCGAAATTAGTAAGAACTTATACATGTTCTCTATAATAACTGTTTACCGGAGGGCTTTTTACGCGACGATTTTAGATCTTGAGCTGATTTTTTTTTTGGTATACTAGTCTACCTATATGACCTACAGATGAAGTGTGAAATTCGTTCCGGTCCATTGATTTTTGGCGTAGTTATGGGCCTTGGACTTAACATTTTTCTCTATAATGAATGTTTTTCTTGAGTTTTTTTCGCAGCTCTCTCAGATAGTGGGCCTATTTTGATGCCTCCGGTAGGGTGGCATATAGCAGTTTAATTTCCCCAACTTATTTTGTCGCTTTAAGACAATGGCATGATATTTGGGTGTAAGAGTACCTACATGATTTACAGATGAATTATGCGTGTCTTTCCGGTCCTTTGATTTTGGCGAAGTTAATGGCCTTGACTAAGACAAAGACACTTACCGGTTCAATTAATGCCGATTATCAATATAACCTCTAATAGCTTCCAGCATTATTTGTTTTTCACAAATTATTAACGTAGGCAATGTTCAGACCTTCCACCTCCTGCATCAGTTACTTCCATTCGCTGCTTCTTTTTTATTTGCTAATCAGAATATTTGTTACATTAACCATCGATAGATGAAGCATATATGATCACCAGGGTTAATTGACTGATCGGGGATGCGTGTTCAAGGCGTTATGAAAACCTTGCATAAGGGCTTATCTCCTCTGGCGAGCGCTGATCCTCTTGTTAATCAAGGACATTAATCACATCGTTTATATATTAGGAATGTGTACTGTGGACCCTTTCATGAGAGAACAATTTACAGTAGGCCTATTATTTCAACTCTTAACTCGACGGCCAACTTGGGGAGGTGCCTGGGTACGGGCCTGGTATGTTTAGTTTATACGGTCCTTACGCGCTTAAGGCTGCTGTTTATGAGATGATCCGGAGTTTGTTCCAACATTCTCACCTGGTCAACTAACCAGATTTACGAAAGTCTGGAAAGGTTTGAATTATTGCTGCAATTTCCAGGCTTTCAACTTTGGTGTGTACTTGTGATGTGTGGAAAGGCAAAATACTCGGAAGAAATCCCATCTGCACAGTATGGTGACCAACAGGCGGACGCGGTGATTTCGTTAAGTCTGTTAAGTCATACTTCTTATTTCTTCAAGTAAGTACACGTGCAGGGATTTACATGTGTAAACTTGCTAAAGGTAAACAATTCCAACATGTATTGCATTAGAACCGCATATGTTCTAGAATGTGTTCTATGTTTGGTGAATGACTGCTGCAATTGTGACATTTTCAACTGTTCTCTACTCAATCTACAGAGCGGCCATTTGTATTAAGATTAAGACGTTTTGAGGTAAAGTCGTGAGGACAGAATTAGCATGATCTAAAATCAATGCATATTGGTTGATTGCAAATGTGTTGCAATTTGCCAATATCTGGCTGAACGGATGTCCCCGTGATATTGTATTTAAATACCTACGGAAATTACAAGTAATAAAACATCGAGCTGGTATTTTTCGTTTTTAAAGAGACACTTTTGGATGCAATATTGATGCCGTGTTATAATTAATTCAGCCGAGACTTTTGCTAATATTTCGATAGACACTTAAAAGTATGATTGTTGAGGAATCTAGTATAACACGGTCACATAGAAAATTGTGCGTAAATGATTCATACAATTGTATCTGCGTATACTTCAAGGACGTAATTTCGGCGTGCGAACGCGAGCTCAATTAGCGCCAATTATAAGTGCAGTGCGGTAATCAACATAACAATAATATAAAATCAACAATAACTTATCATATAGAACACATCTCAAATCGTTTAATTCTTACAACTCAAACAGAACTTGTTCTAAACCATAATCGGTACTAAATATTTAAACGATGTGAAGCAAATACTAGAAACCGCATTCCTAATTTTAACGACTAAGTATCTTGGGATAGACACGTATTTACTGTTATTTATTTGAGCCGCGCTCTGTTAAAAAGGGGTTTTATGCATCTGCGTAAAGTGTCGTCCCAGATAAGCATGTGCAGTCCGCAGAGGCTAATCAGAAACGACACTTTCCACTTTTATGATATTTTTCGTTTCAAAAAGTCTCCTTAGCAAAATTCTAGCGGACTCCACAGGCTTATCTGGGACGACACTTTACGCACATGCATTAAGCCCCCTTTTCACAGAGCACGGTCCATTTGTATTTGTCTGTTTTATGAGACATGGTAACACGAGTTAATTACACAAAGTGTTTCGTGATAGAAACACATAAATTCGTGCATATAACTGTATTTATCTAAAGGAAAAATTTTAACGGATTATTACCAGTGAATATAAAAAACTGGTCCATTAAATTTTATATTTACCACTAAACACGTCTTGATGAAGACTTGGACGCGTACATGTATTGATCGCTGCGTATCATATGACGTAATATAAACTTATTTATCGTCTTATTAGACCCGTCGAATTTATAATGGAGTATCTCGTAACAGAACATTCTGAATTGTAATGTGAAACTTGACTTCATAAATTTATGTTTCTCGTGATAAAGGGAAACTTGTAATTCCTTTTGGCCATATACTATTCTATAGATTAATGTTATTATTGTCATATAAAATGTAGACTTATTTCACGCATTAACAATCTCTGTGATTTAAATGACTAGGAAATTCCTAAGAAAATTATATAAACTTGTCAATAGTAAAACCGGTCCCTTTAAGTATTTCAAATAATGCTAGCAATATATAAATAGTGCGCCCTGACAATTATGTTGGGGAATTAACGACAAAGTTGTGATCTAAAGGATAAGAACAGGGACGACTGACAAATGACACTTTGATAGTTCGTTTACACAATTATTGTATTCATTGATATGTATTACATAGTGAAACATCACATAACATTTCAACCATGCAAGACGACATGAGCGCATGTGAAAGATTGAACTTACGTCATAATTTCTGAAAATAAAACAGTAGAAAAGATAACAACTTAACAAAGTATGTTTTAAATGTTAATATAAAATTAAAACAGTGTTAAACCAAGACAGTTTGTACAAACTTAATATAAAACCAGTTCAACACATGTAAGTGTGTGTTGAGGTATTGAAATATTAATTCGACATTTTGAATATTTTTTCTCTTTCTTCGCATATGTCATATTTAAATGGTATTCTGCACCTTAAATCTAAGTTGTCGAAAAAATATCAACCAATTCAGGATTCTCAGTGAGTCATAACAAAGCTAAAATCCTCATTCTTTCTTTCCAGATATTTATCTGGAACATTTATTTATAGATCTAAATTTCACTCATATAAACATAAATATGGTGCAGGCAGACTTAGTTGGTAGATATTTCTACAGAAGTACATAACATTTGCCTTCTAAGCTAGTAAATAAGGAGATACCAGTGTTGCGTATTATGGCTTGTACTTTTTTCTTTGAAACAGTATTTTCATAGCTGTACGCACATACTCGAAAAACGGTTGAAGTGACGGTAATTATAGAAAATCGGATGCATTACACGAATTTCAGTTCTGATACCTTATAGACGCATGTAATGAAGCATTTTACACGTATTAATGCATCCAATACTTCTATTAAACAGCGCTTTAATAATATGGTATTTACCTTGTACGAACACTGACTGTATTGATACACTTAACAATGATGTTAAGAATAACTCAAGAAAATGATATGAACAGAAGGAGATTAATGTAAGTAAACCGAATAATATCGCGATGTTTTTAAATTATAGCGATACACATTTCACGCAAACAAATACCAGACATATAGCAAAAATGACAAACATCTCATATTCACACTTCAAAATAATATATAACAAGTAAAAAGTTAAACATGTCGACAAACAAGTTATGTTAAAATAAAAACGAGAGTTCAACATAACCATCAGGGGCTAAACTAGCATATGAACATACAGGTTTACATGTAGGAAAACGAATGTTTACACCTTTTGAATTCACTATGTGTTCTATGAATAACCCACATAAAACAAAACTTATTGAAGACGAAAAACACAACTTTTCCTGTCTTTCTTTTCCAATTCAACGCATTTACATACAATTTACGCAAACATATTAATACACATATTTTAAGATATCTTGTGATTTTTGCGAATTGGTGACTTTTATTATTAACCACACTTTCATTTGCACAAAAGTGCGTTAAATTCTTATGAATTCTTTGATATTTTAGAATGATCTCATGCATAAGTGTATTATTGTATGTACATGCAACCTTCCAGTAATACACAACATTAACGATCTTGACAAGTAAAGAACAGATTTGTATTTCAACGGTAATATACGACAGCAAACGAATGATGTACTATTATACACTTAGACATTTGAATACATATTTTATTTCACAGTGTTAAAGTGTCAGTTCTATATGGCGTCATGTTGATATTAAATATTAAGAGTGTCAATTTATACAAAAAGAATATAGTACTCTAAAAACAACATGCACCTAAATAAGAATTCTTCAATGCAAATCGATTCACATGGTTGATATATATCATTGTAGCATAAGATTACTACAAATGAAGCAAACTCGTCCGATTACTTTTCTAGCTCAAACGCACATCCAATAGATGGACATCGGGGATTCAACAATAAATTACATCCTTGTCATATAAGTCGAAATACTATTTACACATACAAGATTAAAACTAAATGAGTTATGGACAATAAAAAAATAAAAGATATTTCATAAATATAAACGTGCACGTCAGATAAACTGTCGGTTCATATAGCAAAATGGTTTATTTTACAATTTTAAATACCATTTGCTGAAACTATATTTAAATGCAAACCCTAAAACAAGAGTTCCATACTCTTCATACTCGACATATGCCCCCCAAGCAGGGCCAATTTCAATAGAGGTCATCTGCTGTCCAAGGCCAACGCACATGTAAAGTATCAAGCCAATCGGTCAATTCGTTGACGCGTTATTGATCGGAAATAATTGTCACACTTATTGTGATAGTGACCTTGACCTTTGACCAAGTGACTCCAATTTCGATAGGGGTCATTTATTGTCCAAGGCCAATGCCCATGGGAATTATCAAGCCAATCGGTTGATTAAATGACGAGTAATTGATCGGACACGATTTTCCCACTTATTGTGACAGTTACCATGACCTCTGACTAGTTACCCTAATTTTAATAGGGTTCATCTACTGTTCAAGTCCAATGCACATGGGACGTATCACGTCGATCGATCAATTCGTAGACGAGATATTGATCGGGAACGATTTTCAAACATATTTTGACAGTTACCTTGACCTTTGACCTAGTGACCCCAACTGTTAATTAGTGCCATCTACTGTGCAAGGCCAATGCACATGTGAAGTATCAAGCCGATCGGTCGATTCGTTGACGAGTTATTGATCGGAAACGATTTTCCAACTTATTGTGACAGTGTCCCTGACATTTGACCTAGTGACCCCAATTTCAATAAGGTTCTTTTACTGTCCAAGGCCAATGCACATGTAATGTATCAAGCCAATCGGTCAATTCGTTGACGAATTATTGATCGGAAGCGAACTGGTCTACCGACAGACCGACCGACAGACAGGCCGACCGACATTCAGCTAAGCAATATACCCCCTCTTTTTCGAAGGGGGCATATTACGCTTCATTTAATGATAAAGTGACACCATGTTATACGATTTGAATGGGAACTACATAATTGTTAAATAACTTATTGGCAATGTTTTATAACAATATATTGTATTCTCTGTTACTTGTCACGTTACATTTGCATATTTTAACTAATCAACTAGTATAGTGCACACTATATACACACACATGTAGCAAGACAATAATAATACAAAAAAATGCATAAGTACACAAAATATGCTGAGCATGCACTTTACATCTAGCATTCAACATGCATTAATTTGATGTCAACGAATGGAAACAAAGTGACAAATTTATGTAGTATGCATATACATATCCATAACTAAAATGCTTAACCAATAAAAAGTAGGTCGCCTACAATAAACCTGACTCAAAAGTTGTTTCACATGATGCAGTAGTACGTAAGTTCATAGTAGCGCTTTAACCATGCTAAAATACACAGGCACATGAAGGACCCTGTAGTAGTTTTCTTATAGCTTTTAGGTCGGGGATTCCAGATGGTATCGAGTGATCCGCATACATTAAACCACTGAAACAACTGTTTAAGGGACAATTTACTATATTCAGAACCTTTTTTCTATTCACTTGAATGGGTCCTAATAAAGAATTCCTTAAGTTTTGCACATCCTGTTTAGAGTTAGGCTTTTATATTTGATGTACAATGTATACATGGTTTTTAAACAGGTTTTCATGAATATTCCAGATGTCAATGGTTGTGAGATGATAAACGGTAGTTTAATTTGCATCATTAAGTAAGATAAATACTGACACATGAAGATGATAATATCAGTTGTTAAAACGAAAAAGAAAACCCAATTACTATACAAAAACCATCATATTATAAGATCAATGATATTTATGAACATGTGCAAGAAACAATTTACAATTGGCAAATGTTATAACGCAATATATTTAATATTTATAATTTATTATGAATTGTATAAGGCTTATTATACATATTCAATTCTTGAATGGATTGAAAAACATACATCTATAATCTATGTACAACATTTTAATGTTCCTTCACCAATAAGTATGGCTTATCAACGTATTGATCAACGCAGGCAATGATTAATTACAAACATCTCCTGTCAACAATGTTTTGACGATATTTGATTAAAACAATCAAGCCTGTATCAAGATTTGAAACATGTATTTTCAATGCGTACTTGACATTTTAGTGCATAATGAGTTTTGAGCATGTTATAATGTTATGTTGCCCTATGAATCAAAATAATCCTTGATATTTGAAATTCCATGGGTTTGCCTTCTTATAAAAGCGCTGTTGGATAATTCATAAATAAGACATTTTTAAGAGTGATAATTAAAAAAAAATTCCAGTAAAACGCATATCTAATAACACTTAATAAAAGGGTATGCTATTTTTGAAGATGTAAAAATATAATGTCCGAAATTGTTATCTATACAGAAATATGACGAGTATGGTATAGCATTATATCAATAAAATATGTAATAGTGAATTGCCATACTTCTTTGAAGTCTTATTCTTAAACTAAATAATAATTGATCTTATTAAATTTAGAGATAGTCTGTTTCTTAAATAAATTCTAATTAATTAATGCTACGGTTAACTAAAAAATTAATTGATTTAGTTTAATTTAGTTTTCAAAATTATTTTCCGACACTTGTTTTTATTGCATGTAACTATACACCTTAATGAACATAATATTTGCTAGTCAAAGAAAGAATAGACATATACTTTTAATATGTATATCTCTGAGAACAAATGGATAACATAAAATCAATTAATGCGATGACTCGAAATTTAGGTATAAATTGTAATTAGACTCTTTAATATTTCATAAAATCGCTCAAACACAGCTGGACCAAAGAATAATAAAGGAGCACGAGTTTCGCTAGCGATGAATGTTCTCTAATCATGAAATATGAAGTCGAATTTTACAATAGTGCAACCACGTTCGTGAATCAATATATCCCTCTCTCCGTAGTAAATGCTTATCAAAATCGTCATCAGCCTCATCAGCGGTAGCAGAAAGAGTAGCAGCAGCAGCAACAGCCCCACAATAATGTCGTTTGTCCACAACTTCAAACTGTTGCACTTCCACTGAATCCAGTTTACAAACTTCTTGTTTGATTCTCATATATTCGTGTTCATTTCTTTCAACACGGAACAACAGTTTACAATCTACATTATGTTTTGCGGTATACATGTCCTGCACAAAATTTTGTAATGATGTAGGAGAAAATGTTGTGTAAATTATAAACACATACTTTATAGATCCTGGTAGTTTCATCACCGTATATTGTTTTAAACACATCCTTAGCTGCTGCAAGTGGGTGAGTAGAGGCAGTGTCTGTGACAGCATGTCGGGATGTTCTATTTCAGTCATGTTCAGACTTGTAATATTAATTGTGCATAACGTTTCATACAATCCAGGGGAGTCCTTCATTAACTCCAATTTAACATTCGACAAATCTTCACATTTCAAACTAGGCGGTTCCAAAGTAATGGCGCTTGACTCTCGACTCGACACCACAGCATATTTGTACAAGTACAAACGCACAGAATGGCCTAATGTAGACAGGTGTATCATCAAGCTGTTCAACCAATCTGGTGAACAATATCCATCACATAAAATCATAAATTGCAGAGTAGATGGTAATTTGTGATCAAAACGTGTCATGTGAATTCCCTTGAAACGAATTTCTTTAAGCATGGTTAAGGAGCTTTGTGTCACCAAATCCAGGGACGCATCGTCATTACTTGCGAGTAACAGAGAATCTATATTCGTACCACGAACAAGTTCGAACGGGATTCTACTATCGTTTTCAACGTTTAGTTTAACATGAGATAAGTCACACGACAACAATTCACTACGAAAAACAGTTATGCCTGACTCAATCCCACTTCCTGTATCACTTGTTTTTACACGAAAATCAAACATTGCACACTCAACTTGATGATGTAGTTCCGACAGCGTGATAAAAAAGCTGCCCAGCCACTCAGGTGAACACTCACCATTCTGCAGAATAATACATTGTAATGAAGCAGGTAGCTTGAGATCACAACGACCCGTAAAGGTCCCCCACAAATAAAGCTTTGTTAGCTTGTTGAGCGTGTGAAGAATCTCGGATGCTAATGAGGCACTATCAGCAGTTTGCAGATTAAGGATCCCTATACTTGTATCACGTAATATTTCAAACAGTTCCTGACTGCCAGTTTTCACTAATATCTCAATATTGGACATGTCATGTGCCAGTAATTCAGATCGCAAGTCTAATAAATATGAATGTGATTCGTTTCCACGGGCTTCTTCATTTGACTTCAATACAACATCCCACAGCTCACACTTGACCTGATGATCTAATGAAGATAGCGTGATCCACAAGCTGCACAGCCACTCAGATGAACATTCGACACTCTGCAGACTAATACACTGCAATGAAGCAGGCATCTTGAGATCACAACGACCCGTATAGGTCCCCCACAAATAAAGCTTTGTTAGCTTGTTAAGCGTGTGAAGAATCTCGGATGCTAACGAGGCACTATCAGCAGTTTGCAGATTAAGGATCCCTATACTTGTATCACGTAATATTTCAAACAGTTCCTTACTGCCAGTTTTCACTAATATTTCAATATTGGACATGTCATGTGCCAGTAATTCAGATCGCAAGTCTAGTAAATATGAATGTGATTCGTTTCCACTGGCTTCTTTATTTGACTTCAATACAACATCCCACAGCTTACACTCGACCTGATGATCTAATGAAGTTAACGTGACCCACAAGCTGCACAGCCACTCAGATGAACATTTGACACTCTGCAGACTAATACACTGCAATGAAGCAGGCAGCTTGAGATCACAACGACCCGTATAGGTCCCTCTCAAATAAAGCTGTGTTAGCTTGTTGAGCGTGTGAAGAATCTCGGATGCTAACGAGGCACAATCAGCAGTTTGCAGATTAAGGATCCCTATACTTGTATCACGTAATATTTCAAACAGTTCCTTACTGCCAGTTTCCACTAATATCTCAATATTGGACATGTCATGTGCCAGTAATTCAGATCGCAAGTCTAGTAAATATGAATGTGATTCGTTTCCACTGGCTTCTTCATTAGACTTCAATACAACATCCCACAGCTCACACTCGACCTGATGATCTAATGAAGACAGCGTGACCCACAAGCTGCACAGCCACTCAGATGAACATTTGACACTCTGCAGACTAATACACTGCAATGAAGCAGGCAGCTTGAGATCACAACGACCCGTATAGGTCCCTCTCAAATAAAGCTTTGTTAGCTTGTTGAGCGTGTGAAGAATCTCGGATGCTAATGATGCACTATCAGCGGTTGGCAGGTTTAGGATCCCTATACTTGTATCCCGTAATATTTCAAACAGTTCCTTACTGCCAGTTTTCACTAATATCTCAATATTGGACATGTCATGTGCCAGTAATTCAGATCGCATGTCTAATAAATATGAATGTGATTCGTTTCCACTGGCTTCTTCATTAGACTTCAATACAACATTCCACAGCTCACACTTGACCTGATGATCTAATGAAGACAGCGTGATCCACAAGCTGCACAGCCACTCAGATGAACATTCGACACTCTGCAGACTAATACACTGCAATGAAGCAGGCATCTTGAGCTCACAACGACCCGTAAAGGTCCCCATCAAATAAAGCTTTGTTAGCTTGTTGAGCGTGTGAAGAATCTCGGATGCTAATGAGGCACTATCAGCGGTTGGCAGGTTAAGGATCCCTATACTTGTATCACGTAATATTTCAAACAGTTCCTTACTGCCAGTTTCCACTAATATCTCAATATTGGACATTTCATGTGCCAGTAATTCAGATCGCATGTCTAATAAATATGAATGTGATTCGTTTCCACGGGCTTCTTCATTTGACTTCAATACAACATCCCAAAGCTCACACTTGACCTGATGATCTAATGAAGTTAACGTGACCCACAAGCTGCACAGCCACTCAGATGAACATTCGACACTCTGCAGACTAATACACTGCAATGAAGCAGGCAGCTTGAGATCACAACGACCCGTATAGGTCCCCCACAAATACAGCTTTGTTAGCTTGTTGAGCGTGTGAAGAATCTCGGATGCTAATGAGGCACTATCAGCCGTTCTCAGGTCTAGGATCCCTATACTTGTATCACGTAATATTTCAAACAGTTCCTGACTGCCAGTTTCCACTAATATCTCAATATTGGACATTTCATGTGCCAGTAATTCAGATCGCATGTCTAATAAATATGAATGTGATTCGTTTCCACGGGCTTCTTCATTTGACTTCAATACAACATCCCAAAGCTCACACTTGACCTGATGATCTAATGAAGTTAACGTGACCCACAAGCTGCACAGCCACTCAGATGAACATTCGACACTCTGCAGACTAATACACTGCAATGAAGCAGGCAGCTTGAGATCACATCGACCCGTATAGGTCCCACACAAATAAAGCTTTGTTAGCTTGTTGAGCGTGTGAAGAATCTCGGATGCTAATGAGGCACTATCAGCCGTTAGTAGGTTAAGGATCCCTATACTTGTAGCACGTAATATTTCAAACAGTTCCTTACTGCCAGTTTTCACTAATATCTCAATATTGGACATGTCATGTGCCAGTAATTCAGATCGCAAGTCTAGTAAATATGAATGTGATTCGTTTCCACGGGCTTCTTCATTTGACTTCAATACAACATCCCAAAGCTCACACTTGACCTGATGATCTAATGAACACAGCGTGATCCACAAGCTACATAGCCACTCAGATGAACATTCGACACTCTGCAGACTAATACACTGCAATGAAGCAGGCATCTTGAGATCACAACGACCCGTATAGGTCCCTCTCAAATAAAGCTGTGTTAGCTTGTTGAGCGTGTGAAGAATCTCGGATGCTAACGAGGCACAATCAGCAGTTTGCAGATTAAGGATCCCTATACTTGTATCACGTAATATTTCAAACAGTTCCTTACTGCCAGTTTTCACTAATATTTCAATATTGGACATGTCATGTGCCAGTAATTCAGATCGCATGTCTAATAAATATGAATGTGATTCGTTTCCACGGGCTTCTTCATTTGACTTCAATACAACATTCCACAGCTCACACTCGACCTGATGATCTAATGAAGACAGCGTGATCCACAAGCTGCACAGCCACTCAGATGAACATTTGACACTCTGCAGACTAATACACTGCAATGAAGCAGGCATCTTGAGATCACAACGACCCGTATAGGTCCCCCACAAATAAAGCTTTGTTAGCTTGTTGAGCGTGTGAAGAATCTCGGATGCTAACGAGGCACAATCAGCAGTTTGCAGATAAAGGATCCCTATACTTGTATCACGTAATATTTCAAACAGTTCCTTACTGCCAGTTTCCACTAATATCTCAATATTGGACATTTCATGTGCCAGTAATTCAGATCGCATGTCTAATAAATATGAATGTGATTCGATTCCACGGGCTTCTTCATTTGACTTCAATACAACATCCCAAAGCTCACACTTGACCTGATGATCTAATGAACACAGCGTGATCCACAAGCTGCACAGCCACTCAGATGAACATTCGACACTCTGCAGACTAATACACTGCAATGAAGCAGGCATCTTGAGATCACAACGACCCGTATAGGTCCCTCTCAAATAAAGCTTTGTTAGCTTGTTGAGCGTGTGAAGAATCTCGGATGCTAACGAGGCACAATCAGCAGTTTGCAGATTAAGGATCCCTATACTTGTATCACGTAATATTTCAAACAGTTCCTTACTGCCAGTTTTCACTAATATCTCAATATTGGACATGTCATGTGCCAGTAATTCAGATCGCATGTCTAATAAATATGAATGTGATTCGTTTCCACTGGCTTCTTCATTAGACTTCAATACAACATTCCACAGCTCACACTCGACCTGATGATCTAATGAAGACAGCGTGATCCACAAGCTGCACAGCCACTCAGATGAACATTCGACACTCTGCAGACTAATACACTGCAATGAAGCAGGCATCTTGAGATCACAACGACCCGTATAGGTCCCTCTCAAATAAAGCTTTGTTAGCTTGTTGAGCGTGTGAAGAATCTCGGATGCTAATGAGGCACTATCAGCCGTTAGTAGGTTAAGGATCCCTATACTTGTAGCACGTAATATTTCAAACAGTTCCTTACTGCCAGTTTTCACTAATATCTCAATATTGGACATGTCATGTGCCAGTAATTCAGATCGCAAGTCTAGTAAATATGAATGTGATTCGTTTCCACGGGCTTCTTCATTTGACTTCAATACAACATCCCAAAGCTCACACTTGACCTGATGATCTAATGAACACAGCGTGATCCACAAGCTACATAGCCACTCAGATGAACATTCGACACTCTGCAGACTAATACACTGCAATGAAGCAGGCATCTTGAGATCACAACGACCCGTATAGGTCCCTCTCAAATAAAGCTGTGTTAGCTTGTTGAGCGTGTGAAGAATCTCGGATGCTAACGAGGCACAATCAGCAGTTTGCAGATAAAGGATCCCTATACTTGTATCACGTAATATTTCAAACAGTTCCTTACTGCCAGTTTCCACTAATATCTCAATATTGGACATTTCATGTGCCAGTAATTCAGATCGCATGTCTAATAAATATGAATGTGATTCGATTCCACGGGCTTCTTCATTTGACTTCAATACAACATCCCAAAGCTCACACTTGACCTGATGATCTAATGAACACAGCGTGATCCACAAGCTGCACAGCCACTCAGATGAACATTCGACACTCTGCAGACTAATACACTGCAATGAAGCAGGCATCTTGAGATCACAACGACCCGTATAGGTCCCTCTCAAATAAAGCTTTGTTAGCTTGTTGAGCGTGTGAAGAATCTCGGATGCTAACGAGGCACAATCAGCAGTTTGCAGATTAAGGATCCCTATACTTGTATCACGTAATATTTCAAACAGTTCCTTACTGCCAGTTTTCACTAATATCTCAATATTGGACATGTCATGTGCCAGTAATTCAGATCGCATGTCTAATAAATATGAATGTGATTCGTTTCCACTGGCTTCTTCATTAGACTTCAATACAACATTCCACAGCTCACACTCGACCTGATGATCTAATGAAGACAGCGTGATCCACAAGCTGCACAGCCACTCAGATGAACATTCGACACTCTGCAGACTAATACACTGCAATGAAGCAGGCATCTTGAGATCACAACGACCCGTATAGGTCCCTCTCAAATAAAGCTTTGTTAGCTTGTTGAGCGTGTGAAGAATCTCGGATGCTAACGAGGCACAATCAGCAGTTTGCAGATTAAGGATCCCTATACTTGTAGCACGTAATATTTCAAACAGTTCCTTACTGCCAGTTTTCACTAATATCTCAATATTGGACATGTCATGTGCCAGTAATTCAGATCGCAAGTCTAGTAAATATGAATGTGATTCGTTTCCACTGGCTTCTTCATTAGACTTCAATACAACATTCCACAGCTCACACTCGACCTGATGATCTAATGAACACAGCGTGATCCACAAGCTACATAGCCACTCAGATGAACATTCGACACTCTGCAGACTAATACACTGCAATGAAGCAGGCATCTTGAGATCACATCGACCCGTATAGGTCCACCACAAATAAAGCTTTGTTAGCTTGTTGAGCGTGTGAAGAATCTCGGATGCTAATGATGCACTATCAGCGGTTGGCAGGTTTAGGATCCCTATACTTGTATCACGTAATATTTCAAACAGTTCCTTACTGACCTTGTCCACTAGTATCTCAATATTGGACATGTTATATGACAGTATTTTAGATCTCAGCTCCGATACACGTGCATGTGATTCGTCTTCACATGTTTCATCACTTGACTGCAATACAACATCCAAGAGTTCACACTTGACATGATGATCTAATGAAGAGAGTGTGATCAATAAACTGCACAGCCATTCAAAGGATACTTTGCAATGCAACAAAGCAACACACTGTAACATTGAAGGTAACCTAACATTCAAGGCACGAATGTAGGTTCCAACTAAGTTTATATCGTCTAATTCATTAAGTGTGTGAAGACGTTCCGATGCTAATAAAAATGCATCAGCCGTTTCGAACTGAATTTTTCCCAAATTTGTCGCATTTAATAGTTCATACAACGCGGCCGCGCCCTGCCCTAGGCATAGATGCAGTTTAGACAGGTCACATGGTACAATTCGTGGTAGTAGCTTGGCAATATGAAAATCAGTTTTTTCTGTGGTATATATTTCGCCCAGATTACAACGGACGGGGTGGCTTATTTGGGACAAATGCACAAGTAGCCGCCCAACAAACTCAGCAGAACATCTACTTTTAAGTAAACATATATATTGCATATTGGAAGGCAAAAAAATATCTTCGCAAAAATCACATTCTTCTATCCTCAAAAACGTTAGGTTACCCAGGGATGGCAGCATCCAGGAAAACAGTGACATATCGTTCTTTCCGATTAAAGTCAATTGTTTTAAGTTCAGAGTATGCAATGCGGATATAATTCCACGAGATCCTGGCGTCTTCAAGCGTTCTATGCAATGTTTTGACTGTTGAAGGACTGTAATTATTATATGTTCGTGCAGTACATTGCGTTCTAACAAGAGTGTGCGTACATGGGACGTGTTAATCATTAAAATTTGCAACAAATCATCGTTTTCCTTTTTGTTTAGGTATGCATGAAATGTGAAATCACTCATCTCCAGTCGAATATGTTTTTGTCTGCTAACTTTAGCCTCGTGATAACAACTTATCATGATGTCCTGCATTGATAAAGCTACCTCCAGACAACGCAATTTGGATGATGGGTTAATACCGATAGTCGAATTCAATTTCGGTTTCGGGTTAACGACGGTTTTCTGAAATGTTAATGTCGTGTCTGGGTCATCGGATCCAGTTATTAAACTGCAAAGTCCTGTGTTTACTTCGTTGAAGACGTCTTCTGTCAGATATTGCATTACTTTATTAGCTACATCACACTTTAGTCCACTGAGATAAATGATTACCTGGCTGATTTCAAGCACATTATAATTACTTTTCCAAAATATATTCGTAATTGTGTCCTCCGGTAAATTAGCGATATGAGAAGCAGCAAAGAATTCCTGGATTGTTTCATGTAGAAATGAAACTTGTGATTTACTTGATGCGGCTGAGAAGAAATGCCGTTCATTCAAAACACCAGATCTGATGGCAAACTCAAGTTGTTCATTTGACAACATTTCAGTACTTAATAGTTCATGTTTGCTTAATACTAGTGACTTTGCAGTGCTAAACGTGAAATTAAATGCAACACGTGCTAGTGCGTTACAAATTTCTGTGTGATGCCCGAACATCGCATTTTCCGATGATATGGATTCTATTAACCCCTCATTTGGTAGCTCCTTGTTAAAAAGGGTGTATATCAGAACTTTATTTATTTCGCATAATGATCCACTCAGAAACGTTTTGTCCACCCATAAATTAACTAAGAGTGTAAGCATCCAGGGAGACGCCAGAAAATGATTTAAATTACATTCCTCTACGTAGGCCATACATTCTTTATATGACTCTTGATTGTCTTCCGTCAGAGAACGCAGCATATTTTTCGTAAGCTGTTCGGTGTCAGTTATTCCAACCGCTTCTATTAGCGTGCCGATTTCAGAATCTCGGATACGCTTATCAGCCATTTTCCAGGGCCGTGAAGTTGTTAAGACAACACATTGCTTTGACAAAGTATACATTTTTGGTATAGGGTTTCCATTTATGTGATCGGTCCATTCGTTTAATCCATCCATAGTTACAAGGCATGTCTCCCTTTCCATGACGCTTCCAAGTAAATCGAATGCCTCTCTCTGTTGCTTTTCATTAAAGTAAAGTTCATCAATAATTTGTGTTTTGATCATGTCTACTACTTTACTTTGCCCAAATGAATCTCGAAGTTTTATGTGGAATAAAAATCGGAAATTTTGCAATGTTTTTACATCACTGAATTTAGAGCTGGGTTCCGGATCTTTTGAGTCTGAATCGCACCAGTCAATGACCAAATTAGCAAGAAACGTAGTCTTGCCCATTCCAGGATCTCCTTGTATGGATACTCGGTCGTTCAATGTGTTGTTTGTATAAAACATCTCCTTGTATGTTTCTATCTTTTGTTCCGTATCTCTTCGAGATCCGTTTTTCTCGATTGCGACACGGTGAAATTGTATCGGTACAAATATATCCGTAATCGATTTCTCATGACCATGCCATATTGGCGAAACAGGTAGCATTTTCATTTTTTTCTTGTAGTATTCTTTCAATCGTCCGAGAAAATCTGAAAATATATTGAATATTGACAGTTTGAACTCTAATTAAACTAAAATTATTTTTCAAGAGGCTGAATATATAGTTAACCTTTAAGCATTACACATAGCTGCATTGCTACATACCCGTTTTATTTGTGCCGCATATTTTATAATGGCTTAGATATTCAAACGTAATAAGTTTAAGAAGTAGTTTGCGTCCGCTTCAGAACTTCTTGTTTAATTTCATTGATTGATGAATTAAGATAATGCCACCCACAAATTATCAGTATCGTTGCGACAGGTATTTGTTGTAATCATTCTATGTCAAAACATGCCACCGTGTAAAGAATCTTTAAAGCTTAATTTTCAATTATTAACTTATTTTTCATATCTCTTCTATTAAATGAATTCGACGTGTAAATCTTAAACGAATTTACAGACGAGATGTAACATGGAAAGATAAGGCTGCTAAAAATGTTATAATAATATGACGAGTTTTATGTTCAAACTATTTCACAAAAACTTTCACAAACTACATCATATTGTGATTACAATAAGCAACCTAACGAATTTATTGCCGACCATATTGCCGAATGCAAACAAATAAATCTAACAGTTAATATTACTGACAAGAAATTTCCATCAGTTTACTGGATACCTAAATTATATAAAACGCCATATAAAAGTCGTTTTATCGCCAATTCAGTGTCTTGTACCACCAAGCAATGATCAGTGTATCTAACATCTGCATGGAGTGCTATTTGATATAATATAGCTAAATATTGTAATACGGTTTATGAAAATAGTAATATAAACCTTTTTTGATCAATAAAAAACTCCTTATTTTATTGATAAAATTGAAAAGAACAAGGGCTGTTTGTAAAACATGCATGCCCCCCATATGGGCTCTCTATTGTAGAGACAGCCATTGTGTGAGTATGTTTTTGTCACTGTGACCTTGACCGTTGACCTAGTGACCTAAAAACCAATAGGGGTCATCTGCGAGTCATTATCAATGTACCTATGAAGTTTCATGATCCTAGTCATAAGCGTTCTTAAGTTATCATCCGGAAACCATTTTACTATTTCGGGTCACCGTGACCTTGACCTTTGACCTAGTGACCTGACAATCAATAGGGGTCAACTGCGAGTCATGATCAATCTACCTATCAAGTTTCATGATCCTAGGAATAAGTCTTCTTTAGTTATCATCCGGAAACCATTTTACTATTACGGGTCACCGTGAACTTGACCTTCATAGGGGTCATCTGCCAGTCATGATCAATGTACCTATGAAATTTCATGATCCTAGGCATAAGCGTTCTTGAGTCATCATCCGGAAACCATTTTACTATTTCGGGTCACCATGACCTTGACCTTTGACCTAATGACCTCAAAATCAATAGGGGTCATCTGCGAGTCATGATCAATGTACCTATGAAGTTTCATGATCGTAGCCATTAGCGTTCTTAAGTTATCATCCGGAAACCATTTTACTTTTTCAGGTCACCGTGACCTTGACCTTTGATATAGTGACCTGAAAATCAATAGGGGTCAACTGCGAGTCATGATCAATCTACCAATCAAGTTTCATGATCCTGGGCATAAGCGTTCTTGAGTTATCATCCGGTAACCATTTTACTATTTCGGGTCACCGTGTCCTTGACCTTTGACCTAGTGACCTGACAATCAATAGGGGTCATCTGCCAGCCATTATCAATCTACCTACGAAGTTTCATGATCCTAGGCATAAGCATTCTTGAGTCATCATCCGGAAACCATTTTACTATTTCCGATCACTGTGACCTTGACCTTTGACCTAGTGACCTGAAAATCAATAGGGGTCATCTGCGAGTCAATATCAATGTACCTATGAAGTTTCATGATCCTAGTCATAAGCGTTCTTGAGTAATCATCCGGAAACCATTTTACTATTTCGGGTCACCGTGACCTTGACCTTTGACCTAGTGACCTCAAAATCAATAGGGGTCATCTGCGAATCATTATCAATGTACCTATGAAGTTTCATGATCGTAGCCATTAGCGTTCTTGAGTTATCATCCGGAAACCATTTTACTATTTCAGGTCACCGTGACATTGACCTTTGATATAGTGACCTGAAAATCAATAGGGGTCAACTGCGAGTCATGTTCAATCTACCTATCAAGTTTCATGATCCTGAGCATAAGCGTTCTTGAGTTATCATCCGGAAACCATTTTACTATTTTGGGTCACCGTGACCTTGACCTTTGACCTAGTGATCTGACAATCAATAGGGGTCATCTGCCAGCCATCATCAATCTACCTACAAAGTTTCATGATCCTAGGCATAAGCGTTCTTGAGTTATCATCCGGAAACCATTTTACTATTTCGGGTCCCTGTCACCTTGACCTTTGACCTAGTGACCTGAGAATCAATAGGGGTCAACTGCGAATCATGATCAATCTACCTATCAAGTTTCATGATCCTAGACATAAGCGTTCTTGAGTTATCATCCGGAAACCATTTTACTATTTCGGGTCACCGTGACCTTGACCTTTGACCTAGTGACCTCAAAATCAATAGGGGTCATCTGCGAGTCATGATCAATTTACCTATGAAGTTTCATGATCCTAGGCCCAAGCGTTCTTGAATTATCATCCGGAAACCACATGGTGGACGGACCGACCGACAGACCGACCGACAGACCGACATGTGCACAGCAATATTCCCCCGCTTCTTCGAAGTGGGGCATAAAAATATAAGGTGTCACAAGTAAGCACTTATGATTTTTCTACACTATATACAACGCTTCCTCACAATTGAATAAAATCCAAACTTGTTTCTTTGATTGAAAAAACATTTGCTAGAGAGAAGTGTTCGTATCATGCTTTAATCACTTGAACAGATTTTTTACAAATCAGATATAAGATAAATACAGCATTTGGACTTGTATTGACTTTTGTGCAGCACTTACTTTTCTTCTGGATAACTTGTTCGTTGAATTTTATAAAATATTTAAACAATTATCGGCGTTCCTACGGGTACTAATTGTGCGCCACTTATAGCTTATCTTTTTTATATTGTTATGAAAGCGATTTGATGTTTGAATTATCTAGAACTAAACAACTAGATTTTATTCAACGTTTTAACCTAAAAGTAAAGACATTGATGACATACTTAATTTAGATAACCCATTCTTTGAACAATATATTCACAAAATCTACCCGAACGAACAGATGCTGCGTTTTTAGACTTACATCTAACTATTAATAATAATATGATTAAGACAAGTTTATACGATAAACGGGACGACTGTAACTTTGAAATTGTGAATTTTTTGTTCCTGGATGGTAACATCCCTAAAGGTCCATCCTATGGTATTTACATTTCGCAGTTGGTACGTTATGCCAGATCATGTTCATGTATTAACTTTGTTTACCGTACCATTACTGCATGAATTTTACTTTTGTTTTTACCGGAAGTGACTAAATATTGACACAGCGTTTCCGTCGCTAATTCGAAGCTGATTGTGTTGATTACTTTTTAGTGATAAAATTGAATGACAAAACTGTTTTTAAACTATTAATATTGTACATCAACAATAGAACGAGAAACATTATATTACATGACGACAAAATACATGACAGAACAGAACTTAAACGAATTATGTACATAGCCACAACACGCTTTGAACCTGTTTAACAGACTAAACAGTCAGTCTTTTAAAGTTGCCACGTTTAAAAGTCACTTGGATCGGCGATTTCTTATCGGATGATGTCGTGAAATACTTCAAAGCAGCGGAAGGCGTAGGTGGCATTTTGCTTGGACAGAGATTTACTTTATGCGTGTAGCAATTATAATATTTTCAATTAAATGAGGGCGAACTACCAAAAAAATTTCTTTAAGTATAATACCTGATTGAATATTGAGTAATTAATTAAAGTTTGGACCATACGATACGCAAATACTCATTAGAGGTTAAGTAAATTATTTTCTAAAAGCTTTTTTGATTAGACAACGTGATTATGACCATACGATCATTTTTGTTTTTCACACCAAGTCGGCACTGTCTTTACTCATTTAATCTTTGATCATTTTAAATGTAATTCGAGTTATTAGATCAACACGGGTCGGTGTCTTGATTGCCGACGCGATTTGCACCTATCATAATTTTGACACAAAGTGTCTGTCTTTGTTAGGCAATTAGCGATATTTATGACCGGTATAATGTCATCACCATAGCGACGCAGTATCGCGCGTAGCAGGAATAAACATTATGACACGAGGAACAACTTTTTTTTACAATGTTTGAAGGAAGTTTCACGAATACAAAGTCTTTGAAATTACTCGATTTTTTTATTTTTTCTTCCGAATATTCGATTCGGAAAACTGTATCCGAATATTCGGTCCGGGACCGAAAATTTGGATATTCGGATATTCGGTGACATCCCTAATTTTAATGACCGTAATCGTATATTAACGAAGAAATTCCTAAAACAAGGTTGTTTGTATCATAACCATAACTCTAGAAGTAAATTCGCTACATTTCACTCAAAGTATGGTGATTTAATTTCAAAATATAATGTTTCATTAAAATGGCATTTAAATGTTTATACTAAACTTTTTAATTGCATTAACTCATTTTTATCAAAAGGATATGATGTTAACGTACTTAATACCACATGCTTGTTGGTTTCTCTTTAAATGTGGAATTATGAATGGAATTACCATTTGATATGTTTGATTCTTAAATATTCAATCACCTAAGCTGGTTTTATTGGTAATTCGATTTTACAGTACTGCCCCTTAAATATTTTAATTTTTAAGTTTACAGTACTGCCCCTGGATTTTGTTCACGTCATCGTGTCATCGCTTCTCAATTACGTCATACGATACACTTTCACTGTTCTTGGCTACATTGATTTTTTGACGTCATCGCTTCTATATTGCTTCATACGACACACTAAGACTGTTTTAATCTACATGCACAAGTCATTAAGTTTAAAGCGTTCAATTATATTAAATTTCCTCTCTGACAGGCGTTTCTTGTTTGATTTTTTTAGCAGTCACATAAATAAATGGATCTTTCACACCCATTATTGCTGCGTCTTCCTGTATTTGCGCGATGATGATCTGAACTATAAATTTTATGATGCTATATTCTTAAATCTTTTTCTAAACAGAAAGGATGTAGTTGACACTTGTTCGTAGTTTCATTTCATCGTACCTCAAAAAGTTTTAACTCTGTTGCTCTGACCCCGTGTTCACAAGACAGTTTTTGCAATCGAAACTCGATTTAGCTTGTCATTGAAAATGGATTTCCATTATAGTTGATAGGCAAAAATGAAAACCGATACCAGTTAAAATCGATTTTCGATTGCAAAAATGTTTTGTGAACACGAGGCCTGGTCTCTTTTCTACCATTGAGTAATTAAATGGTAATCAAATTGAATGCGTTTTAATTCCCTTTTATTATTGTATAATTTGAGTTGCAATGCTATGAGGTTAAATTTTATTTTCACTAATATGTATCATGAATATTGCTGGGCCAAGTGTGAGGTTGAGCGTTCTTAAACCGGTTTAAACCCCCAATGCTTTGCATTGACCGTTCCAAGGCGGTGACCCCAGCTTTATTCTTATATGTGTTTATGTTGTTTTGTATTGTGCTGTTTTGTGCTGTTTAGGCAATTGGACACTTGCCTTAAATAAAGGACCAACTAAGTTAATATAATGAAAATGCAATACTGCTCTAGCAGCTGGGATTTTCCTTCTTTATATGGAAAGAACCATATCAATAGTCCACATCCAAACTTGCTTAGTTGTGTATGTTTCGCTACCCCAAAAAACGCATTGTCAAACTGTTTAAAGCGGCGTTTCTTATTGTTCTATAAAGATGTTAACAGCTAAGTTTTGTTTATAACAATAAATGAAAACAACAGCTTGTTGGTCGGTTGTTAATTATCAATCCATACGGTCTAATAGAGAAGTATCGTCATTTACATGTATGCTTACTATAATGTATAACGTCACAATAAAATTAATCATGGACATTTGCAATCGCGGATGTCTTGCAAATTATATGATCAGAATAAGATTTGATAATATGTATCACAATTCGGCCGAAAAAATCCTTTGTGGTTTAAATGCTTTTCCTTCTTGAGATTTGTGAAGTAAGAGTTTTTAAAATATTTTAATACATACGATGTTACCGAACTGCTTTTATACCGTGAAACGGTTGTTAATGATTTGTCAACAGAAAGCGCCGTCTTACAGCAAATTACCCCAGAAGTTCATTTTTCAACTCAGTCGCCATTTTAATGTTGCAGGCCCCTAAAATGTTCGAATGAAAATATAAAAAACAGACTTATCAATAGTTTCTGTACAATGACCTCTTATTATGACCAGAATGGGTGGCTATACTGTTGATTAAATGAACTAGAGAAATACAGCAAAGTTCAACGTGGTTATAAGCTCTCGTGATTTCGCGCGGAAACGTTGTATCAAACCGACGGAAAGATAAGCTAACCAAATGTATTCAATGCCGTACGTAGAACATGCATTAGGGAAACATATTGTTCGATCAAAAATCGGACAGACGGGAAAAAATTTATTTACGAGAAAATACACGACACAATTAAGAGATGAAAAACATTTCTCATTTGTTGATTCTCGGAAATGATTACCGTAATAAAAGTCAACGTCGCGGACATAACACATAGTCATGTTAGTATAACTAGGCATTTTCAGATAATAAAAAATAATCAAAATTATAATAAAACCTTTTTTTGGAGCAAACTGTAAAGAGTATTTATGGACAATTAGTTTCAACAATTTATTTCAAAATCGCATGTACTAATGTATTATTCCAGTCGCATGAATTCGTAACATAATATGTCGCACTGTCCAGCATGATTTATTCATTGAATGGACCAATCAAGTTTCGAATAAACGTCTCGTAAACGTTTAAGAAAATATTGCTTAATGTGTGCATATATATTATTTATATATTTGAAAATGTAACATCTAATTAGATAACCAAACAAATAATATAGAGGAAACGATTATATCTTTCTTCATATAACGTTTCCGTTAATTAAAGATATTGATTTATGATATGCTGACGGAACCCAAGTAATATTTGAAAAAAATGCTCATTTCTGAACAAAGGCCAACACTCCCTAAAATCATTCTACCTTGATGATATGACGATATCTTTCTATAAACATCCAACAAATTAAGGCGACTATATAAACTCCTCCTTCATTGACAATACACGCATGCGGTATATTTTGTAAGCCTTTTAGTTTTTATAAACGCCTTCTAACTTCGGTAAAGAGATTATATACCACAATTTTACATTTACATTTAAATAAGGTATTACATGTCAATGTTCATAATCTCGCATCATAAACAATTTCAGACCAGTGTAACCAGACAATATGCCATCATCCGTTTGAAATCATGCCGAACAATGGCTTTGAGCCGATACATTTTTTTGCAAATCATTATGATCCATGTCCGCAATTAATTTCACAGTTGCATTTAGTCTAAATGTAAAAAACGACCAGGGGTAACGTGAAATATTGAGCTTGTGGTAGGTATTTTTCCATATCTTAGAAGTATGCAATAAAAACGTTTCTTACACGAATGTCACCTTAAAACACATCCGGAATAGCACACACCAAACACACTGAGAACTGAATATATATTAATATAAAGAAGTGAAACTCCAGCTGCTGGAGCAGTTTTGAATTCTCATTATATACTATTAGTTGGTCCTTTATTTAAGGCAAGTGAGCAAGCGCGATGTTCAAAACGTGCAGTAGCAGTAGTACCGTCCGCTATGATTGATTGCTATTGTACAAACACATGATGTTTGAATAAATATATACGCGACAACTGCCATTACTCTATGAAAAGTTCAGAAGGAAATTAAGAATTAATACGTATTCAATATTTCAATATGTTTTCAATACACATCACCTATGTGCATCTACATAATAGAATTTCAATATCTTTACAAATTTTACGTCCGTGATCATACACGACTTCGCAATTACTTGTAAGCGCCATTCTCGATGTTTTATCCGCGCCCCACTAGCAATTTATTTTCACTCATGACTTTATAAAAACAAATGTTAACAAGTATATATCCAACCGTCTTTAAATAAGACCGTTGAAGACGTCAATTCATCCCACAATATAAGCTTCTAATCTCTTAAGGATGTTCGATCGTTTTGTGAAAATTTTCAAAATATTCGGAATGCTATAATTTTTTGTATGGTGATTAATGAATCTGTATCTGAAATTAATATAAAATAAAAAAGAGAGGTCACCGTGAATAATTTTGAGATAACGAAGGTTTTTAAATGCCATGTGCGTTTGAAAAAAGGTCATTTTTGCGGGGCATAAATTTGGGGGTACGGTAAAATGTTTTTGTGTAATACATTTAAAATGGCATAATAGTATTGAGATTGCATTAGATTAGCAACTGTAACATGTGTATTATCATATTGAACAGTTTTAAAACCAAAAATTATGGAAATCGTAAAAAATAATGAGAAATAAGTATGACTAGTTTTTTGTTTGTTTTGAATTTTTTATTGCACAGTTCAAAATAGAGAACATGCAATACAGATACATATTTCTGTTGATGTAATATTCATATTCATTTGAAGTTCTCAATAATTAAAGGAAACTAGCTAAGCATTAAAATGAAGTAAAGAAATTGATAGGTCACCGTGGATTTTTTTTTGCTATAGAAAAGAAAAACATTGCCCCCACCAGGACAGGACTTTTTTTTAAGCTTAATGTGAACAATCGTAGAAGAGGTTCCTTCACATTCATTCTCTATGCATTGTGGTTTAAGAGAATTTTCAGTTGAAGGGTTATTGATCGGAAACAATTTTCACACTTATTGTGACCTTTGACTAAGTGACCATAATTTAAATGGGGGTTATATACTGTCCAATCCCTATGCACATGGAGAGTAAAAAGCCAATCAGTGAAAAAGTTGACAAATTATTGATCGGAAACTTAATGATCTACCCACAGACAAACATCCAGCAAAACAATATTAACTCTCTCTTCCAAGGGGGGCATAATAACTGTTATTATGAAAATTGAAACGCTCTTTTCTTCCATTCATGGATATATCAAAGTAAGTTGTTGGCATCTAATGATCTTATGTATTCATAAATCTGAAGAAGCGAAGAGAAGAGTGTTTAAATTCTTAAATGATGCACAATAATGTACTAAAGCCAGTTGTGGGTAATGTAACATTGCATCATCTAAGTGGTATTTACTATCATTTTATCAATAAAGATTAAGAATGATGTATTATATGAAAGCAAAATGAGAAATTAGTCTGAACATAACTCTTGTTGCAATTCAATCATATGCTAGGTTGACCAACAATTCACACGATATCTCTTACACATTGAGTTACTCAGCAGTAGCAGGTTGAATTATGTTATACATGTAAGTAAATATGTATATTTTTTAATAGAAGTTCAACTTTGGAGATTTAGAGTACCTAAATACCTGAATTGGACCAAGATAAACTTCTGTGTGTGCAACACTGTGAATAAGGAATATGTTAAAAATAAACTTTACCTAACCCTCTTGTTTCCAAATCAAAGAAAACAAATTCCTTCCCAGTAGTGTCTAGCCCTGCTGGACCAGGCTTGGGTATAGGTGGGGGGATAGTTGTAACTTCAACGTCTTGGTCCTCTATGTTTGAACTGTATGTTGGTCCCGCTCTTACTTCTTGCACTGTCCTTTGAATGCCTGAACAGAAAAACAGAATTTCAAATTGGAAAATTTGCTTGCACCTTCTTGGGTTATCTCTGATTTTTATTTAAAGAAATGATTACACAGCACATTAATGCTTTTACAATAATCAATTTACAAACATTAGCATATGCTTTTAAATGTTACTACTACTTTGCATATATAATTGATGGATCTATTGATACAATCTACAACAAGAAATGTGTCCACACGACACGGATGCCCCAAACTCCAACTTTGTAACTATATAAAAAAATAATCCATACAATTGTAAGAAACCCAGTTTGGTGAAGATTGGTGAAAACTACTTGAATTAGAGAGCAGGCACGAAAAGTGTGAGGGACTGACCTACCAACGGACAGTGCGAAAACTATGTCGCCAATTGGGGGCATACAAATGAAGAATACTGTGTTTTAAATATAAAATGCCCATAATTAAAAATACCGTTCGAGTTTTAAGTCTTATGCGTCACTGTTTTGCTGCACGAGTAACAGCTATAGCCTTTCTTTTTTTGTGCTGAAGGTCATGGAGAAGGGCCAGTTTCGATGTGAAAGTCCCAGGTGAAACACCCAGTTTTTGATTTACCTGAAACAGATTGCAGTAAATGACAGAACAGTTGACAATGCACAATGCTAGAATATGCTTATGCGGAATAAAATAATATGAAATAATGTCACTAATTTACAAAAGTTACAACATTTTATACGACCTAGTGATCTACATACACACAAATAATAATTAATGCAAGCCCTTTATTTTCAAAACCAATACGTATTTGACAAATTGAGAATATTAATGTTTTGTAAACTTGTAAAATTTCATATTTATTACCGGTATTAATAACTAGGACTGCAGGAAGAAAATAAACTTATTTCACTTTTAAATATACATGTTTAACTAAGGACAACCATTCACATTCTACTGTAATTGTGTTTACTGGCAGTAAATCAGACAAAATATGAAGGAAAAATATAGCAAGTACAATATAAAAAATGTATGCATGTAGACTACACGCGAATTACTTAGAGATAACTATCTGAATGTATTCAAAAGTATCAGTAATTGTGACAATAAATCATGATATAATGCACCAATGTACCAAAAAGACAAAGAAGTCTTACCCAAATGCAAGCTTTGTGATCATGTCATAAACTCTGCCATGTTTCCGTCCAGTAGCCGCATTATTTACTGCACCACAATTGCTAAACTGTATGTCCAAAACACATGCCTGTCCGAAATCCATGTTTTCTACAGTGTTAAGTAAATTCATGGGCACTTGACAAGCACTGCATGCTAAAAGCGATTCGGTCAATGTGTCGAGTTCAACGACACGTCTACCAATTTTATATCCAACTAGCATCGCTGTTGTCACATGTGGTCACGCTTACCGACGAACCGATAGAAAAATCGTCAAAATAACAGTGGTCATACCGGAAATCCTGATTGTCGGTGGAAATAGTCTTTCTATTGAAATCCACATTGTTCTTTTGAACGTTGTTGTTTTAAATACCTTTTAAGTTTCGTTTTGTATTCCGAATTATATCCAAATTAGACATTTTAAATGAAAATTATTAAGCCAAGTATCTGATTCTCATTGTTGACAAATTATCGTTTCGTTATCAATAGACGCTTGCATTTGCACAGAAAATAACATCTACAGCGCAAGCAAGCGTTTCCTCGATGTCGATCACGAAGTGACGTCAAGCAATCGAACGCTTGGTTTCAATGCAGTAAATCTCGAAAATATGTAAATGCCGAAAATTTGAAGGCGCATTATCAAAACAGTAAAACTAGAATTTACACTCGTTTATTCCAACCTAATATTTTGAAACCGTGAAAATATATAAAGGTTTTTAATTTTACGATATAGTGAATCAATTACCGTAAAGTGGAAACGATCGAACATCCTTAATAACGCTTCAGTATTCTTAATTGACAAAATCGGTGTTTACAACAGTGCTTTTTACATTAAGGTATTTCTACGATATTTTGTTCGCATATGACTCTTGTTCACCAGGGATTTCCAAACATGGTACAACTGTACTGTACATCGCATTGTTTTATTGACTTGACTGGCATCTATCCAAAACATCAAAACGTTTAGTGATTGGCATCTGCGCCAGGGTTTTGTTCGACTTTTAAACATTACCTTAAATTGCTTGTCATTGTCTAATTCACTGTCCCAAGTACGTTGTTTATTGCATCGAGTTTCTGAGAGGGCGCCAGAATATTAGAAGACGACTATCATAAGCTATTTAGCAGTTACAATGCAATAAATTAAAATATGCGTGATTTTGTTGGATCAAGGAAATCAATATTTTAATAGTTTGGATTAAACCGGGAAATGATACCTTAGTTATCATTAAGGTAAAACAAGTCATAACGTTATAACTGTTGCTTTAAGACAATTATAAATCCGTTGAGGGGGAAGAAAATTGTAATATTCATATTGGAAACAATTGATGCGGATTTTAAATTAATACGTACTGTAATCTTTTAAATTGCAGTTAAACAGCACTATTCTCAAAATGTTTCGAGATATTCCAAGCATGTGATCCTATTACAGTTTGAACAAGTGTAACTGTTAACAGTAAAGTTTATGTACGCATGCTTACCTTTGCATTGCAAATAGTACACGTCGTCACCATTTGTCTTGGAATCTCTGAAATTACTTTTTGCTTGAGCCACAATTTCCTCTTTTATGGCCTTTAAATCCGAGTGTATGTTATCTTTCTCTCTCGCAAACTGTGCTTTTAGTTCATGCACACCTCGCTCTGTGTTGAATATTATAGTGTTATTGCCGTCCATTATGACTGCTTCTAATTCATGTTTTCCTCTAACTATATGTGCTGTCAACTCCTGTACACATGCCTCTGTGTTGGATACTATAGTGTCAATGCCGTCCATTATAACCGATTCTATGCCATGTTTCCCTCTAACTGTATGTGCTGACAGTTCATGCATACCTGCCTCAGTGGTGGATATTATAGTGTCACTTCCTTCCATTGTGGCCGATTCTATGTTTTGCTTTCCCCTAAGTGTCTGAGCCGACAGTTCATGCACACCTGCCTCTGTGTTGGATATTATAGTGTCACTGCCGTCCATTATAACCGATTCTATGTCCTGTTTCCCTCTAACTGTCTGTGCTGACAGTTCATGCACACCTGCCTCTGTGTTGGATATTATAGTGTCACTGCCGAACATTGTGATCGATTCTATGTCCTGTTTCCCTCTAACAGTCTGTGCTGACAGTCCATGCACACCTGCAGAGACATACGAAGAGGGGATGGGCTAAACTAATACTTTTCAAACTGATCGATACAAAAACAAACACATTTTTTTTGTCAATGTTCTTAATCAAGCATGATGTTGTTGTTTTTTGTTATGATATATATTTTTGCTTTTAATCTAACATTTGTAAAATAATATTTCCATTTTCACATACAAAGAGAAAAATATTTTTAACACGAAACACAAATCAGATCTCCTCAAAACCAACATTTACTCGTTTATGACTCGTTTTTATAGCTATAAAATTAACATGTAAACTATTTAATACATTAACTTAAACTTAATTATATTCAAAACATGTATACGTATGTTATTTTTCTTAGAATCGTAAAGAACATTTTGAATAAACTGACAATATAACGTTCAAAGCGCGCTAATACTATATTTCTGGAATACAAGATGGCGATGACGATCGTGAAGAGCTTACCAGAGATTAAAGTAAACCAATTGTCAGTACCTGACCGGGCGCGTGTGACACATTGTCATACAAATAAATTATTCTGGTCAAGTTTTATCAAAAAAGAGGCATAATCGCGTCCTCCTTAGTAGTAGCAAGATGTTTCTTAAATCAGGTAACCTAGTTTTAGGAATAAGTTCAGTCTAGATAGTGTAACGTCTGATATTCTGACCGAGTTTTGTGAAGACTTATATATACATGTGACATGTAGTGCAGTAACACGTTTTCTGTGAGATTTTACCTGATGTTTGCACGCGTGTGACCTAGAATCAAACCCAACTTAGACATTGTCAAGAAAAAACTTTCGCAACGTTTCATTGAGATTGAGTCACTATTGTGCTAAGGAGAGCTAAATAAATCAAATATGTAAAACGTTGGTGAATAATTTTAATGAAAAGTAAGGAAAGAGTAAGGAAAATACCAACACAATTTGAGTTGTATGCATGCAACCAATTGTTTAGCCACATATTTGTTCTCGAACTTTTTTCTCTCTCTTTATTGTCATTATAAACGTTCTTTATTTTAACATAGGTATTGAAAGTAATGGTTTATAACATCTTATTTGCAATTGATGAAATTATGCCTAAGACGTAAATATGTTTCGTTTGACAAATTATTTAACATCTCTTACTTTCCAAACGTACTCTTTCAATGATCTACACATACATATTATTTATGTTAATATAGCATTGGTTACGAGACAAATCAAGATATATTGCCATACTAATCGCAAACTACGAGTATTGCCATCTTGTCTTGTTAAATAATAGTATTGTTGCACATACCTCGATATTTCTCCTGGTACTCAGCTTCTATGTCTTTCGCCTTTTCATCTCTTTTGTGAACCGGTCCAATGCTATAATCATGTAGTCCCTCATTCATCTCCTCCCTTAACATTATTCGCATCGTTTCCATCAGCCGTTTATCGCCTTCGCCTTCCCCACCATATTCAGCCATTTGAAGATCGTCTGTCCTGTTAATTATGCATAAAAGTGCGCACATGATAACAGTTAATTTATATTATGTGTATATTACCACATACGAACATTTTACAAAACATGGGTTTATTTTCGTATGACATGTTGGTTTCTTCGCATACTACATATACAAGCTGTTGTCATGGAAATAACTATTTCCTATGTTTACAAACAACTGGATAGTTTCGTTTTTTTATTTAAATAATTTGTAAACCAAGCATACGCCTAATAAATATATAATTGTCCGCTTTGAGCATTGTGTGCTTGTTGATAAAAGATTTGCTTTTTGGATTCTTTTTCTCTTTGTTATAATGAATAATCAAACGCGCGTGATTGAGTTTTCCTTATTAATTTTCAATTCATCGTCTAGTTACTTCAAACGTTTGAACAATAAGAAATGTATTATCAGTTATAGCTACATGGTTAATAAAACTAGTATTAATGCCAAATCAAATCAAATAAAATCAATATTTATTTATTGTCGGTATAGTATACAAACATTATAACATAAGCTATGAATAGCTTTTGACCGACAGATTACAAACATAACAATATAACAAATAAGCATATGCACACAAAGTTAAGAAATTACATGGACATGCAAATTATAAGTTAATTTATAAAAGCACGTTGTAGAATCACAGTGAGAAGCATACATAAAAGATATATTCTAAAATACTTAAAGGGGGTAATAAATTAGCTTATTTAAGAGCTGTGTTAAAGCTGCTGATCTTGACCCTTGACCCAGGGTCTAAAAACTGCCATAAAAGGAGAGAGGGTAAAAAACTGACATAGAAAAAAAGACACAAAAGTGCGACACTTAAAATAGGTTTAAAGAACTTATCACCTCTAATCAGATTTGAAGGGAACTGATCAGCAGCTTTCACACCATAAAAACAACATCACATCATACATGTCACAAAGAGGCAACATAGTTTGTAAACATATAGCAAAGTATACGCAATAAGGATAATGCCATGCAACGCAAAAGCAGATTTCACACCATAAAGAAACAACATCACATCATACATGTCACAAAGAGGCAACATAGTTTGACATATATATCAAATTATACGCAATAAGGAATAAAGCCATGCAAAAACAAAAGGATTTTGAACTAATGACATAACTCATGCTATGACTAGCAACTGCAGGAGTGTAAGCAAAATAAATACATAATAAATACAATGTACATGCACGACGTGGATCACAAGAAGTTCAGGACCAGAAAGAGACAACAGATATTTATTGGCAAAAAGTTCATGAGCAACTCTCCCCGTCCCATGACCCAATCAGACTTTTAAAGCGGTCGTAGTTAACATCCTCTCTCAGATGTTGAGGGAGGGAGTTCCAGAGTTTAGGTGCATAGGAACGAAAAGAGTTGCTGCCATAACTAGTAGTTCTTACCTGTGGTATGGTAGCTACATTTTTATACCTAAAATTGAAAGAATGGGATTTAAGAGTAACTAAGTCATGTAAATAAGTTGGTCCTTGTTTATGAATAATTTTATGAATTTCTAGTGTCATTGTTCTAATTCTTCTTAGTTTTAAATTAGGTAATTTAGATTTAGTTAAGAGAGTTTCATAATCTGAATTGTAGTCATCATATATAAACCTTAATGCTCTTTCCTGAATTTTCTCAAGTTTTTTAGTAAATACTTCCCCACAGAAATGCCATTTTATTGTTTGTGTATTAATAATTTATCAACAGATATTTCGAAAATTAAACATAATTATTACACAGAATACTGCTTTAATACATATGACGTCTAAACCTTAGACGCTGTCATACCGAACAAACTGTTTAAAGATGAACTTAGTATGCTTATTGAAAAAAAAACACTCTTTAACTACCCTTTAAAGAGGGTTTACTTATCCGTTAGTACACAGCAGCTTTCTTTCTGAAGTAAATCTTTGAACGTTATACTAGTTGCGAGTGTCAAGATTTGTGTTCAACTCTCTATATCCCATACACTATTTTTTTAAATTTTCTTTTGCTTTAACCTCGTCACAACCCACTTCGCCAGGCGCTTGAGAACGCAAGACAACCGGATGCGTTGGGGGAAACTTTATTCAGTTTTTCGTCTTTCACATTTTTACAAACATAAGATTCATTTAAGCAATTGTAATCATAATAATAATGTTGTTTACAAAAAGATTGATTTATTTTTTCAGCCATTAAAAAGGCCGAAATTATGGTAAACAATTGACAAACTTTACTGGCAATCAGGATGTCGTCATTTGGTTTTGGAAAGCTCTTCATTTTAATGTACCGATTTACCGGTGTATCGTTGCACCCCTAATATGTACATAGGAAACCTCAGATTTGACTTCATTTGCATATGTCGATTTACTTCTTACGTAAAAATTTGAAGAAACTACGAACCCGTTGTATAATCATGGAACCAATGCTATTTCACCGAGGAACAGACGTATAACGATCAATCGCAAATTAAGTATTAAAATAAATATCACAATTGGTTAATTATTGAGTTATCACAGAACATTGATGTTTAAAGTCATGATCTGGAATCTTAAGCTTGACGTGACGAACCTTATACAACAAGACTTTTCGCCTTCATATAGTATGCGGGTAGAAAATACTTCTATATTGAAAACACTGCTTAAGTTTGATACATTTCAGGATGGTTGTTTGAACCCTGTACACGTAATCGACTTGTTTCACATCAATCTCCAGGCAGAGTTGTCGTTCCTTGCTCTCTTAAATGTAATGTAACCGTGCAAGAGATTGGTTTCACATTCCCAATTGTAGCTCTTATCTCGACGCAATAATTTTGTTCTACTCCAAAACGAGCGGTCATTGAACGTTTATTTTTTATAAATAATAAAATAAAGACGACTCTGATATTTTTAAATAACTTGCTCATGCTCGTGAAATCAACCAGGGTATGCGTCTCTTAGTATGTCTATATTCTATTGTCACATAATTCAACATGCTTTAAACAACTACATTGGGCATTATAGTAGTAAGGTTGAATTGTTTAAAAAAAATGTTCGTCAATTGAACAACGTAATGCTTTTGTTTTAATCAAATAAGAACGCCAAACTTTAACTCGATACTTGCTTTTGAATACTATTTTTTCCTTATAAACACAGATCTGGTAATGGTATATCACACGTTGCCAAAGTGGAAAGCAATAAAATGTTAAACAGAAACACCTTTACTTGCCAGTTTTAACGTATATCGTATTACAGGTCTAATGTGTGTCCGATTGTGGAACGTCTGCTCTTACAAGTCTTAGATCTGTAATCGGAATAGGCTTTGTTTATGTGCTTTAGTGCATGTAAGTTTTGAATATAACCCAAATTGTAGCAACCGACTGCCGAGCTTGAGGTTTGAAACTTTGCAGTAAGTGAATAGCTACGTTGGTTGAATGACATTTAGAATGTTTAACAATAAAACATGGACAATTAAAAATACATCTGATATCGATACACTGCGATAAACATAAAACGACGCCGTTTTTGGAATGTCGTGTATATATTTACGGACTTCTAAAAAGCTTGAATTATACAGTAGTTCACAGAACAAACAATTAATTTGTTAGAATTGACAATATTCATCTCTGATTTTATTTAGCGCCCATAATAGATTGTACAGTGAGTAAAAATGAGTAAAGACCTACTGAATTGTACAGTGACGGCCAATAAAAATAAGTACTCGTTTGTAAAGCATAATTGCTTCGTATAGTCAAGGGGTGTATGCAGTTTAACGTATTAAAACATCACGCAATTAATAAATACATTATGAGAATAACAAACCAGCTTTTACGTCAGAACATTACCCTTATAAAGTGAAAATGGGAATAAAATAACATTTGACATTAGACTCTCTGAGACTACAATCTTAATATGATTATCATTCCTTCCACTATAATTTAAACATATGGCAACATATTTTATTATCTACGTAAATTTGTGATATTAACCTTGATATGCGACACTATCTTTAAAAAGTATTTTTTGTATATGCGACATATCATCTGGT
This sequence comes from Dreissena polymorpha, assembly GCF_020536995.1. Classification (NCBI taxonomy): domain Eukaryota; kingdom Metazoa; phylum Mollusca; class Bivalvia; order Myida; family Dreissenidae; genus Dreissena; species Dreissena polymorpha. The sequence goes on along the minus strand of NC_068360.1, from coordinate 101,150,909 downwards.
CGTCTAAAAAAGTATTCAATCGCAATCGGTCGCTTTACATCTTTCATCGAGAATTTGTAATTTACAACATTTACTATACAGGGTGCAGGATCACGTGACTTTGTTGGGTTCCCAATTAAACGTTTGTGAAGGCAAACACACTGGTAAGTGCTTTTTTTCCAAATAACGTTTTTTTTTAAAAATCGAAAGAATTTCAACTAGTGCATACAATACACACTTTTAAGCTGCGTAAGGCATATGAAATACATAATAATTAATAAGCATGTGTTCTTGTTAAAAAAAATCCATGTATACTGCACGATTATGCTTCACGCAAAGGGAACTTTTGTCACCGTTTTCAGATTTATTAAAGGATTTATTCTTATACCTTAAAATATCGGCCAAAACTGCAAGAAAAACTGCCTTTTATGCATTAAAGATTTGTCAACATCTTTTTCAATGACTTGAGATAATCGCAAAAGCAAAGTCCTTAACGGTGTCTTTACATTATGTCCAGCCCGTATGAAAATCCCTGAAAACCCCGTTGATGCTTCACCCGGTATATCCCTCAGTAGTTTATCGCCAAACAAATCGTTCTGTCGTGTCATATGGTTATTAGTAACCTCAGGAAACCGGTGTTAAGCCGACCTTTGAACTAATACAAAACATTGAATGGGTGTTTATCTTCCGGCTGATTGACTTTAAATCAAATTTATTTTTCAATACAATGTACATTTTTTCTTTACGGCAAAGGGCTTTGTTTTTGTGCATCCACTGTAATGCTTGGTTTTGAGATCTTTACAAGATATGGATCGGTATGCCGTAAACAGAGGGCGTATGCAGATACACGCAACAACGGTAAAATATTGCAGATAAACTTGTTCAGAGGACATAACCAAATTTACACAATACAGTCCATTGAAATTGTTACGAAGTGCCTTTGTTAGTCTATGAATCATAACTTTATTTCAGCACCAGTTGTATGACATAATAATAATGTATGTATAAATTCAAGCGTCGCTTTGAAGCTAAACCATCGACTTAATCTTATGATTTCGTCAACACGTAATTATCTGTCCATCATACATTGATAGATACCATCTCAAACTGGCTTTTGGTTTGGTAAAAAATATCGCGACGCTTTGTGTGAAAGGTTTTGTCAATGCAAGCTATACAATAGCGACATATTGCGTTGCCAAAAAGGCCTCGTTAGACCAGACAATACTTGTTGAGTCGTATTTCGGACGGTTTAAGAAAATTAAACCTTCCGACGGTGTAGAATAAAGCAATATATTGAAAATTGTTATTGTTATAAACACAACCTCTTAAAGTCAAATTATTGTATCTTTATGTGTTTGTTTCTGTTAAAATGCAGACTTTAACTTGATAAAATGTGAATACAATTAGTTGATATATTCGAGTTATTTCAATATTTGGTGAGTAATATTTAGACTTGTCTGGCATTGTATATCCTGTTTGTTTTAAACTTTTAAAAACAATCGATACGTTGAACCGAACAGCAAACAAACCAGATGTGGCCTTATATTCTACGTTCGTTATTCAAAGCAATTGCAATCCGAGGGTTTATTGTTAACTGCAGATAAATTTAACAAAACAAATGACGATACGTTCAGCAAGCTAATGGGATACCAGGAATTTAGTGTTAGTTTCGACAAATGAAATAAAATGACCGAAACCAATATAGACAGGTAGTTTAAGTAAACCATGTACACCATTATTGCGACAGTTGTTAATATTTTTGTAAATAGTGCGTATCCTATCGACCAGCGGTGCATTAAAGCTATTATCCAGAGGGTAAATGTGGGTTGGCACACGATGAACTAATTTCAATATACAGAACTTTAGAACTTTGACACCAGAGTTTAAACATGTAGCATGAGCAAAATACTGACAGTGCATGCGTAAAATGAAATAAAATCAAGATATAATAACAACACCGCATTCTCAAGAAAACAAGAACTATTTTTGTTGATGTGTTTTAGACTGTTTTCAAAAGACTGAATTTCAACATCAGTAATGCAAACAAATGTAAACAGACAATGTGCTAATCACAACGTGTGACTGTGGTATACATCTTTATAGTTTAGCTCGATTGCATAGAACTACTTCAGCTGCGGCCTTTATCAGTTTCCTGGGTTAAGCCAGTACTTGGTGTCCAAGATCTTGTGATCATTCCCCGAATTGGGTCGAAATCTTTACCTAACGGTCGCAAGACGTACACCATAAATATCACACCGCTAAGATCTCTTACATGCAAACTCTAACCATGCTATTTTAGTGTCATGATTGTAAATTAAGTACTCTATGTCGGAATATAATGACACCAATATTGAAAAAAAGACAGTCAATCCACATCAAACCTTATTTGTGATGCTTAACGGCAACGTTTATGGCTAATCTAGAAGCCTCCACTAACTAAATATACGTTCTTGCTATTTCTACATAACACATTTACTAACTTCAACGTCAGGCAAATGCGATCACACATGCTTAATGGGGCATTTCAAAAGTTAAAGTGGTCAAATGACGATTTTCAAATATTAGTCATATAGTAAAAAGAAAAGTGCATATTATTTCAAAACAATCAAATAACACTCATAACTAAGACAAATATTTAAAAAAAAAAAAATAACGCGTTTTAAATGCCTATCCTCGATAATTTTGAAAATGATTATAGCAGCATTGAAGTAGCCGCGACATATAAATAGTGTTTATTTAATCAATATGCATGGCATTTGTTAATACACATCTAATAAATTATTAATAAACTACAACTTACTTGAAGCTGACATGTGCATTCCGCTGTCGATTGCCTAATGATTGAATGCGCAGTAGTTGGATAGATTTCAATAGTTTTGTTTAACCCGACGAAGTGACAATAGGTTACACAACTTAATAGCCTGGTACCCGGCTCGTACTACGATAATACGCCTGTAACAAACATACAACATTTATATGTTTAATGAAGTATACATTATTCAATGCTTTATTCAATCATAAAGAGTATTCAACATTTGCTTATAAAGTATGAACATTCCTAAGTACTTACGATATAAGTACATATGTTTCAATTTAAAGCAAGAGGGCCTAACGGCCATTGGTCGCTTACATGAGACCCGAAGGAGAATAGAAGGTGGAATTTAGATGGATAATAGTTGTTTATGGAACATACGTATTTTATTATGTTATTATGACAAACGTTTGATACTTAAAAATATATCCACTACAGGATGTATATGTACATATTGAAACCTTAGATTAATTTATAGACGATTAGACTCAGTTTACTCAGTTAGCAAGTACCTGCTTGTTTCTCTTAAAGTCTTTAAAGTCTTCCTGCTCTACCTATCATATTTCTAAATATATGTGTTATCACCAAATTCACACTTTAATGTGCACACGCTGTATGATTCACTACCAATTGGTAATCGCTTTTACTGGTTTAAAGTGCTAACGTACTACATCGATGGAGAAGAATTCATATACGTTTTCATATGTAATTCATATATCGTGCCCTAGTTATCTTAATAAATACCGGTTAAACCAATAAAAGGTGACCTACATTGTACAGAAACTTTTGTTGACTTCGTAATAGATATGTCGTGTTCTCGGTACTTGTTCATTGCAACGCATGAAACGTTCGCTTTACGCTTGACCATTGGTAGGTATCTAAGGACACTTGTCGAAATATAA
>NC_068360.1:101102216-101142216 GCF_020536995.1 Dreissena polymorpha | reverse complement strand
TCTACGAGTAAGTATTGAAGTTCCCACGAGTTCACTAGTCTTTCCCACAACTTACCTTTGTCGTTCCCACAACTTACCTTTGTCGTTCCAACAACTTACCTTTGTCGAACCCAGACTTACTTACTTGTTCCCACGACTTACTTAATCGTGACCATTACTTCCTTACTCCTTCTTGCGATTTTTGAGGTAGTGGAAACAATGACTAAGTCGTGGGTACGAAATAAATAAAAACATGCACTTGTCACATGTTTTAGTAAATTATCGATAAAGTCAATCACGAATAAGTTACTCTTTTTTCAAGTGGCGCTGCCTAGAGTTAAAATATTTTCTATCATCCCAAATGAATAAATTTTAAAAAAAACAACAAAGAATACCTCTTTTTCCATGATTTTTCCGCCGTTTATTTTCATTTTAAAGGTTTTAACTGAAAAAAGGTAGTTAGATATACACAAAAACGCCGTCATTTCACAATAAAACATTGTAGATAATTTGCATTGTTATTGTTCATTGTTTTAAACGGCGAATTATGTAAATCATATATATTTCCATATAATAAACCATTAAAAACATTGAATAAAGTTATGCACATATTAGATACGATAGTTTTACATGTATCACTCAGTATGTTGACCATGGTGGAAATGAAATGAAAATATTAAAAGGAAGCTCCCAGGTATGGTTGAAACATGTTTTATTTCTTGTTATAAATAGTGCTTATATTCACAAGAAACTCACACATATTCTAGACTATGTACACTACAATAAATATATGAAGAATAAACAATTCGTAAGTCAGCTATAGCACAAGACAATATAACCAAAACTTTCTAACATCTAATTTAGACATCCCTTCAATAAAAACTAAGTGAAATATAAGAACTTGGTTGACACACCTTTTGGAAGGAGTGATCAACTGTTTCTTTTACAAATAATATATTTACATTTGTAAATACGTACATCGTAAATACATATATCTTACAATTTAATTGGATTCAAACCTTTGAATTAGACTTGTTTATATAATTGCTTTGAAGGCTGCGTAAACTTGGTATGGTGCAGGTCTCCTACCTAGCCAACAATATTGCCTTCAACACAATGAAAAGTGCAGCACTGAAAAACTGAACAATATTGAACAAAATCTGCATGTTCTTAAAATGATTGTTCAAATGGTTTGCATGAAGAAGAATTGCTATTTATAATGAAAGAGTACATTAATATTGCTTATTTCATTTGTAAAAATGTTGATTTTTTTTCATTATCATATAATTCATTGATTACTTCCGTTTAAATATATTTATGCATAATTTAAAAAATGTCCCTTTTGGGCGATTACACAGTGGACAAAATATACAGAACTGTCAAAACAAACTAAGGTAATCACTCTATTACAAAAACTATGGATTTTTTTTATAGAAAGATAAAGAATACATCCCTAATAATGAATAAATCATAGCTGTCTAGCAAGACAAAAGAACAACATTTTTTAAGTCTAATCGTCATACCCTAAAACACCAAGAACTTTTGATTCCCCATTTAGAAATTAATATTCTATAAATATCCTGTTTTTTCTATAAATCTCGAAAAGAATAATGAATCTTAAAACAAATAATGGATGGATATTTCACTTTATTTTAAATAATTTTTTCCTCATTTATATTTATGTGAGTAAATAATTTCAACATAACAAGTTGAAATCACATGTGCACCAATATTAGATATTCAAATATGTCATCCTAACACTATCCTTATAGAATAATTCTCTGACAATTTACATTTAAACAAATAAATAATATATTGTAATTACAACAATAACAGAAAATCCCAAATATGTTGGACGGATTTGAAATATGAGAAGTATTAAATACTCCACATATCAAAGCAGTTGATATTAGAATACACATACACAATTTGAGCATCAGATACATTGTTTTCCTACATCACAATCAAAACATAAATATTATCTTCCAAACAATCAAGAAGGCTTGAAAACATCTTTAAACAATGACATCTTTTGTACAAGGTGTTTGCATTTCAAAGCAACCAGAGCTCCAGATAAGGTTTTGTGAATTTCTTTACGTTACTACCAGATTTTCAAAAAGAATTCTTAACTCTGAAATTTTATTCTTAACGTTACTACTAAGGTTGGGAAAATAATTCTCAACTTTTCTAAATGACCTAAAAATAAATAATAATGGTTATTTTCATGCAAAAAAATCAAAATAAACATACTAGCAATTTTATTTATACGAGTTCAACAGTGTCTATTCAGTATTATACAATTTTATTTTTCAAATTCCTTCATATGCCCAAACTGTGCTTAGATTGCATAACTTCGATGAAATTTTACATATTTCAAAATTAAAACGGGTCTTCCCTTCAATCTTTTTAACGATTAGCCACGGGAAATGTCCCTTCCACTCGTTCAATGTTTTTTTTTGTTTAAATTTGGACCCGTCTTGTCGCGTTTTTTTTAGCTTTTCCAACTGTGTTGGCTATTAAACATACAATATCGTATAAGATCTTTTCTATAATGTCTTTCTTAACATTCAACTTCGGCTCACTTTGCGTACAATATGTTAAAAGCGTGTTTTTGAACGCTTTGCATTTTTTTAGAATGCTCTCTGGGCGCCGCAATTGTTTTTTGACATATAGACTGTACACGCCGCTTTTATTGGAAATAATGCGCTTTGTTAAACAAACCCGATAACCATTCTATATAAGCACCGAAAAGATATTTAATACGCGAAAAGAACTCAATAAAAATCGATATGAACTGATGTAAAAATAATATTCGTAACTTGATTTTGTAATTCTTAATGGTACATTAAGATTTAAAAATAAATACGTAACGGACTTGAAAATAATTCGTAATTACGAAAATACGACCCTTATCTGGAGCTCTGGCAACCATATATTTTACAAACAAATATTTATAGTGTATAATTATTTTGAAAACCAAAATAGTTTTAGTGAAGAATGTATCATATAAAATGACAACAAAACTTAAATCTATATAATATAAACCATTCCATAACGTTAAGAATATGTATGTAACTAAACATTAAAATTACCTTATACATCAATTTCCAGTACAAATAATAATGTACTATGTGAAGTAAGAAATAAAATAAAGTAAGGTACATGTTAAGGCTTTATGAAACATTTTTTTTAAATAAAAAACATATATACATAGCTGTATAAACATCTTTAATTAACCAATTCCTCGCAAATTCGATTGGCTTATTTCACACCATATTCTGCATATATATGTTTTGAATGACAGTTATTAGATGCTTTTAGAACCATCACCATTTCAACGTTTTAACACCAGTTAACATTCTTTTTTATATGTAAACATGTGTTTGCATTTCTTTAGTGAAATAACTTAAGTTTGCTATCTACTTTGTATTCAGCCTAATTCCATTGCAGAATCTACCCATAGTGAAAATCCTCAAACTAAAAAAGATCAAAACTAACAGTAGCAATATAGGTATAAGCAATCTGGAGAAACTTGTTGTATTCACAGGCTCAAACATTCTATTTGCAGGCCAAAACTTGTTTCATGTGCAGGCCGAAACTTGTTTCATTTGCAGGCTGACATTTTTTTCACCCACAAGGTCGCCCTGGAAGTTTAGCGTCTTTGCTTTCTCAGGTTATCTGGGGATTCCTGGAAACAAAACAACAATATAATTAATAAATGCAAAAATTGAATATAAATGTTTGCTTACTATAGTCAATGTTCAAAAAAACAATGTTTATCATATTTACATCACTGTGAAAATTACTGATAACAAGGTTTATTGAGCAAACAAAATGTACAAGGACCAAGAAAACTATTTAATTCATTCAACAGTGATAGATAATATTTTTTCAAGATAAAGTTGAAATTGCTGTTGGTAATTGTTTAGTAGAGAAAGAAAAATTTATTTATAAATAGCATTATTTATCTTACAAAACAGGTTTCCTCGTTTTATTTATTTGAAAGTCATAAAATATCAGCTAAAAAAACCTATATATACTATGCAAGGGACAACTTTAAAACTGTTAATTCCATTAAAACAAAAATATGTCCTTTAAGCTACAGTAATAATAGTTCAAAACATTTATGAGTAAGTAACTTGCTTAATTATTCATGTTCTTAAAAGTAGCAGTTACGTTTAATATATTTAAAACAAGAGATGTGTTCGTCAGAAACACAATTCCCCCTATTGCGCCGCTTTGAAATAGAATTATTATATTTTATTTATTTTTTTGACCTTTGACCTTGAAGGATGACCTTGACCTTGAACTTCCACCACTCAAAATGTGCAGCTTCATGAGAACGCCGCATTGAAAAAAAGTTTTTTTTTTGGACCTTTGACCTTGAAGGAAGACCTTACCCTTGAACTTCCACCACTCAAAATTTGCAGCTTCATGAGAACGCCGCTTTGTAATTATTTTTTTAAATTTTTTTTTACCTTTGACCTTGAAGTAAGACCTTGAACTTCCACCACTCAAAATGTGCAGTTTCGAGAGATACACATGCATGCAAAATATCAAGTTGCTATCTTCAATATTGAAAAAGTTATGGCCAATGTTAAAGTTTTCGGACAGACAGACGCCATATATTTGACATTTGACCTTGAAGGATACCTTGAAGGATGACCTTCACCTTCACCTTTCACCACTCAAAATGTGCAGCTCCATGAGATGGACATGCATGCCAAATATCAAGTTGCTATGTTAAATATTGAAAAAGTTATGGCCAACAATGTTTTTTCCCGACGGACGGACAGACTGACATACACACATACTGACACACTGACGGACAGTTCAACTGCTATATGCCACTCTACTGAGGGCATAAAAATCAACAGATCAAATGATACTATAATTTCTCTATAAATTCTATAATTTCTACAAATATATTAAGATATGATTTATCCTTATATATGTTATAAGCAAAAACACTGACAAAATTGTAACATTTTTTTAAATAAATGAAACATATTACAGTTCATTATTTGGTGAAGGCAGCGAATGAAAGAATGAGAGTTGAATCTTTTTATGCATGATTTAAAGCACAGAAAATATAACACTAAATGAGAGACAAATGTCAAATTACCACTTAAAAAAAATTCTCACCCGTTTTCTACGCAATTTCCTTTGTTTCTAAAGTCATATTGAAATAATACTTCATTTTGTTTCTATACAAATTTACTTAATCTTAATCTATGCACAAACGAATATATGGCATAAAAATAAACTTCAAGTTTGAATAATTGATGTAAAAATTAGGTTGATAATTATAATGACAGAATCAGAAATATTTAAAACTATGCTATTTGTTATTATCAAAAGAGGCTAGTATCTGTTATGAAATTGAAACACTTTCTTAAAATCAAAATATATTTACATATGAAAATTGCTGTAAAGGCAGTATATTATTTCTTTTTATAATGTAAGCCTATTTTACAGGCACAGCTGCTACTATACATATATAAATGAGATAACATTAACAACAAGAAACATTATGTATTTTGACATTTTAATTAGAACAAGGGCTGTTTGTAAAACATGCATGCCCCCCATATGGGCTGTCCATTGTAGTGGCAGCCATTGTGTGAATACGATTTTTGTCACTGTGACCTTGACCTTTAACCTAGTGACCTGAAAATCAATAGGTGTCATCTGCGAGTCACGATCAATGTACCTATGAAGTGTCATGATCCTAGGCAAAAGCGTTCTTGAGTTATCATCCGAAAATCATTTTACTATTTCGGGTCACCGTGACCTTGACCTTTGACCTTGTGACCTCAAAATCAATAGGGGTCATCTGCAAGTCATGATCAATCTACCTATGAAGTTTCATGATCCTAGACGTATGCGTTCTTGAGTTATCATCCGAAAACCATTTTACTATTTTGGGTCACCGTGACCTTGACCTTTGACAAAGTGACTTCAAAATCAATAGGGGTCATCTGCGAGTCATGATCAATCTACCCATGAAGTTTCATGATCCTAGGCGTATGCGTTCTTGAGTTATCATCCGGAAATCATTTTAATATTTCGAGTCACTGTGACCTTGACCTTTGACCTAGTGACCTCAAAATCAATAGGGGTCATCTGCAAGTCATGATCAATCTACCCATGAAGTTTCATGATCCTAGGCGTATGCGTTCTTGAGTTATCATTCAAAAAGCATTTTACTATTTCTGGTCACCATGACCTTGACCTTTGACCTAGTGACCTCAAAATCAATAGGGGTCATCTGCAAGTCATGATCAATGTACCTATGAAGTGTCATGATCCTAGGCCCAAGCGTTCTTGAGTTATCATCTGACAACCACCTGGTGGACGGACCGACCGACAGTCCGACCGACATGAGCAAAGCAATATACCCCCTCTTCTTCAAAGGGGGGCATAATAATTAGAATAGTGTACTAACAGTCTGTTAACAGTCTGTCACACTTGGAGTCATGGCATTAAAAGTAAGCTTTAACAAAGTTGTCATTTGTTGTTTCCAATTCATGAGTTAACTAAGTTGCTTATTGAAACGGTCCCCTGGCAGGATGTTCACTATGTAAGGGCAAGCACACATTATCCAGAGAAAATATTCACATACAACCACCAACACTGCACTGCAAACTGGTATATATACACAGTATTGTATAACAAACATCACAAACTTGATTCAGGCCACATGCACAAAACAATGAAAATGATTTTACATTATTTTAATGGGAACTCATGTGATGAAGTGTCTGTTAAATTGATAGAATGATATATATATAGGATTTAAAAAAAAGTTATAGCACTGAATTTATCATCTCAAAATAGGTTGAACCTCATTTCATAAAAATCAAAACCAAATCTAAGGGCACATATTTCAGTAAATAAACCATAAAATAAATGATGCATGTCCATTGAATTTACAGTGTTAAAAATCTTTGCACCATTAGTAAAAAATGGTCATATATGAAAGGTTAATGATGTTTGCAACAATAAAAGCTGAAAATTATTCACACCATACAGTAAGAAACATTTTACAGGTTAGAAAATGACAAATATATTATACATGAAAACACCATATGGTGCTTAAAAAATGAAAAATGACTGAAAAAATGTGATTTTACCATGGGATCTAGAATAATGTGAAAGCTGAACCATATTTTGCAAATCTTACAAATAAATATATTTCGGAACACACCCCTTGACCAATATGTAGTACATTTGGAAAACCATGTGAGCATACTTACATATTAAGGCCATGAGGCGTTTATTTTGAGATGAAAATTGGGACATTCTTATATGATGCTCTCCATCCGTCTCCTATGAAATGTTCAACCATATTGCCATAGAAACAAAATTTGCAATTGTTTTTAAAGAACTGTACGTTAACATAGAAGAGGACATGAAAAGCTCTGTAATTTAACAAGCTTTCATTCATGATTTTCAGATTAAATTTTATCCATGGCCATTTACAACAGAACACATCAATAAACCCTCATATTGGGGCACTTGTTATTCAAATCAAACCAATCACAACTGCACACAATAATGCTTATCACCCCAATTATAATTTTGGCACAAGTTATTCCAACCAATCCATTGCTCTTTCAGGCAAAAGTTATTTCAATAAATCAAAAGCTATTTTTGGCAAAAGTTATTTCAATCAATCTTATAATATTTGGACCTAAGCTGATCAAATCAAACCAATGACTTATCAACAGAATATGACCACTTATGGCACATTTTGTAAAATATGAAGGAGAGGGTGTCAAACGTTTTGATTATCTCAAGTGATATAATGTCAAGTATTAGATTATATGAAACAACATGACACACTATCAGTCACATGAAGCGAGGATGTGAACACCTTGTATCACTTCAAGACATGATGTTAGTCTTTGCATTATCTTACGTGACAGGACAAAAGACAAAGGAGAAGGACCAATGAGAAGTACACAGACCAGGTGATTCCTGGGAGGCAGTCATAACGGACGAAGGGAACAGACACAGGAAGTTCAGAGAGAGGTGCCTTTCACAAACACTTTATCTAAGCAATGTTCTTGAGCGGTTTTCACTTTGATTTGAAACTGGCTTTAATCAAATTGCCTGCAAATTCCCATTGCTAAGATACAAATGAGCCGCTCTTTGTGAAAAGGCGTTTGAATGCATGTCGGAAAGTGTAGCCCTGATAAGCCTATGCAGACTGTAAATATTTTAGACTGGATTTTTGCTAATAAGAGACTTTCTTGAAACAAAAAATATCATAAAAGCGGAAAGTGTCATCCCTAATAAGCCTGTGCAAACTGCACAGGCTAATCTGGGATGGCACTTTACGCACATGCATTAAACCCCTTTTTCACTGAGCAAGGCCCAAGTATTTGTAAAAGGTGATTCACTGACAACAAAACATCAAAATTACACTGACATTGACAACATTGTTAACAGGTCAAACATAGGTACCATCTGTTTACAAATCTTAGTCCGCATACGCAAACTGAGCAAACTACTTTTTCTTCACGGGTATTAGACTCGGCTGAAAATGGTAACATTTTATGTTGACTGTCTGCTGAACAAAACACATACCTCTGAAAATGTAAATATCTTAAGTTCAACATATTGTTGGACAAAACACATGATACTCAGAATGTTAAAATCTTATTTCAAATGACTGAATTTCAAAACATGTAGACCAGAAAATGTCAACATTTTGAAAATCATCTTGCAGACTCTGTGAAACTTCCAACATATTATCCTTTTAAGCTAAAATCTTGTCAGACATATGGTAAATTTAACTTGACATTTATGCTTGTTATCTGGTTTATTGCATGTTAGGAATAGAGTATTATGTCACCTAAATGTTTTTTTAGACAAGCGTTGGATCATAATCTAAATGACTTGAACAGCAAATAATGCCCTCAACTGTCAACAAATAAGTACCTTCACTTATTACCAGTATTACTTGTGCTTTTAAACATGGCTTGGTGGCACCATATATTCTTATTACTGGCAATTGGCATATATTTAGAAAAGCTTCACAATTAACCATCAATATTTGTGCATCAATGAACCTGTTGAAAATCAACAATGAAACATGAAAATTAGTGTCCACATGCGGTTTCTTATACAGAAACATTGCATAGTAACAAGCGTTGTCCCATGACAGCACACTTGACTATTCTTACGCTTTGATAGTAATAGGGATGTTTTGTCCTGAAATCCGTAAATCATAACTTCATACCGATATTTAAAGATTAATAACTGTTACAGTAGTTATCTAGTGTATACAAGCTTAAAGCTTGACATTTATGATTAAAACTTTAAAAACAAGAAAATAATCATAGCAAGCAAGAAATGATTTTCAACATATAACCAATTAACGAATTAGTTCAGTTAAATTTAAAGTTGGAAAAGTCTGCATTTAAGCTACCGAAACCCCCCCCCCCCAAAAAAAAAGCACAATACCTCCATCAAAACCCTTAAACTTAAGTTTTTTTTAGTGGAAACCCTATTCTATTTAAAGTGGAACAACTTTGACACAACTGGCCCAAAATGCAGTCCAACCCTAAGTCTGAAAGCTACCTTCAAACCATTTCACCAAAATATCTCCAACCTAACTGAACATATTGAGCACGAACTGTTTAACTATTTTAAGTAACAGTGACCTTCACCTTGACCCGACAGATCACAAATGCGACCCCATGGTAGGTGTGCATGTCAGCCATGAAAACAGTTGTTGCAAGCAAAAGCTTACCTGAATTTTTAAACTACAAACATTACAATAAGGGGCATAATTCTGCAATTGCATCTCCCAGATATGGGCCTTAATTGTTGACTTAGTACAGTGATCCTAAACATGTGCTTAGTTTCAATTGAATATCTGAAGTCTTAATGGAGATATTTACTTGTTGCATGCACACTTTATAATAAGTAAAATTAATTTCATCTTGCAAGCGAACCTAAACCTACCGTAATTTTCAATGTACAAAAAGGAGCATGAGGTGGTCAATGGTTTCGGTCTCTTTTTTTTTCGATAATGTGTAGTTAATATAGAGATAAAGGTTTTTACGAGCAAAATGTAACCAGAATGTTATAACAAGAGCACCGCATAACAGACGCACACTCGGCTGCGGTTGAAGTTTTGGTTTAATGAAAGCTTGTAAGATTTTTTTTGTTTTTTTTTAGAGATCACAGTGACCTTGACCTTTGACATAGTGACCCAAAAATGGGTGTGGCATATAGAACTCATCAAGGTTCAGCTACATATGAAGTTTCAAAGTTGTAGGTTGAAGCATTTTGATTTGAGAGCCAATGTTCAAAACCTTAACAAAATGTTAAGGTTTTAGCACTACGCGAACGGCTGACGTCAGACGACGAGCTGGCTATGACAATACCTCGGGTTATCTCCGAAAACAGCCGACCTAAAAAGGAGCATCATTCTGCTAAATTGCAGGTCAGAAATAAGGAATTTGGTCAGGGACCTTACAATAAGCTCAACCACATAGTTTTAGTACAAACAGGGACATGGAGATGTTGCACGTTTACCATAACCAAATTTGCAAGTACAAAAAAGGGTAAAAATTATGCTTCATCACAGAAAAGAGTAATCGTCATCAAACTTGTCAATGTCTTCAAACAATGACCACATCACATGAACAAAGTTTATATTGAAAACCTGCCAAAGAGTGCTATGAAGATGTTGCAGTTATCTTTACCAAAATCCTCAGTACAAAAAGTTAGCATAGTTCTGCCAAATTGCATGTCAGAGTTATGGAACTTGGTCAGTGACCACACACAATGACCAACAAGAAACAGTCGGAGACGTGTGATGCTCCCCAAAGTTTTTGTTTTGTCACAATATTACAATATATATTCAGATAAAAGGAAACATCTTGAGGGCACAGTAGTTGGGGGGGACAAGATTTTTTTTAAAGTAAATTTCAAAGGACCATAACTCTGTAAAAAATCATCCGACCAGAACCCGCTGATAATATGCACATCTCCTTTTGGTAGTGAAGCTTCCCATAAAGTTTCATTGAAGTCCAGTCATTAGTTGCTGAGAAATAGCCTGGGCAAGAATTGCACTATATGTACAGTTTATAGACAATTTCAAAGGGGAATAACTCTGTAAAAAATCATCCGATCAGAACCCGCTGATAATATGCACACCACCTGTGTGATAATATGCACATCTCCTGTTGGTAGTGAAGCTTCCCATAAAGTTTCATTGAATTCCGGTCTTTAGCTGCTGAGAAATAGCCAAGACAAGAATTGCACTACATGTATATGTACAGTTTATAGAAAATTTTAAAGGGCCATAACTCTGTGAAAAATCATCCGACCAGAACCCGCTGATAATATGCACATCTCCTCTTGGTAGTGAAGCTTCCCATAAAGTTTCATTGAATTCCTGTCATTAGTTACTGAGAAATAGCCCGGACAAAAATTGTGCACGGACGGACGGAAGGATGTCGGACGGACGAAGCGGCGACTATATGCTCCCCCCAAAATAAATTTCGGGGGAGCATAAAAACACATGTATTAAGCATCAATTGAATACCTAAAGAAGAAACAGTGGAATTGAGATGAAATGGCGATGTTGTACCTTAACCTGAGCATAATTTTCATGCCAACATTTGGATGAGTAGTTTAGTTCAGACTATTCGGTGGATATTCAAGCTAAAAACAAGGGCTGTTTGTAAAACATGCATGCCCCCCATATGGGCTGTCAGTTGTAGTGGAAGCCATTGAGTGAATACGTTTTAATGTTACTGTGACCTTGACCTTTGACCTAGTGACCTGAAAATCGAAAGGGGTCATCTGCCAGTCATGACCAATGTACCTATGAAGTTTCATGGTCCTAGGCCTAAGTATTCTTGAGTTATCATCCAGAAACCATGTTACTATTTCGAGTCACTGTGACCTTGACCTTTGACCTAGTGACCTGAAAATCAAGAAGGGTCATCTGCCAGTCATGATCAACGTATCTATGAAGTTTCATGATCCTTGGCCTAAGCGTTCTTGAGAAATCATCCGGAAACCATCTGGTGGACGGACCGACCGACATGTGCAAAACAATATACCCCCTCTTCTTCGAAAAGGGGCATAATAATTCACTATATCCACTTTGGTAGCAGAGGCTATCTAAATTGCAAAATGCCTATTACTATTTCTCTTATAACAGATGCAAGATGATGATAGGATTTGTGTGGCTCTAACAATTTCTATATTCTTACTGGAACAAATCAGAAGGCAAGTATTCAATCTAAGGAACATATATATAAATGATTCTGTGACTTGTTTAGGTCTGTTATAAAATATATAAATTTTTCCAGATGAAGTCGGAGTAATATTTATCTGTTCATGATGTTATCATTTGGCTATATTTCTAATATGTTGTTATTAGTTGATAATTGTATATTGAGTAACTCGCAGTCTGTTCAGGTTGTATGCTGTTTGCTGCTTATCAGTAAATAAGGGTTGGAAATGAAGCGTTTACAACTTGAATTCAGTAAGAACAGTATTTAATTACTTGCGACTTTTTAAGGGACTAAAAATGTGTCAAAAAAAGTTTCTTTGTGGGAAAGGTTAAAAGAGCCGTCATGGCCCTAATGCATGCGTCTGAGTTTAAGGTACACCAATGTTCAAGAGTTGACCAAGAGACCTTGTGACCAAGTGACCTGGTGCCAAAGAGACCTGGTGCCAAAGTGACCTTGTGACCAAGGGACCTGGTGTTAGACCCTTGACCCAGATTCAACCTTGGCCTTGATATATGCCATATGAACATTGTGACAAAGTTTCATCAGTATTGAGTAATAAATTTGGCTTTGGAGAAGAAACAATGTTTATCTAAAATTTGACCAAGTGAGCTAGTTTTTCAATGAACATTATCCAGATTTATACTTGTCCTAGATATTGTCAAAATAAACATTCAGAAAAAAATCATTGAAGGGGATTAATTTATGTAGCCTTTAGTGCAATAACAAGATTCTTCAAAGATTTGACCTCTTGTCCTTGTTATTGGCCAAACGTTATCAGGATTTCAACTCTGTCTACATATTGTCAATATGAACATTCTTATCAAGTTTCATAAAAATTGGGTCATACATTTTTGGTAACAAGGTTTTCTAACTTTGACATGGTGACCTACTTTTTGGTTGCAGGAATTCATTTGTTATGTTTGGAATATTGTAACTATAAACAATCTGACAAAGTTTAATAAAAATGTGATGTAAAATGGGGCCTCTAGTGTGATAACCAGCTCAAATATGACGACACAACTCATGACACTGCATGGCAGCTGGACATATGGTGATAACAATAGCGTGTGTGCTTTTGTTATGACAGCAATATTCACTACCATGTACATATTATGTATTTCTAAAGATAACGTAGTAATAAAACCAATTATGAGAAGAATATATTCACAATATAATTGTACATATTTTAGATGGGAAGAATATCATGAAGTGCTTTAGTGTAATTGTATATTGAGAATAGTCATTATTAATGCACAAGTATATTCCTGGTTAGACACCCAGTTTTATGCAGGCCCACACCTTAATTAACCCTTTCCCACTTAGAAGCTAAGTTAAAATGTGAAAACAGCATAAAACCAAAACAGCCTGCAAGTAACTCACAGTTCTGTTCAGGTTTTATGCTGTTTGCTGCTCATCAGTACCTAAGGTATGGAAACAACGCCTTTAAACTTGAATGTAGAAAGAAAGTTCTTTATTTAAATTTAACTTCCCAAGGGACTACAAATGTGTCAACATACGTATCTAAATGGGAAAGGGTTGATTACAATATCTTAGGCACACCAGTCTTTATTGTGAAATATTTATTTTTTTCACACCTTTTTCTCATGCATTTCATTTAACCCTTTACCACTTAGATATGTATTTTGACGCAAATGTAGTCCCTTAGAAAGTAAAAACATATTTAACAACATTTCTTATTATATTCAAGATTTAAAGGCCTCATGTCCAACCCTTAGATACTGATGAGTAGCAAACAGCATAAAAACCTCAACAGACTACGAGTTACTTGCAGGCTGTTCTGGTTTTATGCTGTTTGCACATAGACATTTTTACTTTGCTTCTGATGGGGTAAGCCCTGTTAAATGTAAAATTTGTTATAAAATATATTTTAATACTTTATATTATAATATCCACAATTATATCAACATTTTAACCTATAACATTATATAAAGGAATTGGTATTTTATATCTTAATGCACTTTGATCAATTAAGTTCACAAACAAACAATGAAAGTTATAAAAATGGTGTTCGAAACGTATTACATGTCTAGGTAAATGCTTTGCAAATTTAAAATAAGAACAAACATTGATACTTTTAAAGAATGTAAACATAAATTATAATTGATTTAGTACTAAAATGACATTTTTAAGAATACAAAAATATTGAATTTTAATTTCAGACTGACTTCGAAACCATTATTAAATACAATTCCAAAGAATTATCATTTTCCAAAAAAAAAATTTTGAATTGTCATTAATTGTTTACTTCTTTTCATAGGTATACATCACAAAACAACATGTATAACAACAACAACATCAGGCGTACCACCTTTTTACTTGGTTAAAGCAGCGTGTGATTGGTGTGAGAAAGGGTGAGAGTACAAAACAAACAGCACATGCAGCCACGTGTGAGATTGTGTGAGACAGTTTAATGGGTTACACTCCACTTGCGTACATGCTACACTTTTCCCGAGTACCTTATTGGCCATGAATGAATATGCAGGAAAACAACACAGCAACTCAACAAAAGCACTCAAATACATTAGATTTACCGTATTTGTAACTTAAATAGACTAGTTATACGTTAACATACATGTATTATTTAATACAATTTTTAAAAGAAATTCAACCAGTTAAAATGAATTTTTTATGCTTTTGATGAATTGCTAACAATAAATGAGTTTTGCCACAAATAGAAATAAACTATTGGTGGAAGCCTTATACATTTTATGTGAGCATAACTTATTTCATTATTAAAAAGTAATTATACTTTAAATACATATCAGTAAATCATGTGTGTATATTAAAACATATTTTTGTTGCAAGATACTGTCTGATGTTACATACCCAATGTCAACGTTATGTGTACAAATAGTGTTTAAGCGTCTATATAACACATGATCATGTATAAACCAAGTACGGCTGCACAGATGTTGCATGTGCATGCTTTGTTAACTCGTTCCCACAACAATGTAGTACGCTTCCCATTAACTCGTTCTATAGACGTTTTTGAAAACAATAATGAGATCATCTACTTATTGAAAGGTTAATGAAGTCGTGGAAACTTCTTAGAAACTCGTGGTAACAACATAGGTTACTCTTGGTAACGACAAAACTTACTCTTGTGAACAACTAAGTTTCTCGTGGGATGATTACTAACCCTCGTGGTAAGTACACAATCAATTAATCAGAATACGCTAAGATTGAGAAGCATTAAAACGCGAATATGTCTGATTTATATTGTCCATAATTATGTTTGCTTCTTTGTGTCTGTCGTTTGTATGCACGCTTTATGTAACATATATTTTGATAAGTAAATTATGTCGTTACAACGAGTTCGTTATCTCGTTCAATCAAGTTATTAAATCGTTTCTACGAGTTAGGTTTTAAGTTCCCACGAGTTCACTAGTCTTTCCCACAACTTACCTTTGTCGTTACCACAACTAACCTTGGTTGAACCCAGACTTACTTACTTGTTCCCACGACTTACTGAATCGTGACCATTACTTCCTTACTCCTTCTTGCGATTTTTGAGGTAGTGGAAACAATGACTAAGTCGTGGGTACGAAATTATTAAAAACATGCACTTGTCACATGCTTTAGTAAATTATCGATAAAGTCAATCACGAATAAGTTGCTCTTTTCTCAAGTGGCGCTGCCTAGAGTTAAAATATTTTCTATCATCCCAAATGAATAAATTTCAACAAAACCCCCCAAAGAATACCTCTTTTTCAATGATTTTTCCGCCGTTAATTTTCATTTTAAAGGTTTTAACTGAAAAAAGGTAGTAAGATATACACAAAAACGACGTCATTTCACAAGAAAACACTGTAGATTATTTTCATTGTTATTGTTCATTGTTTAAAACGGTGAATTATGTAAATCACATATATTTTCATATAATAAACCATTAAAAACATTGAATAAATTATGCATATATTAGATACGATAGTTTTCCATGTATCACTCAGTATGTTGACCATGGTGGAAATGAAATGAAAATATTATAAGGAAGCTCCCAGGTATGGTTGAAATATGTTTTTATTTCTTGTTATAAATAGTTCTTCTATCCACAAGAAACTCACACATATTCTAGACTATGTACACTACAATAAATATATCAAGTATAAACAATTCGTTAGTCAGCTATAGCACAAAACAATATAATCAAAACTTTCTAATCTAATTTAGACATCCATTCAATAAAAACTAAGTGAAATAAGAACTAGGTCGACACTTCTTTTGGAAAAAGTGATCAACTGTTTCTTTTACAAATAATACATTTACATTTGTAAATACGTACATCGTAAATACATATATCTTACAATTTAATTGGATTCAAACCTTTGAATTAGACTTGTTTATATAATTGCTTTGAAGGCTGCGTAAACTTGGTATGGTGCAGGTCTCCTACCTAGCCAACAATATTGCCTTCAACACACTGAACAGTGCAGCACTGAAAAACTGGACAATATTGAACAACATCTGCATGTTCTTAAAATGATTGTTCAAACGGTTTGCATGAAGAACTATAAATCAGAATTGCTATTTTTAATGAAAGAGTACATTAATATTGCTTATTTCATTTGTAAAAATGTTGATTTTTTTCATTATCATATAATTCATTGATTACTTCCGTTTAAATATATTTATGCATAATTTAAAAAATGTCCCTTTTGGACGATTACACAATGGACAAAATATATAGAACTGTCAAAACAAACAAAGGTAATCACTCTATTACAAAAACTATTGATTTTTTATATAGAAAGATAAAGAATACATCCCTAATAATTAATAAATCATAGCTGTCTAGCAAGACAAAAAAACAACATTTTTTAAGTGTAATCGCTATACCCTAAAACACCAAGAACTTTTGATTTCCCAATTTAGAAATTAATATTCTATAACTATCTTGTTTTTTTTCTATAAATATCGAAAAGAATAATGAATCTTTAAACAAATAATGGATGTATATTTCACTTTCTTTTAAATAATGTTTTCCTCATTTATATTTATGTGAGTAAATAATTTCAACATAACAAGTTGAAATCACATGTGCACCAATATTAGATATTCAAATATGTCATCCTAACACTATCCTTATAGAATAATTCTCTGACAATTTACATTTAAACAAATAAATAATATATTGTAATTACAACAATAACAGAAAATCCCAAATATGTTGGACGGATTTGAAATATGAGAAGTATTAAACACTCCACATATCAAAGCAGTTGATATTAGAATACACATACACAATTTGAGCATCAGATACATTGTTTTCCTACATCACAATCAAAACATAAATATTATCTTCCAAACAATCAAGAAGGCTTGAAAACATCTTTAAACAATGACATCTTTTGTACAAGGTGTTTGCATTTCAAAGCAACCAGAGCTCCAGATAAGGTTTTGTGAAATTCTTTACGTTACTACCAGATTTTCAAAAAGAATTCTTAACTCTGAAATTTTATTCTTAACGTTACTACTAAGGTTTGGAAAATAATTCTCAACTTTTCTAAATGACCTAAAAATAAATAATAATGGTTATTCATGCAAAAAAATCAAAATAAACATACTAGCAATTTTATTTATACGAGTTCAACAGTGTCTATTCAGTATTATACAATTTTATTTTTCAAATTCCTTCATATGCCCAAACTGTGCTTAGATTGCATAACTTCGATGAAATTTTACATATTTCACAATTAAAACGGGTCTTCCCTTCAATCTTTTTAACGATTAGCCACGGGAAATGTCCCTTCCACTCGTTCAATGTTTTTTTTTGTTTAAATTTGGACCCGTCTTGTCGCGTTTTTTTTAGCTTTTCCAACTGTGTTGGCTATTAAACATACAACATCGTATAAGATCTTTTCTATAATGTCTTTCTTAACATTCAACTTCGGCTCACTTTGCGTACAATATGTTAAAAGCGTGTTTTTGAACGCTTTGCATTTTTTTAGAATGCTCTCTGGGCGCCGCAATTGTTTTTTGACATATAGACTGTACACGCCGCTTTTATTGGAAAAAATGCGCTTTGTTAAACAAACCCGATAACCATTCTATATAAGCACCGAAAAGATCTTTAATACGCGAAAAGAACTCAATAAAAATCGATATGAACTGATGTAAAAATAATATTCGTAACTTGATTTTGTAATTCTTAATGGTACAACAAGATTTAAAAATAAATACGTAACGGACTTGAAAATAATTCGTAATTACGAAAATACGACCCTTATCTGGAGCTCTGGCAACCATGTATTTTACAAACAAATATTTATAGTGTATAATTATTGTGAAAAACAAAATACTTTTAGCGAAGAATGTATCATATAAAATGACAACAAAACTTAAATCTATATAATATAAACCATTCCATAACGTTAAGAATATGTATGTAACTAAACATTAAAATTACCTTATACATCAATTTCCAGTACAAATAATAATGTACTATGTGAAGTAAGAAATAAAATAAAGTAAGGTACATGTTAAGGCTTTATGAAACATTTAAAAAAAAACAAACAACATATATACATAGCTGTATAAACATCTTAAATTAACCAATTCCTCGCAAATTCGATTGGCTTATTTCACACCATATTCTGCATATATATGTTTTGAATGACAGTTATTAGATGCTTTTAGAACCATCACCATTTCAACGTTTTAACACCAGTTAACATTCTTTTTAATATGTAAACATGTGTTTGCATTTCTTTAGTGAAATAACTTAAGTTTGCTATCTACTTTGTATTCAGCCTAATTCCATTGCAGAATCCACCCATAGTGAAAATCCTCAAACTAAAAAAGATCAAAACTAACAGTTGCAATATAGGTATAAGCAATCTGGAGAAACTTGTTGTATTCACAGGCTCAAACATTCTATTTGCAGGCCAAAACTTGTTTCATGCGCAGGCCGAAACTTGTTTCATTTGCAGGCTGACATTTTTTTCACCCACAAGGTCGCCCTGGAAGTTTAGCGTCTTTGCTTTCTCAGGTTATCTGGGGATTCCTGGAAACAAAACAACAATATAATTAATAAATGCAAAAATTGAATATAAATGTTTGCTTACTATAGTCAATGTTCAAAAAATCAATGTTTATCATATTTACATCACTGTGAAAATTACTGATAACAAGGTTTATTGAGCAAACAAAATGTACAAGGACCAAGAAAACTATTTAATTCATTCAACAGTGATAGATAATATTTTTTCAAGATAAAGTTGAAATTGCTGTTGGTAATTGTTTAGTAGAGAAAGAAAAAATTATTTATAAATAGCATTATTTATCTTACAAAACAGGTTTCCTCGTTTTATTTATTTGAAAGTCATAAAATATCAGCTAAAAAAACCTATATATTCTATGCAAGGGACAACTTTAAAACTGTTAATTCCATTAAAACAAAAATATGTCCTTTAAGCTACAGTAATAATAGTTCAAAACATTTATGAGTAAGTAACTTGCTTAATTATTCATGTTCTTAAAAGTAGCAGTTACGTTTAATATATTTAAAACAAGAGATGTGTTCGTCAGAAACACAATTCCCCCTATTGCGCCGCTTTGAAATAGAATTATTATATTTTATTTATTTTTTTGACCTTTGACCTTGAAGGATGACCTTGACCTTGAACTTCCACCACTCAAAATGTGCAGCTTCATGAGAACGCCGCATTGAAAAAAAGTTTTTTTTTTTGACCTTTGACCTTGAAGGAAGACCTTACCCTTGAACTTCCACCACTCAAAATTTGCAGCTTCATGAGAACGCCGCTTTGTAATTTTTTTTTTTTATTTTTTTTTACCTTTGACCTTGAAGTAAGACCTTGAACTTCCACCACTCAAAATGTGCAGTTTCGAGTGATACACATGCATGCAAAATATCAAGTTGCTATCTTCAATATTGAAAAAGTTATGGCCAATGTTAAAGTTTTCGGACAGACAGACGCCATATATTTGACATTTGACCTTGAAGGATACCTTGAAGGATGACCTTCACCTTCACCTTTCACCACTCAAAATGTGCAGCTCCATGAGATGGACATGCATGCCAAATATCAAGTTGCTATGTTAAATATTGAAAAAGTTATGGCCAACAATGTTTTTTTCCCGACGGACGGACAGACTGACATACACACATACTGACACACTGACGGACAGTTCAACTGCTATATGCCACTCTACTGAGGGCATAAAAATCAACAGATCAAATGATACTATAATTTCTCTATAAATTCTATAATTTCTACAAATATATTAAGATATGATTTATCCTTATATATGTTATAAGCAAAAACACTGACAAAATTGTAACATTTTTTTAAATAAATGAAACATATTACAGTTCATTATTTGGTGAAGGCAGCGAGTGAAAGAATGAGAGTTGAATCTTTTTATGCATGATTTAAAGCACAGAAAATATAACACTAAATGAGAGACAAATGTCAAAATACCACTTAAAAAAAATTCTCACCCGTTTTCTACGCAATTTCCTTTGTTTCTAAAGTCATATTGAAATAAAACTTCATTTTGTTTCTATACAAATTTACTTAATCTTAATCTATGCACAAACGAATATATGGCATAAAAATAAACTTCAAGTTTGAATAATTGATGTAAAAATTAGGTTGATAATTATAATGACAGAATCAGAAATATTTAAAACTATGTTATTTGTTATTATCAAAAGAGGCTAGTATCTGTTATGAAATTGAAACACTTTCTTAAAATCAAAATATATTTACATATGAAAATTGCTGTAAAGACAGTATATTATTTCTTTTTATAATGTAAGCCTATTTTACAGGCACAGCTGCTACTATACATATATAAATGAGATAACATTAACAACAAGAAACATTATGTATTTTGACATTTTAATTAGAACAAGGGCTGTTTGTAAAACATGCATGCCCCCCATATGGGCTGTCCATTGTAGTGGCAGCCATTGTGTGAATACGATTTTTTTCACTGTGACCTTGACCTTTAACCTAGTGACCTGAAAATCAATAGGTGTCATCTGCGAGTCACGATCAATGTACCTATGAAGTGTCATGATCCTAGGCAAAAGCGTTCTTGAGTTATCATCCGAAAATCATTTTACTATTTCGGGTCACCGTGACCTTGACCTTTGACCTTGTGACCTCAAAATCAATAGGGGTCATCTGCAAGTCATGATCAATCTACCTATGAAGTTTCATGATCCTAGGCGTATGCGTTCTTGAGTTATCATCCGAAAACCATTTTACTATTTTGGGTCACCGTGACCTTGACCTTTGACAAAGTGACTTCAAAATCAATAGGGGTCATCTGCCAGTCATGATCAATCTACCCATGAAGTTTCATGATCCTAGGCGTATGCGTTCTTGAGTTATCATCCGGAAACCATTTTACTATTTCGAGTCACTGTGACCTTGACCTTTGACCTAGTGACCTCAAAATCAAAAGGGGTCATCTGCAAGTCATGATCAATCTACCCATGAAGTTTCATGATCCTAGGCGTATGCGTTCTTGAGTTATCATTCAAAAAGCATTTTACTATTTCTGGTCACCATGACCTTGACCTTTGACCTAGTGACCTCAAAATCAATAGGGGTCATCTGCAAGTCATGATCAATGTACCCATGAAGTTTCATGATCCTAGGCGTATGCGTTCTTGAGTTATCATTCAAAAAGCATTTTACTATTTCTGGTCACCATGACCTTGACCTTTGACCTAGTGACCTCAAAATCAATAGGGGTCATCTGCAAGTCATGATCAATGTACCTATGAAGTTTCATGATCCTAGGCTCAAGCGTTCTTGAGTTATCATCTGACAACCACCTGGTGGACGGACCGACCGACAGACCGACCAACATGAGCAAAGCAATATACCCCCTCTTCTTCAAAGGGGGGCATAATAATTAGAATAGTGTACTAACAGTCTGTTAACAGTCTGTCACACTTGGAGTCATGGCATTAAAAGTAAGCTTTAACAAAGTTGTCATTTGTTGTTTCCAATTCATGAGTTAACTAAGTTGCTTATTGAAACGGTCCCCTGGCAGGATGTTCACTATGTAAGGGCAAGCACACATTATCCAGAGAAAATATTCACATACAACCACCAACACTGCACTGCAAACTGGTATATATACACAGTATTGTATAACAAACATCACAAACTTGATTCAGGCCACATGCACAAAACAATGAAAATGATTTTACATTATTTTAATGGGAACTCATGTGATGAAGTGTCTGTTAAATTGATAGAATGATATATATATAGGATTTAAAAAAAAGTTATAGCACTGAATTTATCATCTCAAAATAGTTTGAACCTCATTTCATAAAAATCAAAACCAAATCTAAGGGCACATATTTCAGTAAATAAACCATAAAATAAATGATGCATGTCCATTGAATTTACAGTGTTAAAAATCTTTGCACCATTAGTAAAAAATGGTCATATATGAAAGGTTAATGATGTTTGCAACAATAAAAGCTGAAAATTATTCACACCATACAGTAAGAAACATTTTACAGGTTAGAAAATGACAAATATGTGATACATGAAAACACCATATGGTGCTTAAAAAATGAAAAATGACTGAAAAAATTGTGATTTTACCATGGGATCTAGAATAATGTGAAAGCTGAACCATATTTTGCAAATCTTACAAATAAATATATTTCGGAACACACCCCTTGACCAATATGTAGTACATTTGGAAAACCATGTGAGCATACTTACATATTAAGGCCATGAGGCGTTTATTTTGAGATGAAAATTGGGACATTCTTATATGATGCTCTCCATCCGTCTCCTATGAAATGTTCAACCATATTGCCATAGAAACAAAATTTGCAATTGTTTTTAAAGAACTGTACGTTAACATAGAAGAGGACATGAAAAGCTCTGCAATTTAACAAGCTTTCAATCATGATTTTCAGATTAAATTTTATCCATGGCCATTTACAACAGAACACATCAATAAACTCTCATATTGGGGCACTTGTTATTCAAATCAAACCAATCACAACTGCACACAATAATGCTTATCACCCCAATTATAATTTTGGCACAAGTTATTCCAACCAATCCATTGCTCTTTCAGGCAAAAGTTATTTCAATAAATCAAAAGCTATTTTTGGCAAAAGTTATTTCAATCAATCTTATAATATTTGGACCTAAGCTGATCAAATCAAACCAATGACTTATCAACAGAATATGACCACTTATGGCACATTTTGTAAAATATGAAGGAGAGGGTGTCAAACGTTTTGATTATCTCAAGTGATATAATGTCAAGTATTAGATTATATGAAACAACATGACACACTATCAGTCACATGAAGCGAGGATGTGAACACCTTGTATCACTTCAAGACATGATGTTAGTCTTTGCATTATCTTACGTGACAGGACAAAAGACAAAGGAGAAGGACCAATGAGAAGTACACAGACCAGGTGATTCCTGGGAGGCAGTCATAACGGACAAAGGGAACAGACACAGGAAGTTCAGAGAGAGGTGCCTTTCACAAACACTGTATCTAAGCAATGTTCTTGAGCGGTTTTCACTTTGATTTGAAACTGGCTTTAATCAAATTGCCTGCAAATTTCCATTGCTAAGATACAAATGAGCCGCTCTTTGTGAAAAGGCGTTTGAATGCATGTCGGAAAGTGTAGCCATGATAAGCCTATGCAGACTGTAAATATTTTAGACTGGATTTTTGCTAATAAGAGACTTTCTTGAAACAAAAAATATCATAAAAGCGGAAAGTGTCATCCCTAATAAGCCTGTGCAAACTGCACAGGCTAATCTGGGATGGCACTTTACGCACATGCATTAAACCCCTTTTTCACTGAGCAAGGCCCAAGTATTTGTAAAAGGTGATTCACTGACAACAAAACATCAAAATTACACTGACATTGACAACATTGTTAACAGGTCAAACATAGGTACCATCTGTTTACAAATCTTAGTCCGCATACGCAAACTGAGCAAACTACTTTTTCTTCACGGGTATTAGACTCGGCTGAAAATGGTAACATTTTATGTTGACTGTCTGCTGAACAAAACACATACCTCTGAAAATGTAAATATCTTAAGTTCAACATATTGTTGGACAAAACACATGATACTCAGAATGTTAAAATCTTATTTCAAATGACTGAATTTCAAAACATGTAGACCAGAAAATGTCAACATTTTGAAAATCATCTTGCAGACTCTGTGAAACTTCCAACATATTATCCTTTTAAGCTAAAATCTTGTCAGACATATGGTAAATTTAACTTGACATTTATGCTTGTTATCTGGTTTATTAATTTGCATGTTAGGAATAGAGTATTATGTCACCTAAATGTTTTTTCAGACAAGCGTTGGATCAGAATCTAAATCACTTGAACAGCAAATGATGCTCTCAACTGTCAACAAATTAGTACCTTCACTTATTACCAGTATTACTTGTGCTTTTTAACATGGCTTGGTGGCACCATATTTTCTTATTACTGGCATTTGGCATATATTTAGAAAAGCTTCACAATTAACCATCAATATTTGTGCATCGATGCACCTGTTGAAAATCAACAATGAAACATGAAAATTAGTGTCCACATGCGGTTACTTATACAGAAACATTGCATAGTAACAAGAGTTGTCCCATGACAGCACACTTGACTATTCTTACACTTTGATATTAATAGGGATGTTCTGTCCTGAAATCCGTAAATCATAAATTCATACCGATATATAAAGATTAATAACTGTTACAGTAGTTATTTAGCGTATACAAGCTTAAAGCTTGACATTTATGATTAAAAACAAGAATATAATCATAGCAAGCAAGAAACATGATTTTCAACTATTAACCACTTAACGAATTAGTTCAGTTAAATTTAAAGTTGGAAATGTCTGCATTTAAGCTACCGAACCCCCCCCCCCCCCCCCCGCCCCAAAAAAGCACAATACCTCCATCAAAACCCCTAAACTTAAGTTTTTTTTAGTGGAAACCCTATTCTATTTTAAGTGGAACAACTTTGACACAACTGGCCCAAAATGCAGTCCAAGCCTAGGTCTGCATGAAAGCTACCTTCAAACCATTTCACCAAAATATCTCCAACCTAACTGAGAATATTGAGCACGAACTGTTTAACTATTTAAAGTAACAGTGACCTTCACCTTGACCTGACAAATCACAAATGCGACCCCATGGTAGGTATGCATGTCAGCCATGATAACAGTTGTTGCAAGCAAAAGCTTACCTGAATTTTTAAACTACAAACATTACAATAAGGGGCATAATTCTGCTATTGCATCTCCCAGTTATGGCCTTAGTTGTTGACTTAGTACAATGATCCCAAACATGTGCTTAGTTTCAATTGGATATCTGAAGTCTTAATGGAGATATTTACTTGTTGCATGCACACTTTATAATAAGTAAAGTTAATTTCATCTTGCAAGCAAACCTTAACCTACCGTAATGTTTAATGTACAAAAAGGAGCATGAAGTGGTCAATGGTTTTGTTCTAGTTTTTGTTTTTTTCGATAATCTGTAGTAAATATAGAGATAAAGGGTATTTACGAGCAAAATGTAACCAGAATGTTATAACAAGAGCACCGCATAACGGGTGCACGCTCGGCTGCGGGTGCAGTTTTTGTTAAATGAAAGCTTGTAAGTTTTTTTGTTTTTTTTTAAAGAAGTCACAGTGACCTTGACCTTTGACATAGTGACCAAAAAATGGGTGTGGCATGTAGAACTCCTTAAGGTTCAGCTACATATGAAGTTTCAAAGTTGTAGGTTGAAGCATTTTGATTTCAGAGCCAATGTTCAAAACCTTAACAAAATGTTAAGGTTTTAGCACGACGCGGACGGCGGACGTCGAGCTGGCTATGACAATACCTCGGGTTTTATCCGAAAACAGCCGAGCTAAAAAGGAGCATAATTCTGCTAAATTGAAGGTCAGAAATAAGGAATTTGGTCAGGGACCTAACAATAAGCTCAACCACATAGTTTTAGTAGAAACAGGGGTATGGAGATGTTGCACGTTTACCATAACCAAATTTTCCAGTACAAAAAAGGGTAAAAATTATGCTTCATCACAAAAAAGAGTCATCGTCATCAAACTTGTCAATGTCTTCAAACAATGACCACATCACATGCATAAAGTTTATATTGAAAACCTGCCAAAGAGTGCTATGAAGATGTTGCAGTTATCTTTACCAAAATCCTCAGTACAAAATGTAAGCATAGTTCTGCCAAATTGCATGTCAGAGTTAAGGAACTTGGTCAATGACCACACACAATGACCAACAAGAAACAGTCAGAGACGGGTGATGCTCCCCAATGTTTTTGTTTTGTCAAAATATTGCACTATATATTCAGATAAAAGGAAACGTCTTGAGGGCTCAGTTGTTGGGGGGACAAAACAAATTATAGAAAATTTCAAAGGGCCATAACTCTGTAAAAAATCATCCGATCACAACCCGCTGATAATATGCACATCTCCTGTTGGTCGTGAAGCTTCCCATACAGTTTCATTGAATTTCAGTCATTAGCTGCTGAGAAATAGCCCGGACAAGCATTGCACTTAATGTACAGTTTATAGAAAATTTCAAAGGGCCATAACTCTGTGAAAAATCATCCGACTAGAACCCGCTGATTACATGCACATCTCCTCTTTGTAGTGAAGCTTTCCATAAAGTTTCATTGAATTCCTGTCATTAGTTGCTGAGAAATAGCCCGGACAAAAATTTTGCACGGACAGACGGACGGAAGGACGTCGGACGGACGAAGCGGCGACTATATGCTCCCCCAAAAATAAATTTTGGGGGAGCATAAAAACAAATGTATTATGCATTAATTTAATACATGAAGAAGAAACAGTGGAATTGAGATGGAGATGAAATGGCGATGTTGTAACTTAACCTGAGCATTATTTTCATGCCAACATTTGGGTGAGTAGTTTAGTTCAGACTATTCGGTGGATATTCAAGCTAAAAACAAGGGCTGCTTGTAAAACATGCATGCCCCCCTTATGGGCTGTCAGTTGTAGTGGAAGCCATTGAGTAAATACGTTTTTTGTTACTGTGACCTTGACCTTTGACCTAGTGACCTGAAAATCGATAGGGATCATCTGCCAGTCGTGATCAATGTACTTATGAAGTTTTATGATCCTAGGCGTAAGCATTCTTGAGTCATCATCCGAAAATCATTTTACTGTTTCATGTCACTGTGACCTTGACCTTTGACCTAGTGACCTAGAAATCAATAGGGGTCATCTGCCAGTCATTATCAATGTACCTTAGAAGTTTCATGATCCTAGGCATAAGCATTCTTGAGTTATCATCCTGAAACCATTTTACTGTTTGGAGTCACTGTGACCTTGACCTTTGACCTAGTGACATGAAAATCGAAAGGGGTCATCTGCCAGTCATGATCAATGTACCTATGAAGTTTCATGGTCCTTTCATGGTCCTAGGCCTAAGCATTCTTTAGTTATCATCCGGAAAACATTTTACTATTTCTAGTCACTGTGACCCTCACCTTTGACCTACTGACCTGAACATCAATAGGGGTCATCTGCGAGTCATGATCAATGTACCTATGAAGTTTCATGATCCTAGGCGTAAGCATTCTTGAGGTATCATCCTGAAACCATTATACTGTTTCAAGTCACTGTGACCTTGACCTTTGACCTAGTGACATGAAAATCGATAGGGGTCATCTGCCAGTCATGATCAATGTACCTTTGAAGTTTCATGATCCTAGGCCTAAGCGTTCTTGAGAAATCATCCGGAAACCATCTGGTGGACGGACCGACCGAAATGTGCAAAACAATATACCCCCTCTTCTTCAAAGGGGGGCATAACAATCTGGTACAAAATTATTGTGCTTAGCATGCTTGCAAATTGTTAACAGAAAGTAAGGCAGGAACATGAAGACAAAAATATTGTATTCTAAACACTGCATTTTTATGCAACAACCATGAACATTTCCAGCCTCAGTTGTGGACAATGTTTGATGTATTAAATACATTTATGTATGTATTTACTATATGTAACATTATTAAACAGTATTTCAAGTAAATACAAAACCAGACAACAGACTAGCAAGATTTTATCACCTCTCTACCACACCACTGTCCATAATTTGGCCAACAATTTTAAAATAAAATTATGCAGACAGAATTGTCTTCAAGATATCCTAAATAATTAACTTCGAGCATTAAATGGCAACGAAAAAGCATGCACAGAAAACCATGCTATTTACAGTTGTATTATTCAAACAATGAGTCTTCAGAGATTGAGGGCAGACTTGAAGAAAGACGCCCCTATGTATAACAAAAATTTAATTAACAATCAATTAAAAGAGCAAAGTAAACCATGGCATTTCTCTTTCTGTATAATGATTTCAATAAATTAATTGTATATTTCAATACATGATATGTTTAACTTATGAAAACAAAAAAACATTTTTTTAAACATTTGTTTGAAGATGGAATCAATTAAATTATTTACTTAATAATACCCTTAATAATAATTATTATAATAGTAATATACTACTGTATTTTTTACAGCATGCCAGGACATAATAATAATAACACATTCTACTTAGGCTCACAGAGTAATTACAAGGTCAAGCTAAACAAAGACTCAATCAAGCAAGAGATACCTTCTTTGAATCCCTTGTCCTGTCAGATGATGATGTGACAGAGTTGTTTGACGTGTCTTGTTCGTCGGTTGTGTCGAGCTTGTGTTGCAACCTAAACAAGCGCGGATTGTAATTCCTACAATTCAAACAAAGCCAACAAAACGGGATAAGTGTCGAGCATGTGGAAAATACCAGCAAGTGGAGGTTATATATCACTATACATTTTAAGGCTTGAGGATGGAACCATATTATATGTTTGAAAGTTTTTAAGTCAGACAATATTTCCATGCTGCATCCTCATAATAATTATAGGCTGATATGTCGAAAACATAAACATGGGATACACAGCAGCAATACATGGGTGGCAAAATGAATGTTGAGAAATCTGTAATTGGTCAGACATTATTATGTTTTAATCATATAGACTTAACCAGGTGTTTGTGAAACATGTATGCCCACAGACTTGTTGTAAAGTCATCAAACTGTGCAGTTCTACAGAGATTACTTTTATATTGCATGACTAGTGACCTTGACCTTTTATATTTTGTTTGGCAAATCTATAGGCATTTTCCTTCCTAACCAGCATACTTACTTAAATGAACCTAGGTGAACCCTTTACCACTTAGATACCTATTTTCACGCATATGTATATAGTTCTTTAAAAAAAAAAAAATTGACCATCCTTACTAGTTTCAAGTTTTAAAGGCTTCATCAGCAAATCTTAGATACTGATGAGCACCCAACAGAATAAAACCTGAACAGACTTCGAGATACTTGCAGGCTGTTCTTGCTTTATGCTGTTTACACATAGGCATTTTAACTTCGCTATAATCAGCAAACTTATTTAAATGAACCTAGGTTTAAGTGGTCTATAAATCTTGTGTTGAAGCTTTTTAATGTTACAGGCCTCTGTAACCTTGACCTGTCAGATTAAAATAAAAAAGGATTAATTTATCTTTCTAAAGTTCACCCAAAATTACCCGCATACTATGTTGGATAATAATAGTTCAAAATAAACTGTACATATTGTGTGGAAACATTTTTCATGTCGCCAATTTTGTATGACATAATGAGCATTCCCATTTGGATGATTGTAGATCAAAGCCTTATTAAGATATCTTGCGCTAAGACAAATTTCATGTTACAAGCTCTTCTGACCTTTACTATTGCCTTGCTGCACAAAAAATCAAAAGGACAGGCGCAAGGCAAAAACAACACATTTTCCTTCAAAACGGGTATATGCATTTGCAGATTTTTGAGGTTTCCCATCATTGTAAAGGAATATTCTTTTACAAAATGATCAAGGTAACATATCCCTCAAATATTGATAAGAAAATTTATGAACGCTTATAATTATATAGCCAGTGGCCCAATTTTACTAAAAATTGTTATCTAAATCAATAAATGCAAGGATTTTTCAACTTAAACAACACTACAAAATGCTGTTGTCCAGTTGGATGCATATATTTGCCTTAAAACTAAATAATTGCACCCCTGAAAGCCATGAACATGAAATCATACAGCTTTGGATATCACATTTTCCATTTAAAATTTGTATGCATTATATATTAATTTGTTTATATTATATTGTACATGTTTATGTGAGGAAATTTACTTTTTGCATAAATCAAATTATATGCAAACTAAATTGCATTGCATGAGTGTGTTTTTTACAAAAATGTTTTCATAATGCTTTAATATAATTTTTTTATCTTAAATGTGCATGAAGAAATAACTAAACCTAAATCTTTACAAAACAGTACCCTGTTTTGAAAAGGAATTTTGATATAACTGGTTTCTTTTATTAAAAAACAGTGTTTTTTACCAATTTATCTTTACAGAAGGAACTCTTAAAATAAAAACAGATGGAACAGATTTGAGAGTGCTATTCATGAACATTGCAACTGGCAATTTCATAAATGATATGCGATTTGGAATTTTTTAAAATAATGCAATCTGATTTATTCAAGTGTTGTCAACTAAAAGTAGTTGTGATATACTCTAAACAATAAATCACAGACAGGCATTAAATCTGCATAGGCTCTGCTTTAAAGCTAACTAACACATTTTGACTAGCATCAATATTCAAAATAATTCACTATATCCACTTTGGTAGCAGAGGCTATCTAAATTGCAAAATGCCTATTGCTATGTCTCTTATAACAGATGCAAAATGATGATAGGATTTGTGTGGCTCTAACAATTTCTATATTCTTACTGGAACAAATCTGAAAGCAATTATTCAATCTACGGAACATATATCTATATGATTCTGTGACTTGTTTAGGTCTGTTATAAAATATATCAATTTTTCCAGATGAAGTCGGAGTAATATTTTATCTGTTCATGATGTTATCATTTGGTTATATTTCTTAAATGTTGTTATAAGTTGATAATTGTATATTGAGTAACTCGCAGTATGTTCAGATTGAATGCTGCTTATCAGTAAATAAGGGTTGGAAATGAAGTCTTTAAAACTTGAATTCAGTAAGAACAGTATTTAATCAATTGCAACTTTTTAAGGGACTAAAAATACGTCAGAAAAAGTATCTTTGTGGGAAAGGGTTAAAAGGGCTGTCATGGCCCTAAATCATGCGTCTGAGTTTAAGGTACACCAATGTTCAAGAGTTGACCAAGAGACCTGGTGACCAAGTGACCTGGTGACAAACAGACCTGGTGACCAAGTGACCTGGTGCCAAAGTGACCTAGTGACCAAGAGATCTGAAGTTTGACCCTTGACCCAGATTCAACCTTGGCCTTGATATTGGCCATATGAACATTGTGACAAAGTTTCATCAGTATTGAGTAATAAATTTGGCTTTTAGAGAAGTAACAATGTTTTTCTAAAATTTGACCAAGTGAGCTAGTTTTTGAATGAACATTATCCAGATTTATACTTGTCCTAGATATTGTCAAAACTTACATTCAGAAAAAATTTCATTGAGGGGGTTAAATTTATGTAGCCTTTAGTGCAATAACAAGATTCTTCAAAGATTTGACCTCTTGACCTTGTTATTGGCCAAACGTAATCAGGATTTTAACTCTGTCCACGTATTGTCAATATGAACATTCTTATCAAGTTTCATAAAAATTGGGTCATACATTTTTGGTAACAAGGTTTTCTACCTTTGACATGGTGACCTACTTTTTGGTTGCAGGAATTCGTTTTTTATGTTTGGCATATTGTAACTTTAAACAATCTGACAAAGTTTAATCAAAATTTGATGAAAAATGGGGCCTCTAGTGTGATAACCAGCTCAAATATGACGACACAACTCATGACACTGCATGGCAGCTGGACATATGGTGATTACAATAGCATGTGTGCTTTTGTTATGACAGCAATATTCACTACCGTGTACATATTATTATTTTTCTTAAGATAACGTAGTTACAAAACCAATTATGAGAAGAATATATTCACAATATAATTGTATATATTTTAGATGCGAAGACTATCATAAAGTGCTTAAGTGTAATTGTATATTGAGAATAGTCATTATTAATGCACAAGTATATTCCTGGTTAGACACCCAGTTTTATGCAGGCCCACGCCTTAATTAACCCTTTCCCACTCAGAAGCTAAGTTAAAATGTGAAAACAGCATAAAACCAAAACAGCCTGCGAGTAACTCGCAGTTCTGTTCAGGTTTTATGCTGTTTGCTGCTCATCAGTACCTAAGGTATGGAAACCATGCGTTTAAACTTGAATGTAGAAAGAAAGTTCTTTATTAAAATTTAACTTCCCAAGGGACTACAAATGTGTCAACATACGTATATAAATGGGAAAGGGTTGATTACAATATTTTAGGCACACCAGTCTCTATTGTGAAATATCATATTTTTCACACCTCTTACTTATGCAGTTCATTTAACCTTTTACCACTTTGATATGTATTTTGACGCATTTGTAGTCCCTTAGAAAGTAAAAACATATTTAACAACATTTCTTATCATATTCAAGATTTAAAGGCCTCATTTCCAACCCTTAGATACTGATGAGTAGCAAACAGCATTAAACCTGAACAGTCAAAGAGTTACTCGCAGGCTATTCTGGTTTTATGCTGTTTGCACATAGCCATTTTTACTTTGCTTCTGATGGGGTAAGCCGTGTTAAATAACAAATTTGTTATAAAATATATTATAATACTTTTATAATAATATCCACAATTATATCAACATTTTAAACATTTTAACCTATAACATAATATAAGGGCATTGGTATTTTATATCTTAATGCACTTTGATCAATTAAGTTCACAAACAAACAATGAAGTTATAAAAATTGTGTTTGATACGTTTTACATGTCTAGGTAAATGTTTTGCAAATTCTTTTAACATTTAGAATAAGAATAAACATTGATACTTTAAAAGAATGTTAACATAAATTATAATTGATTAAGTACTAAAATGACATTTTAAGAATACAAAAAATAAAAAATTGAATTTTAATTTCAGACTGACTTCGAAACTATTATTCAATACAATTCCAAAGAATCATCATTTTCCAAACAATTTTTTTATTATTTTCATTAATTGTTTACTTCTTTTCAGATTAAAATTTTAGTGACATTATTTAGATCAATAATCGTTATACCGTTTATCCGCAAATATAATACGCACTTTTTTACCTGCCGATTTTTTTTTAAGAAGGGGATGCATATTATATATGAGTTTAGAGCAGAACAAAAGTTTTCCTGTGAAATTTTTCAACTTAATCGTTGTTATTCGCTGCGCGGCAGCCACTTTGAACTACACCATTGCATCAAAGGAGGGCAACAGGGCTCGTGCTGTCGTTTGCCATTTGAGCCATTTGCAAAAATATTTAGAATTCGGCTGAATAGAAATTTTATTTGCGAAAATTTAGTAAAATTTTGTTGAAAAAATACGCCATTTATATCGGACTGGTTTTCTATATTTATCTCTTTGTTTTAATGAAAGTATTCACAATTCGAATAGTAAACAAAACCCGGTCTGTACCCGATTATGAGACCTCGCTTGACCTTGTTATTGAAGTGCACATGGTAGCTGGCCAATCAACATTGAGCTTGCTTACACATGAAATAACGTTGTCGAATGAAACGTGAGAATGGGAGGAGCTATCGGATAATATTGGGTCATTCATGAACAGACACTGTATACTTTGAATACACAGTTTATATTGTCGTTTGGATACAAAAATTAAATAGCGATCGGACGCTTAGTCGCATAAAGAGATAAGCTAAAGAAGAAAAAAACGTGACAACGCCCGTAAGTAAATATTTCTAAGCTGACCACTATTTATCTTTCTATCCCATATTTACCATATCTTTAGTTAAGAGTGATAATTAAATAATAAGTTCTATGACGCTAAAAGAGTCTATTACACCTTTCTGCTGATTGCCGAATTAAATTGAAAGGTGATAATTAATCAATTTGGTTTTTACTCCCAAACTACCCTTAATGACAGCAGCGTATTTCAATTAAAGGGATCATGAAAAACACGAGCGGTTTAATTGTATTTAAAGTTTAATTAAGGTATTGAGATTGTAACACTTCGGTAGAGTAATTCATCAAGACTATATACTATAAAAACAGAAGTAACCACTTTGTCTTCTTATTATTTTAATATTATTATAATTATTATCGTCATGAATATTGTCAAATTGAATTACATGGGAAAACAAAAACAGCGTCTCTGCTTCTTTCTTTGCAATTATGACTGCTTGACCCGGATGTCAGCAAGGGACCCAATGTGTTATTGGTAACAATCAATGGTAATATAAACAATAGACAGAGATATTTAGTATGCAACTGTCATGACAACAGCACTATATAACACGTCGCGATCAATATACCAGGGTATTACTGTGAAACGGATGGTTGACAACGCCAAATTGATTTGCTATTTTCACAACACAAATATAATTGACACATTATTTCCGAAATGGCCAATTTCGGACACTGATTTTTTAAGGGCGTATTTTACTCGGATTTTCTATTTTTACCGATAAAT
Organism: Dreissena polymorpha; assembly: GCF_020536995.1. NCBI lineage: Eukaryota > Metazoa > Mollusca > Bivalvia > Myida > Dreissenidae > Dreissena > Dreissena polymorpha. Next base: position 101,107,329 of record NC_068360.1, on the reverse strand, counting down.
TTTGACAAAATTCGGGAGTACGTTTTATACACGAGGGCGTATTATATTCGCGGATTTAGGGTATACATCACAAAACAACATTTATAACAACAACAAACATCAGGCGTACCACCTTGTGACTTGGTTAAAGCAGCGTGTGATTGGTGTGAGAGAGGGTGAGAGTACAAAACAAACAGCACATGCAGCCACGTGTGAGATTGTGTGAGACAGTTTAATGGGTTACACTCCACTTGCGTACATGCTACACTTTTCCCGAGTACCATATTGGCCATGAATGAATATGCAGGAAAACAACACAGCAACTCAACAAAAGCACTCAAATACATTAGATTTACTGTATTTGTAACTTAAATAAACTAGTTATACGTTAACATACATGTATTATTTAGTACAATTTTTAAAAGAAATTCAACCAGTTAAATGAATTTTTTATGCTTTTGATGAGTTGCTAACAATAAATGAGTTTTGTCACAAATAGAAATAAACTATCGGTGGAAGCCTTATACATTTTATGTGAGCATAACTTATTTCATTATTAAAAAGTAATTATACTTTAAATACATATCAGTAAATCATGTGTGTATATTAAAACATATTTTTGTTGCAAGATACTTTTGAACATTTCATTTGTGACATAACTATTTGTATATTTAAGAATACATGAACAAAATATTTTTTTCAATTTTACAAACACACAATTATCAGGTGTTGACAAACACCAAACACCATTACCATGTTAATCGTTTAAAGTAATGCAATTTGCTCATTCAAAAACTCTTTATCAGTAATCAATTTTTTACGTTTCTAAAACTTATGAATAATAACATTATCAAGAAAAACATTTCATTATAGAAATTAATGTGTGTTTTGTTTACAAAGTACATTGAAAAATATATAATATAGATATACAATGTTTGTACCTGCTACACAGAGTATAAACAAATTTTTAATGAAACAAAAGAAAAAGTATTATTTTCTGGCTTTTATCAAATGGAATATAAAAAAATGACAAAAACTAATCAATAATAATTCCATTAAAAGCCAATGAGGCTTATTGACCACTCTTTGCAAAATTTATAACCTAATAACTTTGGCCTTTTAAGTGCTCAACAGAAGAATTGTATTACTGGTAGGCAATCTGTCATTGGAATTTAAAAAAATAGCGCCATGCAAGCAATGGTAAAAACTTTGTCAAACCCATTGTACATAATAGTATTTTACAATGTCCCTTCCATTAAAAGGGTGAGAGAATAAACAGAAGTTAAAAAAATCTTAATTGCCCTGTTGATGGTATAAATACAAAACAGCTAACACAGACCTCACTTAAACCTTAAATACTGTCTCATTTCTTAAATTCCCTCCTGATATATATTGAAACATGGACATTTAAATGCCTGAGAAATACTGTAAAATCCCTATCATTTGATGTAAATTTAACCCATCTATGCCTAACTTCTAGAAGAAAGGCCTTGGCAAAGAGCCTAGACCCAGACGAGACGCTGCATGATGCGGCATCTCATCAGAGTCTGCGCTGTTTGCTTAAAGGAATTTCTGTAAGAAATATTCTAAATATAGAACTAAATATACTTGACATCCCTAATTTTAGAAATAAATTGATCCAATTTAAAAGGATGGGAAGAGTCCACTAGGCATAAATGGGTTAACTTTTGGTTGATTTTGTGATTCCTGAATTTAATTTAAAAAAAACACTTTGGAAAATGACAAACACATTTTTTTTTCTAAATAAGAAATCCAAGAATGTATGTGCCTATGAAAGTCTTTTTTTCAAAACCCTTTAAACTTTAATGCAGACATATATAAATTATTTTACAATGAATTATGGGCTAGTAGTCATTCTAGACCAGAGCCCCACGGTTGTTGATAAAGCTAGCAAAGCTGAATAAGTATATGGTTTCGACAATTCACTTACACATACAAATCACCGCAAACTGGTGCGAACATTGCCGTTACCTGTGTAGGGAGCTTATAAACCAATCAGCCAATCAAGCCAACAGAGTAGCCAGCGTCATATACCAATCAGCCAATCAAGCCACATCTCTTTCACCTACCTGATGTTTTTCTCGTAGAGTTCGTCCTCAGCTTTCTTCCTGCGTTCCTCTTCAGTCAGGGGTACTGGAGCCTCCTCTGGGAGTACTTTGATTGAGTTTTTGAGAGTTTCGTGCTGTGACTGGATGTCAAGCACTACGGATGAAAGATTAAAACTTCTGTTAGATATGTCCAAGTTGTCATACAAAAGTAGTTTTTAATTTCACTAATACTTAGCTGATGAACATGAAATGAAAGTTTAAAAAAGCATTAATATTTTATTTATTTTTAAACATTTTTAAGATTGGGGTTTGGGAGACGTCACACGGAAATGATAGTTGGCCCAAAAAGATAACGAATACCAACAGGCCAGCAAACTCACATCTGGAAACAGGAGGAGCTGACACAGCTCTACTCTTCTTCCATGATGACAAAGTCTTAGAAGGCCCGAGGCACCTGCGCTGGATGGGAAATGGGTTTTGAAACTGGTGGAGCTTCGTCTGACTTCTTCCGCACTGGTTTAGGCATGACTTTAGGCGGAGTTTTTCTAGCTGTCGGTGGTGAGGGCGAGAGTGACTGCCTTGCAGCAAGGCCAGCAGACCCGCCAAACTGCTGAATCTCACCAAAAAGTCTCCCATGATGGGCTCGTTCCTCTGATGATGAGTTCGGAGATGGTGATGACTCTCGGAGGGAAAGTTTCGACGAACTTCCGAATCCGAATTTCCCATGATCCTTGGCCCGAGAGCCTGACTCGCTGGGATCTGTCCCGCTGTCTTTTGGTCGGGGACTTTCAGAACCTCTCGGCTGCAGAGCTCTATTCAGCGACTTTGAAGACACTGATGTCGCTGCCGTAGCTGTGGTTGCCAGTTTATGATCTTTTTCTTCTTTTCTTTAGCCTCCAATATAATTTTGCGGTCACTAGAACCAGCCGGCTTTTCTCGTCTGGGACTCTTTGTTGGAGATCTCCCTCTTTCCGCCTTGCTGGAGCTGACTGCCATCGACAGGGTAGGCTCGGCGACAATGCTCACAGGAACAGCCCGGAACAGCTGAAGTGATTTTATTTGTGCTTTATATCTTACTGCCTGTGTCTTTTGGATTGGAAAAATAGATGAACAATCAAATCAGGGAAAATGAAACATGAATTATAATAATATAACATTATAAATTGCAGTACTCTAATGATTTATAAGTTCATGTTGAATTACATATTTGAACTTATTAAGTGCTATGGACATATATCACTGTATAATAAACTCAATAAACCATTCATTTAGTTTATTGGAAAAGTTTGGCATCTTTTGGGGGGAAATTTTGATAAGATTTTTGGGAAAAAGGCTGTAATTTTGGGCAAAGAGAATACCTGGTGGTCGTTGTCCTTGGATACACCGCTGTCCCAGTGCACGTTCTTTAGCAGCTGCTGCTCTCCGTTCACTTTGAACCATAAAGTTGTGTTTCCTGGCCTCTATAATCTGTTTGAAGGTTGTCAGCTCTCGAAGAATCCACTAAAAAAATATGCATGCTGATGTAATATCTTCTTTAAAAAAAAATACATTTGCTTGTATCTATGACGCACAAATATGGAAATAGGCACATCTTTTAAAATATGTGCGTCACTCGGACGCACTGCTGACTGTACCGTTAACGTTTTATGCGAATCACGATAAGTACGAACCATCTTGTGTACGAGTCAAGAGTGTAGCAATGAACGCTGAGTTTAACCGAATGAGGCTTGAAGACTCCACATGTCTTTTGATTGGCTCTAGTCAAGCCGCTGCTGTATAATACGAACTAATTAGAATCGACCTTTTAAATAGAATGTGTTTATGATATTTTCTAGAGTACCTGGATGAAAACCTGCTTTAACTTTGTGTAACTTAGTCATAAATATTACAGAAAAAATGCCTCCGAAATAAGGTGTTGAAGCTAAATCCAAAACAAACAAATCTAAACTTTAATAACGGTAGGACAGCGGCTCGCAATTCGGACGTAAACAATAATATTATCAAGCTCGCAATTCGGATGTTAACAATAATATTATCATCGATTTGAATCAAGTTGAAATGTTATAACAGGTTACATTCATGTAACAGATAATGTTATAGACTATGTGAAGGCAAACAAGATAGTAATAACTCTGAATTTGTTTTTTTTGGTTTCAACAAGTTTTTGAGATAATTAAAAGTTTAATGCAAGCATAGTTATTGAGCTAGTGTGATTTAGACATATTTTCTTCACTACTTGGTATCTTGCAAAATTTGGGACCCATTCTTTTTCAAGGTGGACTCATTATTTTTGGCCTGGGACTCATTGGTCTCAAATCTGCGAATTCAGGGACCCATAGAGTAAATTCTAGATATTCCCTGCTTGTATGGATTTTTTTTGTTTTAAGTATCTTCTAATCCAAATCCAAACTTAGTGGAAAGTGTTGTCCCAGATTAGCCTTTTTAGACTGCACAGCCAAATCAAGGACACTTTACACACATATGCATTAAACCCTGTTTTCATAAAGTGCCGCACATTTACGCTTCTATGTAATACATACATGTACTTTTATATTATCAAGTGAGAAAATATGCATCATGCATTTATATGACACCATGTTTCAGTATTGTTGTCTGTACATTTCAAGTCCAGTCCACTTAACAAAATACTGGTAAATGTTTGGTAAGTCAGCTTTGATTTGGTTCATTGTCTTGAATTAAATAAAAAATTGTGTAGTGAAAAACCAATAAAAATGCTGGTCAAAAAAACTTCTGCTAGAATATGAACAGTTTTGCAAGATAAATATTTGGCCCATTACAAACCAATTGCCATGCTATCATAGCATTATTTTGCAGGGATATGAAAAAGCAGACTCACACGACCATACAGACTCTCACTTTCTGCTTGGCCCCTAGCTATTCTATGAAAACTCCAATGTCCTTTATACAATCATTATTGAAAGAACAAACTTAGGCAACAGTTATTCAATACTATGCACTCACTCACGATTTTAAAAAGAAACAGGTATCATCTACCTCTGAGGCCGTCTCATCATAATTATGGATGACTCTGCCTCCGACATCTC
>NC_068360.1:100987250-101102116 GCF_020536995.1 Dreissena polymorpha | reverse complement strand
CCTTACGGGCTGTCAGTTGTAGTGGAAGCCATTGAGTAAATACGTTTTTGTTTCTGTGACCTAGACCTTTGACCTAGTGACCTGAAAATCGATAGGGATCATCTGCCAGTCATGATCAATGTACTTATAAAGTTTATGATCCTAGGCGAAGCATTCTTGAGTCATCATCCGAAAATCATTTTACTGTTTCATGTCACTGTGACCTTGACCTTTGACCTAGTGACCTAGAAATCAATAGGGGTCATCTGCCAGTCATTATCAATGTACCTATTGAAGTTTCATGATCCTAGGCATAAGCATTCTTGAGTTATCATCCTGAAACCATTTTACTGTTTGGAGTCACTGTGACCTTGACCTTTGACCTAGTGACATGAAAATCGATAGGGGTCATCTGCCAGTCATGATCAATGTACCTATGAAGTTTCATGGTCCTATGGGCCTAAGCATTCTTTAGTTATCATCCGGAAACCATTTTACTATTTCTAGTCACTGTGACCCTCACCTTTGACCTACTGACCTGAACATCAATAGGGGTCATCTGCGAGTCATGATCAATGTACCTATGAAGTTTCATGATCCTAGGCGTAAGCATTCTTGAGGTATCATCCTGAAAACCATTTACTGTTTCAAGTCACTGTGACCTTGACCTTTGACCTAGTGACATGAAAATCGATAGGGGTCATCTGCCAGTCATGATCAATGTACCTTTGAAGTTTCATGATCCTAGGCCTAAGCTTTCTTGAGAAATCATCCGGAAAAAATCTGTGGACGGACCGACCGACATGTGCAAAACAATATACCCCCTCTTCTTCAAAGGGGGGCATAACAATATGGTACAAAATTATTGTGCTTAGCATGCTTGCAAATTGTTAACAGAAAGTAAGGCAGGAACATGAAGACAAAATATTGTATTCTAAACACTGCATTTTTATGCAACAACCATGAACATTTCCAGCCTCAGTTGTGGACAATGTTTGATGAATTAATACATTTATGTATGTATTTACTATATGTAACATTTTTAAACAGTATTTCAAGTAAATACAAAACCAGACAACAGACTAGCAAGATTTTATCACCTCTCTACCACACCACTGTCCATCATTTGGCCAACAATTTAAAATAAAATTATGCAGAAAGAATTGTCTTCAAGATATCCTAAATAATTAACTTCGAGCATTAAATGGCAACGAAAAAGCATGCACAGAAAACCATGCTATTTACAGTTGTATTATTCGAACATTGAGTCTTCAGAGATTGAGGGCAGACTTGAAGAAAGACGCCCCTATGTATAACAAAAATTTAATTAACAATCAATTAAAAGAGCAAAGTAAGAACCATGGCATTTCTCTTCTGTATATGATTTCAATAAATTAATTGTATATTTCAATACATGATATGTTTAACTTATGAAAACAAAAAACACATTTTTTTAAACATTTGTTTGAAGATGGAATCAATTAAATTATTTACTTAATAATACCCTTAATAATAATTATTATAATAGTAATATACTACTGTATTTTTTACAGCATGCCAGGACATAATAATAATAACACATTCTACTTAGGCTCAAAGAGTAATTACAAGGTCAAGCTAAACAAAGACTCAATCAAGCAAGAGATACCTTCTTTGAATCCCTTGTCCTGTCAGATGATGATGTGACAGAGTTGTTTGACGTGTCTTGTTCGTCAGTTGTGTCGAGCTTGTGTTGCAACCTAAACAAGCGGGATTGTAATCCTACAATTCAAACAAAGCCAAAAACGGGATAAGTGTCGAGCATGTGGAAAATACCAGCAAGTGGAGGTTATATATCACTATACATTTGAGGCTTGAGGATGGAACCATATTATATGTTTGAAAGTTTTAAGTCAGACAATATTTCCATGCTGCATCCTCATAATAATTATAGGCTGATATGTCGAAAACATAAACATGGGATACACAGCAGCAATACATGGGTGGCAAAATGAATGTTGAGAAATCTGTAATTGGTCAGACATTATTATGTTTTAATCATATAGACTTAACAGGGTTTGTGAAACATGTATGCCCACAGACTTGCTGTAAAGTCATCAAACTGTGCAGTTCTACAAAGATTACTTTTATATTGCATGACTAGTGACCTTGACCTTTTATATTTTGTTTGGCAAATCTATAGGCATTTTCCTTCCTAACCAGCATACTTACTTAAATGAACCTAGGTGAACCCTTTACCACTTAGATACCTATTTTCACGCATATGTATATAGTTCTTTAAAAAAAAAAAAATTGACCATCCTTACTAGATTCAAGTTTTAAAGGCTTCATCAGCAAATCTTAGATACTGATGAGCACCCAACAGAATAAAACCTGAACAGACTTCGAGATATTTGCAGGCTGTTCTTGTTTTATGCTGTTTACACATAGGCATTTTAACTTCGCTATAATCAGCAAACTTATTTAAATGAACCTAGGTTTAAGTGGTCTATAAATCTTGTGTTGAAGCTTTTTAATGTTACAGGCCTCTATAACCTTGACCTGTCAGATTAAAATAAAAAGGATTTATCTTTCTAAAGTTCACCCAAAGTTACCCGCATACTATGTTGGATAATAATAGTTCAATGTAAACTGTACATTGTGTGGAAACATTTCTCGTGTCGCCAATTTTGTATGACATAATGAGCATTCCCATTTGGATGATTGTAGATCAAAGCCTTATTAAGATACCTTGCGCTAAGACAAATTTCATGTTACAAGCTCTTCTGACCTTTACTTTTGCCTTGCTGAACAAAAAATCAAAAGGACAGGCGCAAGGCAAAAAAAACACACTTTCCTTCAAAACGGGTATATGCATTTGCAGATTTTTTGAGGTTTCCCATCATTGTAAAGGAAGATTCTTTACAAAATGATCAAGGTAACATATCCCTCAAATATTGATAAGAAATTTATGAACGCTTAGAATTATATAGCCAGTGGCCCAATTTTACTAAAAATTGTTATCTAAATCAATAAATGCAAGGATTTTTCAACTTAAACAACACTACAAAATGCTGTTGTCCAGTTGGATGCATATATTTGCCTTAAAACTAAATAATTGCACCCCTGAAAGCCATGAACATGAAATCATACAGCTTGGATATCACATTTTCCATTTAAAATTTGTATGCATTATATATTAATTTTTTATATTATATTGTACATGTTTATGTGAGGAAATTTACTTTTGCATATATCAAAGTATATGCAAACTAAATTGCATTGCATGAGTGTGTTTTTTACAAAAATGTTTTCATAATGCTTTAATATAATTTTTTTATCTAAATGTGCATGAAGAAATAACTAAACCTAAATCTTTACAAAACAGTACCCTGTTTTGAAAAGGAATTTTGATATAACGGTTTCTTTTATTAAAAAACAGTGTTTTTTACCAATTTATCTTTACAGAAGGAACTCTTAAAATAATAACAGATGGAACAGATTGAGAGTGCTATTCATGAACATTGCAACTGGCAATTTCATAAATGATATGCGATTTGGAATTTTTTAAAATAATGCAATCTGATTTATTCAAGTGTTGTCAACTAAAAGTAGTTGTGATATACTCTAAACAATAAATCACAGACAGGCATTAATTCTGCATAGGCTTGCTTTAAAGCTAACTAACACATTTTGACTAGCATCAATATTCAAATAATTCACTATATCCACTTTGGTAGCAGAGGCTATCTAAATTGCAAAAATGCCTATTGCTATGTCTCTTATAACAGATGCAAAATGATGATAGGATTTGTGTGGCTCTAACAATTTCTATATTCTTACTGGAACAAATCTGAAAGCAATTATTCAATCTACGGAACATATATCTATATGATTCTGTGACTTGTTTAGGTCTGTTATAAATATATCAATTTTTCCAGATGAAGTCGGAGTAATATTTATCTGTTCATGATGTTATCATTTGGTTATATTCTTAAATGTTGTTATAAGTTGATAATGTATATTGAGTAACTCGCAGTCTGTTCAGGTTGTATGCTGTTTGCTGCTATCAGTAAATAAGGGTTGGAAATGAAGCCTTTTAAACTTGAATTCAGTAAGAACAGTATTAAATTAATTGCAACTTTTATGGGACTGAAAATGCGTCAAAAAAATTTATCTTTGTGGGAAAGGGTTAAAAGGGCCGTCATGGCCCTAACGCATGCGTCTGAGTTTAGGTACACCAATGTTCAAGAGTTGACCAAGAGACCTGGTGACCAAGTGACCTGGTGACAAAGAGACCTGGTGACCAAGTGACCTGATGCCAAAGTGACCCTAGTGACCAAGGGACCTGGTTTTGACCCTTGACCCAGATTCAACCTTGGCCTTGATATTGCCATATGAACATTGTGACAAAGTTTCATCAGTATTGAGTAATAAATTTGGCTTTTAGAGAAGTAACAATGTATTTTTTCTAAAAATTTGACCAAGTGAGCTAGTTTTTGAATGAACATTATTTATATTTATACTTGTCCTAGATATTGTCAAAATAACATTCAGAAAAAAATTTCATTGAGGGAGATTTCATTATGTAGCCTTTAGTGATATATCAAGATTCTTCAAAGATTTGACCTCTTGACCTTGTTACCGGCCAAACGTAATCAGGATTTCAACTCTGTCCACGTATTGTCAATATGAACATTCTTTTCAAGTTCATAAAAATTGGGTCATACATTTGTGGTAACAGGTTTTCTAACTTTGACATGGTGACCTACTTTTTGGTTGCAGGAATTTGTTTTTTTTTATGTTTGGCATATTGTACCGGTAACTATAAACAATCTGACAAAGTTTAATAAAATTTGATGAAAAATGGGGCCTCTAGTGTGATAACCAGCTCAAATATGACGACACAACTCATGACACTGCATGGCAGCTGGACATATGGTGATTACAATAGCGTGTGTGCTTTTGTAATGACAGCAATATCACTACCATGTACATATTATATATTTCTTAAGATAAGGTAGTTACAAAACCAATTATGAGGAGAATATATTCACAATATAATTGTATATATTTTAGATGCGAAGAATATCATAAAGTGCTTTAGTGTAATTGTATATTGAGAATAGTCATTATTAATGCACAAGTATATTCCTGGTTAGACACCCAGTTTTATGCAGGCCCACACCTTAATTAACCCTTTCCCACTCAGAAGCTAAGTTTAAAATGTGAAAATAGCATAAACCAAAACAGCCTGCGAGTAACTCGCAGTTCTGTTCAGGTTTTATGATGTTTGCTGCTCATCAGTACCTAAGGTATGGAAACAACGCCTTTAAACTTGAATGTAGAAAGAAAGTTCATTATTTAATTTAACTTCCCAAGGGACTACAAATGTGTCAACATACGTATGTAATTGGGAAAGGGTTGATTACAATATCTTAGGCACACCCAGTCTCTATTGTGAAATATCTTATTTTTCACACCTTTTTCTCATGCAGTTCATTAAACCCTTTACCATTTAGATATGTATTTTGACGCATTTGTAGTCCCTTAGAAAGTAAAAACATACTTAACAACATTTCTTATTATATTCAAGATTTAAGGCCTCATTTCAAAACCCTTAGATACCGATGAGTAGCAAACAGCATAAAACCTGAACAGACTACGAGTTACTTGCAGGCTGTTCTGGTTTTATGCTGTTTGCACATAGTATATCAACATTTTAACCTATAACATATAATAGGGAATTGGTATTTATATCTTAATGCACTTTGATCAATTAAGTTCAAAAACAAACAATGAAAGTTATAAAAATGGTGTTTGATGCGCATTACATGTCTAGGTAAATGCTTTGCAAATTCTTTTAACATTTAAAATAAGAACAAACATTGATACTTTTAAAGAATGTAAACATAAATTATAATTGATTTAGTACTAAAATGACATTTTAAGAATACAAAAAATTAAATATTGAATTTTATTTTCAGACTGCCTTAGAAACCATTATTCAATACAATTCCAAAGAATTATCATTTTCCAAACAATTTTTTTTTGAATTTTCGTTTATTGTTTACTTCTTTTCAGATTAAAATTTAGTGACATTTTTTAGATCAATAATCGTTAATACCGTTAATCCGCAAATATAATACGCACTTTTTTACCTGCCGATTTTTTCTTCAAGTAGGGGATGCGTATAATATATGAGTTTAGAGCACAACAAAAATTTTTCTGTGAAATGTTTCAACTTAATCGTTGTTATTCGCTGCGCGGCAGCCATTTTGAACTACACAATTACATCAAAGGAGGGCAACAGGGCTCGTGCTGTCCTTTGTCATTTGAGCCATTTGTGAAAATATTGAGAATCTGGCTGAATAGAAATCTTATTTGCGAAATTAAGTAAAATTTTGTTGAAAAAATACGCCATTTATATCGGGACTGGTTTTCTATATTTATCTCTTTGTTTTAATGAAAGTATTTGCAATTCGAACAGTAAACGAAACCCGGTCTGTACCCGATTATGAGACCACGCTTGACCTTGTTATTGAAGTGCACATGGTAGCTGGCCAATCAACATTGAGTTCACTTAGACATGAAATGACGTTGTCGAATGAAACATGAGAACGGGAGGAGCTATCGGATAATATTGGGTCATTCATGCGCAGACACTGTATACTTTGAATACACAGTTTATATCGTCGTTTGGCTACAAAATAGCGACCGGACGCTAAATCGCATAAAGAGATTAGCTAAAGAAGAAAAAAACGTGACAACGCCCGTAAGTAAATATTTCTAAGCTGACCACTATTTATCTTTCTACCGCATATTTACCATATCTTTAGTTAAGAGTGATAATTAAATAATTAGTTCTATGACGCTAAAAGAGTCTATTACACCTTTCTGCTGATTGCCGAATTAAATTGAAAGGTGAATATTAATCAATTTGTTTTTTACTCCCAAACTACCCTTAATGACAGCAGCGTATTTCAATTAAAGGGATCATGAAAAACACGAGCGGCTTAATTGTATTTAAAGTTTAATTAAAGTATCGAGTTTGTACACTTCGGAAGAGTAATTCATCTAGACTATATACTATAAAAACGGAAGTAACCACTTTGTCTTCTTATTATTTTAATATTATTATAATTATTATCGTCATGAATATTGTCAAATTGAATTACACGGGAAAACAAAAACAGCGTCTCTGCTTCTTTCTTTACAATTATGACTGATTGACCCGGATGTCAGCAAGGGACCCGTGTGTTATTGGTAACAATCAAGGGTAATATAAACAATAGACAGAGATATTTATTATGCAACTGTCATGACAACAGCACTATATAACACATTGCGATCAAAATACCAGGGTATTACTGTGAAACGGATGGTTGACAACGCCAATTTGATTTGCTATTTTCACAACACAAAATAATTGACACATTATTTCGGAAATGGCCAATTTCGGACACTGATTTTTTAAGGGCGTATTTTAATCGGATTTTCTATTTTTACCGATAAATTTTGACAAAACTCGGGAGTACGTATTATACATGAGGGCGTATCATATTCGCGGATTTAGGGTATACATCACAAAACAACATTTATAACAACAACAACATCAGGCGTACCACCTTTTGACTTGGTTAAAGCAGCGTGTGATTGGTGTGAGAAAGGGTGAGAGTACAAAACAAACAGCACATGCAGCCACGTGTGAGATTGTGTGAGACAGTTTAAGGGTTACACTCCACTTGCATACATGCTACACTTTTCCCGAGTACCATATTGGCCATGAATGAATATGCAGGAAAACAACACAGCAACTCAACAAAAGCACTCAAATACATTAGATTTACCGTATTTGTAACTTAAATAAACTGGTTATACGTTAACATACATGTATTATTAAATACAATTTTTAAAAGAAATTCAACCAGTTAAAATGAATTTTTAATGCTTTTGATGAGTTGCTAACAATAAATGAGTTTTGTCACAAATAGAAATAAACTATTGGTGAAAGCCTTATACATTTATGTGAGCATAACTTATTTCATTATTAAAAAGTAATTATACTTTAAATACATATCAGTAAATCATGTGTGTATATTAAAACATATTTTTGTTGCAAGATACTTTTGAACATTTTATTTGTGACATAACTATTTGTATATTAAAAAATACATGAACAAAATATTTTTTTCAATTTTACAAACACACAATTATCAGGTGTTGACAAACACCAAACACCATTACCATGTTAATCATTAAAAGTAATGAAATTTGCTCATTCAAAAACTCTTTATCAGTAATCAATTTTTTCCTTTTCTAAAACTTATGAATAATAACATTATCAAGAAAAACATTTCGTTGTAGAAATAATTGTGTGTTTTTTTACAAATTACATTGAAAAATATATAATATATTTATACAATGTTTGTACTTGCTACACAGAGTATAAACAATTTTTTAATGAAACAAAAAAGTATTATTTTCTGGCTTTTATCAATGGAATAAAAAAAAATGACAAAAATTAATCAATAATAATTCCATTAAAAGCCAATGAGGCTTATTGACCACTCTCTGCAAAATGTATAAGCTAATAACTTTGGCTTTTTTAGTGCTCAACAGAAGAATTGTATTACTGGTAGGCAATCTGTCATTGGAATTTTAAAAAAATAGCGCCATGCAAGCAATTGTAAAAACTTTGTCAAAACCCATTGTACATAATAGTATTTTACAATGTCCCTTCCATAAACAGGGTGAGAGAATAAACAGAAGTTAATAAAACTTTAATTGCCCTGTTGACAGTATTAATACAAAACAGCTAACACTGACCTCACCTAAACCTTAAATACTGTCTCATTTCTTAAATTTCCCTCCTGATATTATATTGAAACATGGACATTTAAATGCCTGAGAAATACTGTAAAATCCCTATCATTTGATGTAAATTTAACCCATCTATGCCTAACTTCTAGAAGAAAGGCCTTGGCAAAGAGCCTAGACCCAGACGAGACGCTGCATGATGCGGCATCTCATCAGAGTCTGCGCTGTTTGCTTAAAGGAATTTCTGTAAGAAATATTCTAAATATAGAAATAAATATACTTGACATCCCTAATTTTAGAAATAAATTGATCCAATTTAAAAGGATGGGAGAGTCCACTAGGCATAAATGGGTTAACTTTTGGTGATTTTGTGATTCCTGAATTTAATTTAAAAAAAAACACTTTGGAAAATGACAAACACATTTTTTTTCTTAATAAGAAATCCAAGAATGTATGTGCCTATGAAAGTCTTTTTTTCAAAAACCTGAAACTTTAATGCAGACATATATAAATTATTTTACAATGAATTATGGGATAGTAGTTATTCTAGACAAGAGCCCACGGTTGTTGATAAAGCATAGCAAAGCTGAATAAGTATATGGGTTTCGACAATTCACTTACACATACAAATCACCGCAAACTGGTGCGAACATGCCGTTACCTGTGTAGGGAGCTTTATAAACCAATCAGCCAATCAAGCAAACAGCGTAGCCAGCGTCATATACCAATCAGCCAATCAAGCCACATCTCTTTCACCTACCTGATGTTCTTCTCGTAGAGTTCGTCCTCAGCTTTCTTCCTGCGTTCCTCTTCAGTCAGGGGTACTGGAGCCTCCTCTGGGAGTACTTTGATTGAGTTTTTGAGGGTTTCGTGCTGTTGACTGGAGTCAAGCACTACGATGAAACATAAAACTTCTGTTAGATATGTCCAAGTTGTCATACAAAAGTAGTTTTAATTTCACTAATACTTAGCTGATGAAACATGAAATGAAAGTTTAAAAAAGCACTAAATATTTTGTTTATTTTTAAACATTTTTAAGATTGGGGTTTGGGAGACGTCACACGGAAATGATAGTTGGCCCAAAAAGATAACGAATACCAACAGGCCAGCAAACTCACATCTGGAAACAGGAGGAGCTGACACAGCTCTACTCTTCTTCCATGATGACAAAGTCTTAGAAAGGCCCGAGGCACCTGCGCTGGATTGGGAAATGGGTTTCGAAACTGGTGGAGCTTCGTCTGACTTCTTCCGCACTGGTTTAGGCATGACTTTAGGCGGAGTTTTTCTAGCTGTCGGTGGTGAGGGCGAGGGTGACTGCCTTGCAGCAAGGCCAGCAGACCCGCCAAACTGCTGAATCTCACCAAAAAGTCTCCCATGATGGGCTCGTTCCTCTGATGATGAGTTCGAAGATGGTGATGACTCTCGGAGGGAAAGTTTCGACGAACTTCCGAATCCGAATTTCCCATGATCCTTGGCCCGAGAGCCTGACTCGCTGGGATCTGTCCCGCTGTCTTTTGGTCGGGGACTTTCAGAACCTCTCGGCTGCAGAGCTCTATTCAGCGACTTTGAAGACACTGATGTCGCTGCCGTAGCTGTGGTTGCCAGTTTATGATCTTTTTCTTCTTTTTCTTTAGCCTCCAATATACTTTTGCGGTCACTAGAACCAGCCGGCTTTTCTCGTCTGGGACTCTTTGTTGGAGATCTCCCTCTTTCCGCCTTGCTGGAGCTGACTGCCATCGACAGGGTAGGCTCGGCGACAATGCTCACAGGAACAGCCCGGAACAGCTGAAGTGATTTTATTTGTGCTTTATATCTTACTGCCTGTGTCTTTTGGATATGGAAAAATAGATGAACAATCAAATCAGGGAAAATGAAACATGAATTATAATAATATAACATTATAAATTGCAGTACTCTAATGATTTATAAGTTCATGTTGAATTACATATTTGAACTTATTAAGTGCTATGGACATATATCACTGTATAATAAACTCAATAAACCATTCATTTAGTTTATTGGAAAAGTTTGGCATCTTTTGGGGGGAAATTTTGATAAGATTTTTGGGAAAAAGGCTGTAATTTTGGGCAAAGAGAATACCTGGTGGTCGTTGTCCTTGGATACACGCTGTCCCAGTGCACGTTCTTTAGCAGCCGCTGCTCTCCGTTCACTCTGAACCATAAAGTTGTGTTTCCTGGCCTCTATAATCTGTTGAAGGTTGTCTGCCCTCGAAGAATCCACTAAAAAATTATGTTGCATACTGATGTAATATCTTCTTTAAGAAAAAAATACATAAGCCCCATTCTGGGGAAATGAGGTTGAATGCATGTGAGTTAAGTGTTGTCCAAGACATGGGACTGCATAAGCTTATCTGAGATGACACATTTTGCTTGTATCAGGAAATAATCTACGTCTATGACGCACAAATATCGAAATAGAAGCATCGTTTTGAAATATGTGTGTCCACTCGGACGCATTGCTGAACTGTATCCATTAACGCATACGCGAATCACGATAAGTACAAACCATCTTGTGTACAAGTCAAGAGTGTAGCAATGAACGCTGACTTTAACCGAATGAGGCTTGAAGACTCCAACAAGTCTTTTGATTGGCTCTAGTCGAGCCGCTGCTGTATAATACGAACCAATTAGAATCGAACTTTTAAATAGAATGTGTTATGATATTTTCTAGAGTCCAATGATGAAAACCTGCTTTAACTTTGTGTAACTTAGTCATAAATAATACAGAAAAAATGCCTCTGAAATAAGGTGTTGAAGCTTAATCCAAAACAAACAAATCTAAACTTTAATAACGGTAGGTCAACGGCTCGCAATTCAGACGTAAACAATAATGTTATCAAGCTCGCAATTCGGATGTTAACAATAATAATATTATCATCAATTTGAATCAATGTGAAATGTAACAGGTTACATTCATGTAACAGATAATGTTAAAGCCTATGTGAAGGCAAACAAGATAGTGATAACTCTGAATTTTTTTTTTGGTTTCAACAAGTTTTTGAGATAATTTAAAGTTTAATGCAAGTATAGTTATTAAGCTAGTGTGATTTAGACATATTTTCTTCACTACTTGGTATCTTGCAAAATTTGGGACCCATTCTTTTTCAAGGTGGACTCATTAATTTTGCCAGGGACTCATTGGTCTAAAATCTGCGAGTTCAGGGACCCATAGATAGTAAATTCTAGATTATTCCCTGCTTGTGTGGATTTTTTTCGTTTTAAGTATCTTCTAATCCAAAATCCAAACTTAGTGGAAAGTGTTGTCCCAGATAAGCCTGTTTAGACTGCACAACCAAATCAAGGACACTTTACACACATAATTTATGCATTAAACCCTGTTTTCATAAAAAAACAGAATTTACGCTTCTATGTAATACATACATGTACTTTTATAATTATCAAGTGAGAAAATATGCATCATGCATTTATATAACACCATGTTTCAGTATTTTTGTCTGTACATTTCAAGTACAAGTCCACTCAACAAAATACTGGTAAATGTTTGGTTAAGTCAGCTTTGATTTGGTTTATCGTCTTGAATTAAATGAAAAATTGTGTAGTGAAAAACCAATAAAAATGCTGGTCAAAAAAACTTCTGCTAGAATATGAACAGTTTTGCAAGATAAATATTTGGCCCATTACAAACCAATTGCCATGCTATCATAGCATTATTTTGCAGGGATATGAAAAAGCAGATTCACACGACCATACAGACTCTCACATTTCTGCTTGGCCCCTAGCTATTCTATGAAAACTCCAATGTCCATTATACAATCATTATTGAAAGAACAAACTTGGGCAACGGTTATTCAAACGCTATGCACTCACGATTTTAAAAAGAAAACAAGGCATTATCTACCTCTGAGGCCATCGTCATCATAATTATGGGATGACTCTGCCTCCGACATCTCGTGTTTCTCGAAAGAGTTGAGGGAGTCACTGCTCTCGTTCATATCCCCCGTCTTACTGAACGCCTCGGTGATTGACAGTTCCGAGCCCAAGGTCATCGTACTCAAGTCTGGAATTGTCTCGTCCGTAATCCCTGCACTGTTTTCAACCAGCTGTAAATCATCCCCAACAAAGAGAATATTCAACATCATTTTTAAATTACATATTGCCTAGTGCTGTTACAAATTTGTGATACAGCACAAGCTAATCAGGGGCGATGCATTCCGCTTAAACTGGATTTTTGCTAAGAAGACTTCCTTGAAATGAAAAATATAACAAACAAGGGCTGTTTGTAAAACATGCATGCCCCCCATATGGGCTCTCCGTTGTAGTGACAGCCATTGTGTGAATATGTTTTTTGTCACTGTAACCTTGACCTTTGACCAAGTGACCTGAAAATCAATAGGGGTCATCTGCCAGTCATGATCAATGTACCTATGAAGTTTCATGATCCTAGCCATAAGCGTTCTTGAGTTATCATCCGGAAACCATTTTACTATTTCGGGTCACCGTGAACTTGACCTTTGACCTAGTGACTTCAAAATTGATAGGAGTCATCTGCGAGTCATGATCAATGTACCTATGAAGTTTCATGATCCGAGGCATAAGCGTTCTTGAGTTATCATCCGGAAACCATTTTACTATTTCTGGTCACCATGACCTTGACCTTTGACCTAGTGACCTCAAAATCAATAAGGGTCATCTGCAAGTCATGACCAATGTACCTATGAAGTTTCATGATCGTAGCCATTAGTGTTCTTGAGTTATCATCCAGAAACCATTTTACTATTTCAGGTCACCACGACCTTGACCTTTGATATAGTGACCTGAAAAAAAATTCATGATCCTAGGCATAAGCGTTCATGAGTTATCCGGAAACCATTTTACTATTTCGGGTCACCGTGACCTTGGCCTTTGACCTAGTGACCTGAAAAATTAATAGGGGTCATCTGCGAGTCATGATCAATGTACCTATGAAGTTTCATGATCCTAGGCATAAGCGTTCTTGAGTTATCATCTGAAACCATTTTACTATTTCAGGTCACCATGACCTTGACCTTTGACCTAGTGACCTGAAAATCAATAGGGGTCATCTGCCAGCCATTATCAATCTAACTACGAAGTTTCATGATCCTAGGTATAAGCTTTCTTGAGTTATCGTCCAGAAACCATTTTACTATTTCGGGTCACTGTGACCTTGACCTTTGACCTAGTGACCTGAAAATCAATAGAGGTCATCTGTGAGTCATGATCAATCTACCTATCAAGTTTCATGATCCTAGGCCTAAGCGTTCTTGAATAATCATCCGGAAACCATTTTACTATTTTGGGTCACTGTGACCTTGACCTTTGACCTAGTGACCTGAAAATCAATAGGGGTCATCTGTGAGCCATGATCAATCTACCTATCAAGTTTCATGATCCTAGGCCTAAGCGTTCTCGAGTTATCATCCTGAAACCATTTTACTATTTCGGGTCACCGTGACCTTGACCTTTGACCTAGTGACCTCAAAATCAATAGAGGTCATCTGCGAGTCATGATCAATGTACCTATGAAATTTCATGATCCTAGGCCCAAGCGTTCTTGAGTTATCATCCGGAAACCACCTGGGGGACGGACCGATTAACAGACCAACCGACAGACCGACATGTGCAAAGCAATATACCCCCTCTACTTCAAAGGGGGGGGGGGCATAATAAATAGATGCTGTTCTGTTACAAGTTGTTATTGCCCCCTATCTGTACCCTGTCTGACCCCTGTGAACATGTGTCAAACCAAACAGTGCTATGGGCATCTAGCGTTTCATAAATAAATAACTGCAGTGATGTTTCATTTGCCCTTAAAAACCAGTGATCAAATACAATTTATCCTTAAAGAAAATCACTCTGTTAACACTTGAGAAAATAGTCGCCACATTAACTGGGCATGTAGCATAGTAGTAATAGTGTTGTTGGCGTTTTCATTACACCAGTAATTTAATTATCAGACTATGCCCACAAGCCCAGAAGAAAGCCAGTATATTATTACAATGGTATGACACTTCTGCGGACCTCAAAGAAATCCCTATTATTAACAGGTTTACAGATTTTATCTATAAAACTAACTTCATCTGCAATTTCATGCTCAAATGCACGACTAAAGCTGTTTGTGATAGAGAAAGGCCAGTTTGTTATTTTTCTTCTGTTATTTGTTCAACCTCCTTTACAGTCACAAAAACTTTTTATTTTGGTTTTGTTTACTTTCAGTATTAAGTTAATGCATGTTTCAAGGTGTGTGCATTTTACCAAAAGTAGTCTTAAGTAAAAGTTTCATTTTGAGAATTGATTGATTGTCTCAAAAAAAGGAATACATTCTAGTAGTCAATAAAAACTTGTGTTATTGTTCAACCACATTTTAAGGACACATTGATCACAAAACAACATCAGAGTCTGAATAGGCTTATAAAAAGCACTTTGTTTCAAATCACTGAACAAAGTAGCTTTTAAAATGGCTTTCAAATTGCCTTTCTTTGATAATTATCTGAACTTCAAACAAAAGATAAAGGAGGATATGGGGGATAAAATGTATCAATTTCATCACATATGACACAATAGTCACAGCCGGCTACCTTAAACAATACATGATAAGAAGTCAGTGTACAAACTATGCATCTCGTACAGAACTGTAGAGCAGATAGCACAGATTCACACTCAACACTTACTAAACAAAATCAAATCAAGAAATCCAATGAGACAAACACATTTTTGTACAACATCACTGCTCAGTTATTTTTTTGGACAATTTATTTTTGTTTCAATACTTTGGTATTTGCTGTTTTTTAACACCAACAATAATTTGTTGAAAAGCAAATGATCACTTCCACATAATGCAAATTTATTTTAAAACCTACAGCAATTGGTTGAAGAGCAAATTCCAAAGATTAGACAAGAACTGTTCTTGTTCTGCCTTAAATATCCACCTCCAGAGCATTGCTTATTTAAGTTCAGTTTTAAAACAATGGGCAATAACTCTTAAAATATGGAAGCAAGAGATATGGTTCATATACACTCCACTTCCGTTCAATAATAGCTTTCACAGTTTTGTGTTCAAGTCCCATTTTAAGTTTTGTGTAAAGTAAACAAATTCAAACCAAAATCTGTGAAAATGTTTTATAATATGACTTTCGGTAATTACTTGTTCAGAACACTCATTCTTGTTTCGTAACCTGCCATATTTTTCAAAAAGCTTTTTTTCTTTCTGAAATAGTACCGGTACATTCAAATTATTTTAAACTCATCTTGTCAGTTTACTTGGGTTGGACTTGTTTCCGTGTTTCATAGTTGTAAGGCTCTAACTAACATAGCATTGGAGATGTAAGACATGAGATGGAAACAACTGTGAGGAATCAGATTCAACTCCAAGTTGTCTTATCTTTCCGGCTCATTACTGTCAGACCAGCATTTAGGCTTCTTTATCTTACCATAACAGTAGCCTCTCTGTAAACCGGACCGTCTTGGGACCGGCCTGATCGTCCGGTTTTCAGAGAGTTCCGGTTTACCAAGAGTATGCATATTGCCGAAATATACATTGTATGCATTGTGTACAAAATCATATAAGAATAAAACAAACCATATACATTTACATGTACCATGTGATAACTGTACTCATGTAATGTTTATTTTTAAAGCATTCTTAAAAAAATGTGTTTTTATTCGATTAAAAGCAAAAAACATTCCATACCCACTTGTTTTGATTAATCCCAAAGTGAGCGTGGTGCTTTATACATGTATGTACGTGACATTTGTCATATAGGCGTGTGAGTCGTGTTCGAGTTCACTGAATGAATGAATATGTAGACAGATGGATGGATATTTAACGGTCATATTTCTCACAGTTTTATCTGACAAACAAAAAACCATTTAAGCTTTAAAAACATGGCTATAGGATCTTTAAAACTACCCGAGAAGATCACAAGAAAGTGATCGTCGCAACGGCATGCATTAATTTTGTAATTAAATTGTTTATCATCTTAATAAAACTTAAGCTTAATAAAACGATCGAGTCAATCACTTTTTGGTGTTACCGCACGTCTATTATAGACATTCACAGTTTGTTTTAAATTATTTAATCAGACTTCTTTAGCGCGGTAACGACTTGACACCTTTATGGTATGTTTAATCCGATTATCGATAATTGAGCGAGCAAAATGTGTGACAAAGCAACGCGCTGTGCTGCTAGGTATTGTAATTTTCACGCCTCGGGCATCTTGAGAATTTGGACCGTCCGGTGTACTCAATGTATTTTACATTGAAAATGACCAAATTCACGGAGCACGGAGATATCCGTTCGGTTTCCGGTTTTAATAGAGTTCGGTTTATTCAACATTTTTAACAAAAAAATAGAAGGAGAAAATACGGGACTGGCCCGACTGTTGGGAATCGGGAGAGTTCGGGTATAATGGCAGAGTCTACTGTACAATGTCTTGAAAATGCTACAAACAATATTACCATCAACTGGCAACTTTAAATAACAAATCATTCATTCAGCTGTACACATTTTTGAATTGACATGTAAATGGGATGAAAAAAATTTGTACTGTTCCTGTAATAAATTTAAAGAGGATATTGTACCTCCAGGCCTGTATACATGTACAACAAGGGACAAAATTGTCACAAAACCAGGTTTTCATTGTGAAAAAAAATCTGATAAAGGGAGAAAACTCAAACTGAACTTTTGAAATGAACAAACAAAATTAACCCCCTTTGTAAGTTTGTTTTTTAAAAAAATCTATTTTTAGTTGTGGCGACCTTGACATTGGAGATATTGACGTGATTCTTTTGGGCGACACACCGTCCCATGATGGTGAACAAATGTGCCAAATGATTTTAAAATCTCACAATGAATGACATAGTTATGGCCAGGACAAGCTCATTTATGGCCATTTTTGACCATTGAACTCAAAGTGTGACCTTGACCTTGGAGATATCGACGTAATTATTTCGCGCGACACACCGTCCAATGATGGTGAACAAATGTGCCAAATGATTTTAAAATCTGACAATGAACGACATAGTTATGGCCCGAACAAGCTTGTTCCGCCCGCCCGCCAGCCAGCCCGCCCGCATTCGCCAATCTAATAACCAGTTTTTTCCTTCGGAAAACCTGGTTAAAAATGCTTTAATTTGTCTTTATTTGATAGCTTTCCAAACGATTTTAATAAAGCAATTTAATTTTGTATCCTTCTGCTAGGTATGGGTCAATTAATATTACTATTCAGAAAACTGAATTTAGCTCAAATTTCAATAAAACATGCATGCCCCCCATATGGGCTGTCAGTTGTAGTGGCAGCCACTGTGTGAATACGTTTTTTGTCACTGTGACCTTGACCTTTGACCTAATGTAAGTTATCGTCCGGAAACCATTGTACTATTTCGAGTCACTGTGACCTTGACCTTTGACCTAGTGACCTGAAAATCAATAGGGGTCATCTACCAGTCATGATCAAGGGGGAGTGAGAGGGGAGTATAATGTGGGGTGTGGTAATTTATAAGATGTTTAAAAAAAAAATTAGGGGGGGGGGGGGTAGGGGGGGGGTGGGGGGGTGAGAGGGGGGTAATAATGTGGGGTGTGGTTATTTATTAGATGTTTAAAAAAAAAAATAAAAAAAATTTTGGGGGGTGGGGGGTAGGGGGGAGTGAGAGGGGAGTATAATGTGGGGTGGGGCAATTTATAAGATGTTTAAAAAAAAAAAAAAAAATCGGGGGGGGGGGGAGTGGGGGTCGGGGGGGTAGGTAGGGGGGGGTGAGAGGGGGGTATAATGTGGGGTGGGGTAATTTATAAGATGTTTAAAAAAAATCGGGGGGGGGGGTAGGGGGGAGGGGGGGTGAGAGGGGGTAATAATGTGGGGTGGGTTATTTATTAGATGTTTTAAAAATAAAAATAAAAAATTTTTGGGGGTGGGGGGTAGGGGGGAGTGAGAGGGGAGTATAATGTGGGGTGGGGTAATTTATTAGATGTTTAAAAAAAAAAAAAAATTGGGGGGGGGAGGGGGGGGGGGGGAGTGGGGGGAGGGGGGGGTAGGTAGGGGGGGGGTGAGAGGGGGGGTATAATGTGTGGTGTGGTAATTTATAAGATGTTTAAAAAAAATCGGGGGGGGGGGTAGGGGGAGGGGGAGAGGGGTTGAGAGGGGGTAATAATGTGGGGTGGGGTTATTTATTAGATGTTAAAAAATATAAATGGGGGGTGGGTGGGGGTGGGGGTAGGGGGGAGTGAGAGGGAGGTATAATGTGATGTGTGGTAATTTATTAGATGTTTTAAAAAAAAAAAATTTGTGGGGGGGGGTGGGGAAGGGTGTGGGGGGAGTAGGGGGGTGGGGGGAAAGGGGGTGAGAGGGGGGTATAATGTGGGGTGGGGTAATTTATAAGATGTTTAAAAAAAATTGGGGCGGGATGAGGGGTTGTGGGGGGTAGGGGGGTTGGGGGTGAGAGGGGGTAATAATGTGGGGTGGGGTAATTTATTTGATGTTAAAAAAAAATTGGGGGGGTGGGGGGTGGGGGATAGGGGGTAGGGGGAAGTGAGAGGGGGGTATAATGTGGGGTGGGGTAATTTATTAGATGTTAAAAAAAAATAATTGACGGGGTGGGGTGGGGTGGGGTAGGGGGGAGTGAGAGGGGGGTATAATGTGGGGTGTGGTAATTTATTAGATGTTTAAAAAAAATTGAGGGGGTGGAGGTGGGGGGGAAGGGGGCGTGGGGAGGGGTACGGGGGTGAGAGGGGGATATAATGTGGGGTGTGGTAATTTATAAGATGTTTAAAAAAAATGGGGGGGGGGGTAGGCGGGGTGGGGGGGAGGGGGGTGAGAGGGGGTAATAATGTGGGGTGGGGTAATTTATTAGATGTTTATAAAAAAAAAATTGAGGGGGGTGGGGTGGGTGTGGGGGGTGGGGGGGTAGGGGGGTGGGGGGTTAGGGGGTTGGGGGTAGGGGGGTTAGAGGGGGATATAATGTGGGGTGTGGTAATTTATAAGATGTTTTAAAAAAAATTGGGGGGGTGGGGGTGGGGGGGGTAGGGGGGGGTGGGGGTGAGTGAGAGGGTAAAAATATGGGGTGGGGTAATTTATTAGATGTTTAGAAAAATGGGGGGGGGGGGTGGAGGGTAGGGGGGTAGGCGGGGAGTGAGAGGGGGGGGGTATAATGAGGGGTGGGGTTATTTATAAGATGTTTAAAAAAAATGGGGGGGGCTGGGGGTAGAGGAGGTGGGGGGTGGGGAGGTAGGGCTGTGGGGGTGAGAGGGGGTTCAATGTGGGGTGTGGAAATTTATTACATGATGTTTAAAAAAACAAAACAAATGATCTCACACTGACATGAACAAATTTCCTCTATTTATAAAACATGAAATTTAAACTTATTGCATTTGTTTCCCCTGTATATAAGAAAGATATAATAGTGTATTACCTCCCCTGTCCTGCTTATATTTATATTAATCAACAAAATTAAACATTAACACAATATTTAATATACAAAATATACAAAAAATCTCATATTCTGATAATATTTTTACTGATCCACTGTATTTTACTTAAAGGATGATGTTTCATTGGACTGATAATTATAGATTTAGGATTACAGACCAGTTGCTTCAGTAATATTGTTCAGAGTTTGCCCTGTATGCATTCTTGAGTTATCATTCAAAAACCATTTTACTATTTCGAGTCACCGTGACCTTGACCTTTGATCTAGTGACTTCAAAATCAATAGGGGTCATCTGCGAGTCATGATCAATGTACCTATGAAGTTTCATGATCCTAGGCCCAAGCGTTCTTGAGTTATCATCTGACAACCAACTGGTGGACGGACCGACAGACCGACCGACATACCGACATGAGCAAAGCAATATACCCCCTCTTCTTCGAAGGGGGGCATAAAAAGCAGAGTGTGGTCCCTGATTAGCCTGTGCGGACTGTACGGGCTAATCTGGGATGACAGTTTACGCACATGCATTAAAGCCCTTTTCACAGATCACTGCCCATATTTTCTGTGTTCAATCCCCACTGAGGAAGTTTTCAAATGATCTTTCCAAAAGCATTTTTTCCTCAACATTTTCGGAAATACAAATATATGCATTTATTATGAGCTTCATATGGAGATAAACTTAATCATCATTTGGATTTATATAATTAAACAAGAGATGTGTTTGTCAGAAACACAATGCCACCTATTGCGCCGCTTTGAAATATAATTTCAATATATCATTTGGCAGGTTTAGAAATGATCTCCCTTTAAAGCTTATTACTTCCCTTGGATTGTATTTTTTTTAACTTTTGACCTTGAAGTATGACCTTGACCTTTCACCACTCAAAAAGTGCAGCTTCATGAGATACACATGCATGCCAAATATCAAGTTGCTATCTTCAACATTGCAAAGTTATTGCAAAACTTCAACCAAGGTTAAAGTTTTGGGACAGAATGACAGGCCAAAAACAATATGCCCCCAATCATTCGATCCGGGGGAATAAAAAATCAAATGTAAGGCAGTCATTTGGGACAAATACTTTTTGTAAATAGGAATGGGGCAAATTTCAAATGAAAATTTGTCGAAAAAAAAAATGCCAAAGACTTAAAATACTTGTTCTGCTCAGACGTGGATGCTAGAGTGTCTTAATAAGCCAAAATCTTTTGATGCAGTAAAACTAAAAACCGTAAACTGGTTTAAATTTACATCAAGATCATCAACAAACACACGTTACTTACATATTCAAGGCTGTTCACATCAACATTGTTAGACTGGTTTTTGCTTGTTTCCGGAGTTGAAATGGAACCAGCCTGACTGGTATACATGGACAACGACCTTGAACTTTCCTCTGCAGATTTGGCACTCTTGTAAAATGGTTTTGGACCTAGAAATTTATTTCATTTTAAAATGATTGCCTAGATAGCAGTTTGTTAAAGACGCTTAAGAAAATAAAAATATACCACCTAATACATGATATAATCATATGTATTCTTATAAAGCAAAAGTTAACATGTACCGGTAAAAGCGAATTGTTTATATGTAACTAAAGATTATCCCCTTAAAACCAATATTAGAATGGTATTAAAATTAAACAGAGCACTTATTTGCATTATTCATGTTTTTCTTGAAGATTTTCACTAGAAAATATGAAAACAGAATATATTTATTTTTATAAGTATAAATTGGGAATCAATTGCCTAATAGTAACAAAACATATGATTTTCAAATGAGAAATAAATCATTAAAAAAACATTATAATAAACTAACAGAATTGATAACAAACAGAAACACCATGATAAACATTACCATGAAGATCAAACTTGGTTGGCGCAGATGAAGTCTTCTTTTCCGGCTTTGACTCTTTTATTGTAGGTAGAGTAGTTTCTTTATTCTGAATCTGTTTTGACCCACTTTCTCCACCAGTAAGGGGTTTTCCAAGGCTCTCCCAGGGGGCTGGTTGTTTTGGTAACGGCGGTGGTGCAGAAACAGGAAATTTGGGCTTCACCTCCTCTAGGCTTTTACCCTTGTCAATGATCTGTTTATGCCTAGCTATGAGGTTTTTAGACTCACTAATGAGATTGTCTAAACTAGCAAACTTTTCCTGCATATAGTTTTCATTCTCCACACCCGGTTTCTGTGTGTCACCTGCTTTTGAGTCGCCCAAAGTATACTGGCTAAGAGTCGACAACCCAGTCCCATTCAGAGAAGTATCTGAAGTGACCGTTGTGAAGGAGGAAGACTTTGGGTTCGAACCCCAGGAGTCGCTTTTCCCTGAACTTTTATGCGAAAAATCAGACACCTGAGAAAGACGTGATTCAGCAGAACTTTCCGGAAGAGTATAGACACTCAGTTTACTTTGAAAGTCTTCACTTTTGGTGAACTTATCAGTGTTATCCTGAGTGGAAAGCGTATAGTTGGTCAGGTCAGTCTCTTGCAAATGTTCAACGGAGTGAGACTTGTCTGAATCGCTGTTTTCTGATATCAATTCCCCATCCTTGGAAACTGCGAATGTCTTAATTTTCTGAGAAGCTTTGTCGAGTCTATCGAATTCCTTTTTGATCTCCCGTATGTTTTCCTCGGCACTCAATGAATGCTGGGACAGTTCTCCGTTAGCACTATTGTCATGGCCATCGGGCAGCATGGTCTCAAAACTTCTACGATTCGAAAAAGAGTCCTCGCCAATCATGTGGAAAGAGCGGGAACCTGTTGCCGAATTGGTATCAAAGTTTCTGCTTTGCGGATTAACAGAAGATCCGTCTGTCTTGTCTCCTACGGTGATTTCTGATGGAAGTTCTGATCGATTTGTTCCATTCATTGCAGATTTCCTCCTGTCGTCACCTGAAGAATAAAAAAAGACAATAACTGTCTCAAATGTAACAATGCTGGAAGTCTTTGCAATGTTCAGTACATGAAAAAGGGAAAGAGCATATTAGAATACTGCTCCACCTTATTGCTTTTCGCTTCCTTCAGGACCAGTCAACACAAAAAGTGAGGAAACATTTGGGCTGTACTCTGAGAAAAGGGGGTTTAATGCATGTGGAAAAAGTGTTGTCCTAGATAAGCCTGTTTAGTCCGCACAGGCTAATCAGGGATGACACTTTCTGCCTAAACTAGATTTTTTCTAATAAAAGACTTTTATAAAACAAAAATATATCATAAAAGCAGAAAGTATTGTCCCTGATAAGCCTGTGCAGACTGCAGAGGCTAATCTGGAACATCACTTAAGACGTACATTTAATAATTATAGTTTTATCACTTAATAAATATTTCACAAATCATCTACATCAGAATATCAATATTTATTGGCATGTGTCATGTGTAAATGGATCAACAAAAACTTGCTATCTTGACTTATATAAAATAAAAATCCTAAATCAAGAAAAAAATTAACAGAAAATTCCTCCGTGAATAGCATTACGGTAGATTGTTTCTTTGTTTGAAACTTTCCCTAAATCTCACAATCGCTTTTTTTTGTTCAGTCAAAACTCACCAGGAGTGGATGTAGATCGCTGCTGCTTACTGCTGGACATCATGAATGAGAACTCTGTCCCAGTCTGGTCCTGAACCCCCCTCTGATTGGTCAAAACTTTGGGAGCCTCCGTAGCAGTGTGACCAATCGGAGAACGCCTTACTGGGAGCTCCCTACAGGTTGTTCCAGATTGGACGGGTGATTCAAACCTGTCTTTGCTTGTTTCTGATTGGTAGTTACCCGAAAAGGAAACGTCAGCTGATTTATCTGTTAAAGAATACTGGGACAAATCACTCTTGTTGCCATCATTCTTGCTGGGCCCATTCATAAATGGCCGCGACACCTCGTGGCTACTTTCCCCAGAGTACTGTGACAAACTTTTTGACTGATTTTCTGAGTTCTTCTGCTGTTCTGCCAATTTTCGAGTGAGCATCATGCGTTCCTCCTCGCTCCGTCGAATCTGGTCTTGCAGCGTCTTTAAGTGGACCATCATGTCGTTGGCATTCATGCTCCCCGACTCGTCCATTAAGCTCGACTCTGAAAGCGAGGCTCCTGAACCGGATTGATTGATGGCGGAGTAAATCTTGAACCGGTTGGTTGTGAACATCGTGTTTTGGTCATCCGTAGAGGCTTGGGGCACTTTTGAAGGCATGACTTTGAAGGGTAATTCTGATTGGTCGGATGCTGGTATTTTGAACTGGGAGAGTTCAGATGCCCAGGATTTAGAATTCTGGAAACTCCCGTTGGCTGATTTGGTGTCTGTCTGCCTACTCAGACTGGTTTCATCTAATGGTCCTGAAATATAAGTATATATACTCTGACTGGTTTCATCTAATGGTCCTGAAACATAGGATAATGTTCTGACTGGTTTCATCTAATGGTCCTTAAATACAAGATAATGCTCTGACTGGTTTCATCTGATGGTCCTGAAATATAAGATAATACTCTGACTGGTTTAATGTCATTGTCTTGAAATATGAGATACTGTTCTGACTGGTTTCATCTAATGGTCGCAAAATATAAGAGAATGCTCTGACTGGTTTTATCTAATAGTCCTGAAACATAATGTAATGCTCTGACTGGCTTCATCTAATGGTTCTGAAATATAAGATAATGTTTTTCCTGGTTTTATCTAATTTTTTTGAAATATAAGATAATAATTTAAATGTACATTTGCTCTTAAAAGATCATTTATTGATATATAAATGATTTAATTGCAAACTTACTTGCTCATTTTAAATATTTTGAAAAGTTTAAAAATAGTTTATATTCAATTTAACATAAAAAAGAGTTTATAAAGAATACAAGTTTGTCTGAACAAAACACTATGGAAAGTATAACCTACATGAAGCTCCGTAAAACAATGTTAAGTGTACAAGTATTTTAAAAAGATCGGTCTTTCGTACAATCAATTCCAAGCTGTCTAAAATTAATACAAGATTTTTCAATTTAAATAAAAAAAATGTTTTGTGAAACACCAGGAAACTGTAAAAGGGCTTTTCTCTTTTTCTAGATGCTGGATGCTTAAAAATTGATGTGTAAACAATTTTATCTAAATTATTGAAATAATTTCATTAAATCAAACATATAAAAGCAATTAAAACACAGCCCAATTGACAAGAATACGCCCTTAATATCATTTAAAGTGTCATAGTGGATATGGTGTCCGCCTAGCAATCAAGAGGTCACTGGTTCGAACCTCACTGTAAGTGGGAACGTTATTTAGATCTCAACCAAAGACACCAAGTTCTGGTTCTACCCAGGAAACGGACTTAATATGTTTCAATAATAATAAGGCTTTTGACACAATTGAACTTATATAATTTTTGTATTAAACTAGAATAAGCCCTTGTTCAGTTCACCTACCAGTAGACAGAGAATCATCCGTCAGGGTTCCAGTGGACAGAGACTGGTTTGACGTCTCTTTCTTGCTCACACTGAACTCCAAAGAGTCATCAAATCCGTTGTCAAACAGGACTGCGTTCGTCTGCTTACGTAACTTCTCCAAGACTTCACTCTCAAAGCGCTTGGCACGCTCCAACACGTCCTCGATATTTCGACCACTGTAATCTGCAACGTGCTCTGACTTCCCTGGAATTAATTCAAAAGTAAATAAATCTTTTTTTTAAGATTTGTGTTCGATACATCAAACATTAAAACAGCTATTTGTTACTTTCTCTGACTTTCCTAGAATTGATTCAAAGGGATTAAGAGAATTATATTAAATAAATCATGTTTATAACATTTTTAGTCAATACTCAATATTTTTGTCCCAGTAATCCTTATCATTCTCTGACTTACGTAGAATTAATTCACAAGAAATTAAATTTATTAATGAGCAGCGCTCTGGCAAAACCGGGCTTAAGCCTGTGAGTAAAGCGTTATGTCATATGAGCATGTGCAGTCTGCGTAGGCTAGTCTGAGATGAAATGATACGCACATACATTTAGCCCAGTTCCACAGAGGGAGGCAAAAATTTATTTTTTACAATTTAGGTCAACACGTCAAACATTACAACAGTATGCAGTCATAAAGACAACGATGACTGTTTGAATAAAGACTTCTTCACTGCACAGATATTACTTCAAACAACTTCACTTATGAGTTTGCAAAAATATGGTGACGCACTTTACAAAACACTAAAAATGTAAACTCAATAAATTATCCAGGACACGAGTAGCAACTACAGTTGAAGTCTGTCTTGTCTCAATGCTATTGCATGGGCATGTGAAATTTTTTGCTATAATTTCCTATACAATTAATGTACTAACAAAATGGCAAACTTCATTTATACAAACTGACAAGTAAGGAAAAAATTCAGATTTGACCATTCCTGAAGAGCCTAATAAAGAGCTCATTCACACGTATTGGATTCATTGACAATTACTTTAAAAATAGTAAAACATTTCCTGTAAATTAATATCAGGCTCTTTTGACTTATTTATCAATCCTCAATAAACTTACTCTGTTATTAATGTTAACCCAATTAAGTCACAAATTATTTAATCACAAAACTTGCATACTGATTTTTTTGTTTACATGAAAATACCTGAAAATTAGTTTGGTACCAAATAATGCATATCCTCTAAATTCCATAACAACCACTAGTAAGCCTTTTCAATAAATGATAATTTTTATTTGGTGTACCAGTTATTTATAATTGAACATATTACCTTTCATTGATCAACTGACAGTTTCATTATCAAATGTCAATGGCCTATTGTTGCATAATTCATACTGACCCCATCTTGGCAAACAAATCATAACTTGCAATATACTGTCACAGTTTACAACATGCTAGGGCAAAGCGATGAGATTACACCCAAACAATGGCTTAAATGATGTCTGTTTTCAATGGAATATAACTCCCAACCAATACACTATTGTTCAGGTTAATCAATATTAATGTCTTCAAGTGACTGTAAACATTTATTGGAGATCCATTTCATTCATAAGCAACTGATGTTGAATGATTTATTATCAAAAAGACATTACCCTTCCAACTTGTAATAATATTACACAATAAATGTATAATAGTTAGCAATTATATGAATTTGGTACATGTACAGTGAAAACAACTACAGTTTTTTTATATTAAAAAATATATAAACACAGCAGAGAGCAACAATTTTTTAAATATTTGCTTTTAAACCCTTAAAACACATATTAAATAAGGCTTGAAAATTGACAATAAAATTCCATCACTTCAGATTACAATAAATTTCTTGATTATAGGTACATAAATTTTATTTATATGCTCTCTAATTGCTAATTAATTAAGCCTTCTTGCAAGACCTGAGACCAGTTAAAGCTAAAAAACTTATCAATATTGTTGCTCTGATAAATGTACTGCCTATTTTACTGCCAAATTTATTCTTATACCAGTGACTTTTTTTTTCATTCTTAATTTAAAGTCTATGGCTTTTGGATTTGGAAAAATTTAATGGTAAACCCGGAAATTTTGGAAAATGATATAATAAATATTATTAATATTTTTCAAACATTACATCATTCAACTCTTTCAGTAAAATGCAATATTAAATTGCAATTTTGTCAAATAAAGTGAAACTTAAGTTTAGAATGGCAATAATAATCAATAGCAAATACTTATATTTGTGACACCTATAATCCTTCATTTTTAGAATGAAGAAAACAAATAAGTAAGTTTATACAGGGATTGGAAAAACACACAGAAATTCCTCAATGAAACTGTATTCCTTTAACTTATACATTTAAACTTATTTTTTAGGCCAAAGATTCTTATATTAATGCATTTACACTAAGTTTTTTCCCAAAGAGCTCATTATTTATGGCTCCCTTATTTATATATACTTCACATTCAATATGTGCTGCAAACTGGGAAAACTGCATGTGCCTAAAAGTGTCATCCCAGATTAGCCTGTGCAGTCTGCACAGGCTAATCAGGGACAACAATTTCTGCTTTATGGAATATTTCCTTTGAGGGAAGTCTCTTCTTAGCAAATATCCAGTTAAGGCATGAAGTGTTGTCCCTAATTAGCCTGTGCACACTGGACGGGCTAATGTAGGAAACACTTGACTCACTTGCATTAAGCCCAAATTTCTCAGAACAATGCTCACATTAATACATTTAAACTTGCTTTTTTTATAAGTAGCTCTTAAAATATGGCTTCTTCATTTACAATTGTATTTAAATTTCACATTTAATAAAATCAAAAATAACAAGAGATGTGTTTGTCAGACACACAATTTTTGTTTGACCTTTGACCTTGAAGGTTGACCTTGACCATTCACCACTCAAAATGTGCAACTCCATGAGATACCCATGCATGCCAAATATCAAGTTGCAATCATCATATTGCAAAAGTTATGACAAAGGTTTATGTTTTGAGACACATACAATGACAGACAGACAGACACATACAATGACAGACAGACAGATAGACAGGCCAAAAACAATATACCCCCGATCATTTGTGTCTTGTTCTGAGAAAACTGGGCTTAATTCATGTGCGTAAAGTGTCGTCCCAGATATGCCTGTGCAGTCCACACAGGCTAATCAGGGACGACACTTTCCGCTTTAATGGTATTTTTAGTTTCAAGGATGTCCATCCTTACCGACAATCAAGTTTAGGCGAAAAGAGTCGTCCCTGATTAGCCTGTGCAAACTGCACAGGCTAATCTGGGACGACACTTTACGCACATGCATTAAGCCCAGTTTTTTCAGAAAACGACACATTTGATCCGGGGGCATACAAAAATCCCAACCTTTCCTCAGAGCCTCCATCTGTGTATGGACATTCTCCATGTCAGGCTCCTCTGGAATCCTCTCGGAACTCTTCGACTGCGAGTAATCCAGCGAGCGCTTGGACTTCTGGGATTGCATTGAGTACTGGGAGAGGTCGTTGGGGTCGCTGGAATGGCCGTCCGATGGTCGCGCGCTGGAAGATGGGGTCTCCACCTCCATGATCGTAGACAGGTTAAATGGCTGGCGTAGATTGGTTGGGTACATGTCTTGCAATTGCTGGGGAAAAGATTGTATTTGCTTATTAAAAATATTGTGCAGTATTTTATGTTGGTCTATCATGGTGGCCCGTTAACCACCTCACACTTTTCCTGGGTGAGCTGGATTCACAGTTCTTAGTGCCAGTATTAAGGTAAAATGGCTGGCGTAGACTGGTTCGGTACATGTCTTGCAGTTGCCCAGTAAAAAGATATCAGCCTTGCTCTGGGAAAACGGTTTACCAGTACTTAGTACCAGTAACTGACAACTGCCCCTCTTAAAGCAGATGTGTGGACAAACTGGCCTTAGAAAAAATATATTACTTATTTTCATGAATAATCCCACAAAGGCAATGTTACCAGCACACGAAGCAAACTTGGATTTATAGTCGAACAATAAACCAGATGAGCTACCAAAACAGAAAAATGTTACTAAATATACTGATATATTATAGTGTTTTTTTTAATTAGCAAAAACATGTAAACCATATGATATTAAAAGGAGCCATAGCTTTAATAGGTCTGTCTGGTACATACTGGCAATATCTTACAAAAAGAAATTCAAAGCCCTCTTGATGTACATTGTATTTTGCAAACATAAGTAAAAGCAGAAAATTAATAGAATAAGCTAGATGCACGCTTGCACAATTAACCTTTTACCACTTAGTAAAGACCATCTTAACTAGATTCAAGTTTTTAAGGCTTCATTTCGAACCCTTAGATACTGTTGAGCAGCAAAAAGCATAAAACATGAAAAGACGGCGAGTTACTTGCAGGCTGTTCTGGTTTTATGCTGTTTTGCACATTGCTATTTTTACTTTGCTTCTGAGTGGGAAAGAGTTACAGTAATAAATAGTATTAAATAAGTAACAAGAGATTACCAAGCAATATGGTGCCCTAACGGTTTCCCCATTGTCAGTAAAAAAAAAATTGTTGCCATAGCAACCAGAATTCTTGACGTAGGAACAATATGTATTGACGTGCATAATCTCCATATTGCCATCTGTCCATGTTTCAAGTTTCATGAAAAAATATGACGAACTTTTAAAGTTATCACAGGATCCAAAAAAGTGTGACGGCATTACAGACAGGCTGACAGACAGACAAACTGACAGACAGACAGACAGAGCGCAAACCATAGGTCACCTCCGGTTTCACCTGTAGGGGACAACAAAACAAAAATTAATATCACTGAAGGTCCTCTCTATCAAGTATAATAGATAAAATTTATACATATGAAATGCCAAGTAATAGAACAACTATTGCAACATATGCCCATTGTAGAGCAAGCTTGCTCCCTTTGAACCTTTCCTACTATGTCCTAGGCAGAGTCTTACAGAGCCCACATTTTTGTCAGCCTTTTGGATTGTTCCTAGCTCTGGAACAAACAGTGTTTCATGCATGTTTCATTCATGCAGTCCACACAGGCTTTTCACAGTGTTTCATGCATGTTTCATTCATGCAGTCCACACAGGCTTTTCACAAACAGTGTTTCATGCATGTTTCATTCATGCAGTCCACACAGGCTTTTCACATAGTGTTTCATGCATGTTTCA
The DNA here is from genome assembly GCF_020536995.1 of Dreissena polymorpha. Taxonomy (NCBI): domain Eukaryota; kingdom Metazoa; phylum Mollusca; class Bivalvia; order Myida; family Dreissenidae; genus Dreissena; species Dreissena polymorpha. The sequence goes on along the minus strand of NC_068360.1, from coordinate 101,071,372 downwards.
TTCATGCAGTCCACACAGGCTTTTCACATAGTGTTTCATGCATGTTTCATTCATGCAGTCCACACAGGCTTTTCACATAGTGTTTCATGCATGTTTCATTCATGCAGTCCACACAGGCTTTTCACATAGTGTTTCATGCATGTTTCATTCATGCAGTCCACACAGGCTTTCCAAATTCCACTGGACTGCACATGCTTTGTTGTACAACACTTTACACACATGCATTACACCCTGTTTTCCCAGAACGCGGTTCAAGTATATGTCAGACAGGTTTCACAGAGCCTGCTGTGTTTTTGCAGTGTCCCTCACCTGTCTTGACATTCCTTCAGAAACCAGGAATGCAAGCTAATTAAATCAACCTCAAGGGTTCAGTTTATAGTCATTGAAAATACTGAACATAGGGAGTTTAGTAGGGATGATAATAATTTATTCATGTTCTGGGAAAACCGGGCTTAATGCATGTTCCTAAAGAGTAGTCTCAGTTTATTCTGTGCAGTGTGCACAGGCTAATCAAGGATCACTTAAAATGGATTTTCTCTAAGTAGATACTTCCTTTAAATGAAAAAAACATAAAAGCGGAAAGTGACATCCCTGATAAGCCTGCGCAGACAGGGATGACACTTTACGCACATGCATTAAGCCCAGTTCTCCCAGAATGAGGCCCAACTCAGGCTCCGTACCTGTTGTTTGGCAGTATCTCTCAACTGCCTTGCCAACTCCTCGGGAGCAAGGGAGGCCAGCTTAGCCTTCAAGTCTTCTTCCTTACTCCGTAGACTCTGCTGTCCTTGCTGTAAAACAAAACAGTGAACAAGTCTTCATGACATGCACTGGACTGGTTACAAAATCAACCAAACAGTGAACAAGTCTTCATGACATGCACTGGACTGGTTACAAAATCAACCAAACAGTGAACAAGTCTTCATGACATGCACTGGACTGGTTACAAAATAAAATTTAACTTAAGATGCTTCTGGAATACCACCCCTGGACTGGTTACAAAATCCATACACAAATTGCTTAACCCTTTACTGCTATAATATGCGCTTTGACGAACTTGCAATCCATTAGAAAATCAAATAAATTTAAGACCTTTCTTACTGGATTCAAGTTTTATAACCTTCATATCCAATCATATGATTTTGATCGGCATATAACCTGACCAGACTGCAAGTACCCCAGGCGGGTCTGGTTTTATGCAGGTTGCATATAGCCACTTTCACATTGAACATCGCAGTGGGAAAGGGTACAGTAAACTGAATCTGCAGTTCACTATTTAAATAACGCTCGTCAAAAATGAAAACAATGGTACCATTAACAAGAATGCAAGTATTTTTTCTATTGATTAACTATTTTTGTAAATATTTAATATCGTAAGAACTTGTGGTTTTCCTTTTAATGAAACAATTATTGCTGTTTTTATTATCTATACAACAGAATCCAAAATAGATTTAATGATAATATATATCAGTGATTTTTTTCACCATTTTGGGAATGGGGCCGGGTCCATTTTAATTGGGAAAATTAGAGGCGTTTTTACTAAAATTGGGAAATTAATGTTGTTGCTGTTTTGCTAAAAAATGCTTTAAATTGAGAATAGAAGTGTTTTCAGTATTATTTGTACTAAGGTTGAACTTATATGGCTGGATGGGTAATGAATAAAATGTGTTGAAATCTAAAAAAACTTTTTTTTTTTTTTTGTGAAAATTTTAAGGTCCTATTTGGTAAAAAATATATACTTTTTTGGGGAAAAATATATACTTTTTTTCATTCGGAATGGGGCCGAAAACCAGAACCGATTTTTATATTTTAGCAAACACAGTAAAATCCCTACCTGATGTCTCCGAATGATTTCCTCTTTCTGGCGCTGTATATCTTCCAGCTGTTTACGAAGTTCGTCCTGTCGCAACATCGACACGTCCCCCTCACTCCCAGACGTGAAACTAGTTGAAGTGTTAATATCCGACTCTTCAGTAGTCTCACTTGATCGCTCAGCTTTGTCGTGGGAACGTTTCCGACTCGCTTCCGTATTCCGCGGGGCCGGTTTAGGGGCCAGTTTCAGCGCTGGGCTTCCCTTTTCCGTCAACGATGATACGTCACTCTCTGTGTTGTCTGTAGTGTCAGTCATGTCAAGATTCCTCTGGGTGTAAGCATCATAAACTCTATCAGGGAACGATTCATTTTGAACCAACGACTCGTCGCCTTCGAAAGGCAATGACTTTCGGATGGACTCAAACTTGTTTTTCCTGAGGTTTGTTTCCGAATTGAGATCCAGACCAGCCGGAATTCCTCCCTTCATCTGGACAGTGCCAACCGTTGACGTCATCATAGAAGAGGGTCTGCCAGAAGTATCGTGATCAGGCTGTGATAGAGTTGCAGCATAGTATGGATGTGTGGCCAATGAAGCCAAGAGGGAGGCAACCGATGTTTGACATTGACCTTGGCCAAAGCCCCTTGGTACAGGAACTGGGACTGCTGGATCTTTTCCTGTTTGCCCTTTTGTATGAGCCACTGATGTTTCTTGTGGAATGTCTCCGTTCTCCAAGTACTTTGCTCCTAGGCCTTCCAGTCTTGTCAAATCCAAGTTTGGATACCTCTCGAGCAAGTTATCGCGTCTGCGCTTGATTTCTGCTTTCGTTTCATCAAGGACCTTTTTACTTTGCTCGTGTCTAGCTAGCAAGTACTCTTGGTATTCCTTCACTTTTCTCATCTGCTCACTCATCCCCGCATTTGTTAGAGAACTCGGTGGAATGTGACCTGGTGACACTGCAGTGTGACCTTGAAGAGACATTGCCGTGGAAACTGGGGCAAATAAACTGGTTGTAGCAACTGGTGCCCCATAGTGGTAGCCATTTTGAGCAGAGACAGGGTACATCTGACTAGAAGAAGTGGCAAGCTGGTCAGTTGTCAGTACCGCTGATGGTGGTATGCAGACCGTATTTGACCTTGACCTAGATAAGAATTGACCCCTTGACCTTGAGAAGTGTTTATTGGAGCACTCCCTGTAGCGGGAGTGGGAGGTATGGAGTGCATCGGATTCTGTGACATACCAGAGGATGACAAACTCCCATTCAAGTTCTGATGCAGGCCAGGTTGCATGGCAACACCATGGTGACCTTGATATTGACCCTGAAATTGTGACGCCTGCTGCGGGAAAGAGTGTGGCTGGGGCATAGAAAAATATCCGGACACTGGCATGTGTCCATTTTGCAATGATTCAAAACCAATCGGCTGAGCACCTTGCCAGTGCTGGAAAGTCTGAACATAGGGTTGTGAAGTCTGGGGTTCAAATGCGGGAGCTGTGGGCATGCGAGTCTCGGAGACAGGTGCAGCCATGGAAACTGGTGCAGATGTTGGCATTGATGTAGCGTAAGACCCTGGTGCAGCCATTTGCAAAGCAGCAGACAACAATGTTGGCATCGTCATGGCAACGGACCCTGGTGCCGATACAGCGTATGATGATGGTGGTGGTGGTGTCTGCTGGGTACCTGCCTGGTTGGCAAGCTGCAGCTTCTGCTGCTCATAGGTCAACTTCTGGAGCTGAAGTTCCAACTGGCGCTTCTGCTCTCTGAAAAAAGCATAATAATATATATGAGTAACTTCATACGAAAACGGGTCTTATGAAGTTCCAACTGGAGCTTTTTCTCTGTGAAATAAACTTAACAATAAACATTTACAATCGCATCATGCGAAAATGGTTCTTATGCCGTATGCAGACACGGAGCCAAAAGGAGCTACCCAAATCACTATAAAGGTTTTATGGTTTTCTCATGGGCAGACACTGTTTCTTTTTACCAGACTGCAGATGCTGGCAGCATCTGGATTAAGACCCATTTGAGCACAACCAGGCTGATGTATTTTATTCTGGCAATCTTAACAAACCAAACAATTTGTCTTCAAATTTTTCAACAGACAGACAGTTGAAAGGATGAAGAGGATGGGTATAAAGGACAGTGATATAACAAGGCGAATACCAAGTGATATAACAATGTGTATACCAAGTGATATAACAAGGTGAATACCAAGTGATATAACAGGGTGTATACCAAGTGATATAACAAGGTGTATACCAAGTGATATAACAAGGTTAATACCAAGTGATATAACAAGGTGTATACCAAGTGATATAACAAGGTGTATACCAAGTTTCATGATCCCATCTTATTTACTTTGTGAAAATTTATAATACTAAGTAGCCTGATGGTGAAGAACGGAAGATCACACATCATCAGTATAATACCAATATTCATCCAAGTATCTTCAGTTTTTGAGCGAGTGAGTGAGTGAGCGGGTGACTGAGTAAGTATTTTCTTCTGAATGAAGGCAACAAATCCACCTACAAGATAATGTCCTGCTGCTTGCATATCTCTGCATACTCTATCTGCTGCAGCTGAGAGGGCATGCTGGGCATCTGAGTGGGCTCAGGATAAAACTGAAATACAATACGTTACACAGAATATCACACAGAATAACTTAGAGAATATCCTACAGAATTTCACACAAAATATCGCACAGACTATCATCCAAAATATCACAATTAGAATTACACAAAATATCATAAAGGATATCAAATAGAATGACTTACAGAATAACTGATAGAATATAACACAGAATTTCGCACAAAATATCTCACAGACTATCATACAAAATATCCTAATGCCAATCACACAAAATATCATAAAGAATATCTTACAGAATAACTTACAAATTTCACACAGAATATCACACAAAATAACTTAAAGAATATCACACACAATATCTGACAGCATATCACCCAAAAGATCACAATGAGAATCACACAGAATTTCACACAGTAAATAACATAGAATATCACACAGTAAATCACATAGAATATCACACAGTAAATCACATAGAATATCACACTAGTAAATTGTTCCTGGAGAATTATTAAGGCCTTACTCTTGAAAAACAAGCTAATTAGGGTCTCTTTTTTTATTAAAAGCATTTGCTTTCTAAAAGATGAAAAATCTAGTCTAGATGGAAAGTGTTGACCCTGATTAGCCTGTGCCAACTGCACAGACTTATCTGAAACAAAATTCTGCACACATGCATTAACCCCTGTTTTCACACAGCAAGGCTCATATTATATGGTATCACACGACAGTTGAAGAATAGAGTGATAGCTCAGAAAGAATGAATTAAGGATTAATAGCTTAAGGTGAGCTTGATGAAGATCGACCAAGCAGTATCAAAGCAATAGCTAGCTGTACGTCGCATTAATGTACATTTATGATATTTCTACCTGCACATTTGTTTGCTGTTGCTGATTGGTAGCCCAGAGTTTGTCTGAGAATTCATCTGGAGGCATGGCCGTGATTCTCTCCCTTGTCTGCTCTCCTTTGGGAGGTGCAATTTTCCTACTGCCTCCGTTGTCTGTAGCAACAGGGGAGTGAACTCTTCGCTGCTTCTCTGGGGACTCTTCAGGCAATAAGGGGTGAAAGTCGCCATCCCCATTAATAGCTGCAACATACAGGAAAGTTGTCATTGTTTCCATTATAGAAATCAGCTCAAAAAAAGCCGTGAACTATTAGAAATTCAACCCAATTTGCAAAGATTCTGGGTTTTAAACAGGCAGCCTCAAAACATTCTCCTGTTTAAATACAGTGGGATTTTAGTAGTCAGCTGTGGTCTATTGGGGATTGGACACTTGCTTTAAATATAGGAACTTCAGAAACAAGTTTTATATTGCTCAATCAACTGTTTTATATTTTTTTGTGTTTGAATTAATTTTCTTTTGTAGCATAGAATATAGGATCTGAAAAATCCATAATTTGTTAAACATGTAAAGCACTTATTAGAGAATATATGGCATCATACAGAAGTCAAAGCCATAACAAGTGTGTTATTTTGATAACGCAACAGGTGAAAAAATACCACACAGGGTTTACCTGAAGTCTTTAGTTTAAAAAATATTTAACAATATAGCGCTCTATTTAACAAATTAAAGAACTATGTTAAGAACTATTTGCAATTTATCTTCACACTTGAAGGGAAGAAATTGGCTGGAAGCAGTGGACTTCATTCTCCTAAAATTACAACTTCTTTCATTTAAAGGTAAAAAAACACTCTGATTGGATAATCTGCCCACATGACCAACTTTCAATTTCCTATTGAATCCACTATGTATGCAAATATATTTGTGTAAATCCATGACCATGCTAAATGTTCATGTCGGAACAATTTGCCAATGACTTCATTGTTTTGTGCAAAAATTCACATCATAGCCTTTACTTTTTCAATTGCTAAATGCAGTCCTAGTTGGATCAATGTCAATGATAAAATGTTGAAGGTGATGAAATATATCAGCTATGGATGTTAAGGCAGATAAGGCATCATTTTCCCAACAGTTCATACACAAATGAAATGCCTAGAAAATATGGTGTCCACCTCGTGACTGGGAAGTCAAGGACTCAATGCACCGTGGAAGAATTCTTTAACCCTTTATCACTTTGATACATATTTTCATGCATTTGTAGTCCCTTAAAAGTTACATTTAATTAAATACCTTTCTTCCTAAATTTAAGTTTCAAAGGCTTCATTTCCAACCCTTAGTTATTGATGAGCAGCAAACAGCATAAAACCTGACCAGACTGCAAGTTACTTACAGGCTGTTCTGGTTTTGTGCTGGTTGCAAAAGCCATTTTGTATTTGCTTCTTGTGGGGAAAGGTTTCAATCTCCTTAAATACAACCAAGCACTGATTCTAACCAAGAAAACAGACTTGAGGTTGGTTCAATAAGACTAAGGCTTACAATGCAATCAGCTAAAATAAGAAGGTTCAAACTAATTGAAGTAGAGCACCACTCACCAGATGACTGATTTTCCCCAGCCTGGTTCAAGGTCGGGTACGCAGGGCTCTCTCCCACCTCACCCAGGGAGCGGGTGTTCACCCACTCCTCACGCTGTGACTTGATACGGTCCATGAGGCTACGCAGCACCTTCTCTGTGAACAAAAAAGAAAAAATATGTTAAAGGATATGTAATGAGTATTTCCAAGAAGAATACAACATGTTATTTGGAAATAATGCTTAGGGTCAAGGTCAGGTATGCTGGGCTCTTCTTTAGCGTTCTTTAGATATTCAAAAAGACGCCATGTACTGATTCTTACCAAGAGACACAAGAGCGTTTCAATAAGACTAAGCTACGGAGCACCTTCTCTGTGAACAAAAAAGAAGACATATGTACAAGGATATGTTATGAGTATTTCATAGAAGAAAAATACAACATGTTATTTGGAAATAATGTTAATAATAAAAATAAGCATATCATAGGATAAGAGTACAACATTTTAGTTCAGAAATAAAATTCATTATTTGTAATTGTTTAAATCCTTGGAACATAATGTTCAATAGTTAACTTTTTGATGATAAATAATTGTAATGCAAAAAACTATTTTAATTTCCTTTTTTAACAAGAAATGTGTTTTTCAGAAACAAAATGCCCACTAATGCACTGCTTTGAAGCCATAAATTTGAAATTTGACCTTGAAGGATGACCTTGACCTTTCACTCAAAATGTGCAGCTCCATGACATACACATGCATGCCAAATATAAAATTGCTATCTTCAATATGTCAAAAGTTATGACCAAGGTTAAAGTTTTGACGCTTTTTTGAAGCCATATATTTGACCTTTGACCTTGAAGAATGACCTTGATCTTTCACCACTCAAAATGTGCAGCTCCATGAGATACACATGCATGACAAATATCCAGTTGCTATCTTCAATATTGCAAAAGTTATTCAATATTGAAAAACTTTAACCAAGGTTAAAGTTATTCACAGAATGACAGACAGACAGACAGGTTAAAAAGAATATACCCTCGATCAGGGATCATATTTTTTTCGGTTTTGTCGGTCCTAGACCGATTAGGGTCATAAAAGACTGATTGAAAATCCCAAACAGTTGGTCCGATTTTGTTTGCTAAAATTTCCATGTCATGAAATCGATTACACAGTGCACATGCTAACACACCCTAATGACATTCTTATCTCAATAAGGTGTGATAAACCATTTGCTACAGTCTCTAAACCGGTCAGGACCGGTTTATTGCACGTCAGACCAAGAATAAAAAACTTGTGAACAGCGGATAGACGCGTCCGAAATTAATGAGGGTGGCCTGTGATGTACATATCGATCGATTATCGGGGTCATTGTGTGTCTATTGATAGTTATAATTGTTATAACAGTTTCACTGTTTTGTCTGCTAAGCCTAAGGTGACTGCGCACACTGGTTGTTAATTGGCTTGCATGTGATACAAAACAATATGTTGCGATTGTAATGTATTGTTATCACTGTAAACTGTTACAACTTTTATAATATCCGAGATAGAAGTAAAAAACGGTTCTAACACGGCACGTGAAAACTTTCATATAAACAAAGAAGAAAATCGTCTATGGGTCATTCTGCAATAATTACGGGCAGACATTGAAAGCACACGCTGTAACTTAACAAAACATGCCGATACATTTTCCACCAGCGTAATAATCCAGTAATATAATTATGAATGAAAGTCGCGGATTTTATCGACAGAACAGCTGAAAATTATTTTTATGGGCGGAACTTCACATAAAACAGTGCACAAGAAAAATAATATACATTGTATAAATCTTTAGTAAAAACCGTGTTAGAATCAAAATAATTGGTATACTTTATAGTTTGTTGTTGAATAACCCACAACCGGAAAATTAGATGTGTGGTTTCAAATCACTCGTGCATCGCACTCGTGATTTAATCCCTACGCATCTAAACTATCGGCCGTGGGTTATTTGACAAAAACTATAACGAACACAAATTATTTCTTAATTATTTGATTATGTTATTGTCAGTAGCCAACCTACGCACAGACATTTGTTTGTTTCAGTGCATGTTTGTAAGCTATTATCGAGTCGACAACGATTTGAAACATGGGTATAGACTTACTCAGATTAATAATATTAAAAATGATGAAAAAAAGTCTGATAAAACAGCACACAAAACAACAATGAAGTAGCAAATGATAAAACCAGTTGAGTAAACTCGTATGTTGTTAAAAAAAATGCCCAAGGAAATTTTACTTGTACATTTATTATACCACTTTAATAAATGGCAAAAATCAAATGTTTAACAAGGGCTGTTTGAAAACATGCATGCCCCCCATATGGGCTGTCCATTGTACTGGCAGCCATTGTGTGAATACGACTTTTGTCACTGTGACCTTGACCTTTGACCTAGTGACCTGAAAATCAATAGGCGTCATCTGCACCTCACGATCAATGTACCTATGAAGTGTCATGATCCTAGGCAAAAGCGTTCTTCGAGTTATCATCCTAAAATCATTTTACTATTTCGGGTCACCGTGACCTTGACCTTTGACCTTGTGACCTCAAAATCAATAGGGGTCATCTGCGAGTCATGATCAATCTACCTATGAAGTTTCATGATTCTAGGCATATGCGTTCTTGAGTTATCATCCAAAAATCATTTTACTATTTCGGGTCACCGTGACCTTGACCTTTGACCTAGTGACCCCAAAATCAATAGGGGTCATCTGCAAGTCATGATCAATCTACCCATGAAGTTTCATTATCCTAGGCGTATGCGTTCTTGAATTATCATCCGAAAATCATTTTACTATTTCAGGTCAACGTGACCTTGACCTTTGACCTATTGACCTCAAAATCAATAGGGGTCATCTGCGAGTCATGATCAATCTACCTATTTAGTTTCATGATCCTAGGCCTATGCGTTTTTGAGTTATCATCCGGAAACCATTTTACTATTTCGGGTCACCGTGACCTTGACCTTTGACCTAGTGACCTCAAAATCAATAGGGGTCATCTGCGAGTCATGATCAATCTACCCATGAAGTTTCATGATCCTAGGCCCAAGTGTTCTTGAGTTATCGTCTGACAACCACCTGTAGGACGGACGGCCCGACCGACATGAGCAAAGCAATATTCCCCCTCTTCTTCGAAGGGGGGCATAACATATTTTAACGTAATCTGTCATGATTTCGGATATTTTTTTTTTTATACATTTTCCCCATTTATATGGACCGATTGATGTTGCGGGAAAATATTATCCCTGCCCCCGATCGTTCGATCATGTGGCATATATGTTAGGCTAAATAAATACACATATTTCAAAACTAGAAAAACCCTTAAACTTACCCTAAAATGTTGGAAAAAGCACTTAAAAACATATAAATTACTTGAAAGTGGTGATAAATTCCAAGTAACAGTCTATAACAAGGCAAGTGTCCATAAGGCACAAATGGCACCAAATCTCATTTTTGTCTAAAACTTCTGCTTATGTCACAAATAAGCCATTTTATTGCTCAATTAGGGGCATAAAAATACTGAAGATAAAAATGTATTTTAGAAAAAGCATAATATTCAAAATGATCGACTTGAAAATGTAACATTCTCCCTTACCCGGCTGTTTCCGTTGTTTTGGCACATTGGTCATGTCCTGCAGCACAGAGGGCATTCCAGGCAGGGTTGGCTCCCTTATCTGCGTCCTAGTCTCGTCGTTTCCCATCCCGTCCTGGCCCGTTACATCCAGTGAGTTCTCCTGACTTGGAATCAAAGGTCCTGACTCGAGAGCCATGCTCACGTCTCCTAGGCGCCGGGTACCGGCCATGTACATGTCCTCAAACTGCTTCTCCAGGTTGCGCTGCCTTTCCTCCCGGTCCTCCATACGTATGTGGGGCGGCTCAAACACTTGTTTCTACAGTGCAATAGATAAACATTGTTGATATCATTGAGTTTTATGGATTTTGTATTTATTGATTCATTAAAATGAATTGTATGCCCAAAAATTACAGCCTTCTTTCAGTCTGTTTCCCTATCGCAAAAAGTAATATTTTTTCCCAAAATTCTTGACTGTTTATCATGGTTTATCATGCATTTTTCCCAATCCAAAATGCACAGGCTGTAAAATATGTACAAACAAGAAGTGTGTTTGCGAAACACAATATCGCCTACTGCACTTTGAAGCTGCACAGCAGCTATTTTAGAGTAAATTGTTAAGTCAAAGGCCCATAATACAGCTACTTACTGGTAAATTGCCCTACTTACTGGTATATTTAACTACTTACTGGTATATTGCCTTACTTACTGGTATATTGGGTTACTTACTGGTATGTTGAGCTACTTACTGGTATATTGCCCTACTAACTGGTATATTGAGCTACTTACTGGTATATTGAGCTACTTACTGGTATATTGAGTTAATTACTGGTATATTGAGCTACTTACTGGTATATTGAGCTACTTACTGGTATATTGAGCTACTTACTGGTATCTTGAGCTACTTACTGGTATATTGAGCTACTTACTGGTATATTGAGCTACTTACTGGTATATTGTGCTACTTACTGGTATCTTGAGCTACTTACTGGTATATTGAGCTACTTACTGGTATATTGAGCTACTTACTGGTATATTGAGCTTCTTACTGGTATATTGAGCTACTTACTGGTATATTGAGTTACTTACTGGTATATTGAGTTACTTACTGGTATATTGCCCTACTAACTGGTATATTGAGATACTTACTGGTATATTGAGCTACTTACTGGTATATTGAGTTAATTACTGGTATATTGAGCTACTTACTGGTATATTGAGCTACTTACTGGTATATTGAGCTACTTACTTTTTAATTACTGGTATATTGAGCTACTTACTGGTATACTGCCCTACTTACGGGTATATTGCGTCACTTACTGGTATATTGTGCACGATTTTCAGTCTTCGCTCTCTGTCTGAACGCTGAAGGTCACTCAGATCATGGAGGATATTGTCATAGTCCTGGAAACAGAGGAAAAACACGGCTATTAAAGTGTGTTCCTTCTTGACCATTTACCACTTAGATATGCACTTTGACACATGTGTAGTCCATTAGAAAATCCTATAAAGTTAAAGATCTTTCTGAATAGAATCATATTTTAAAGGATTCATTTCCAAATCCTAAATACATGAGCAGCAAACAGCAAAACTACCCTAAAACACTATTATTATTCTTTTTGTATCAACTTAGAGACGAAATACACAGTACAGTGCCTTAACTCGTTTGTCTATAACTACAGAGGTATTTTTATTTGTTAATTTTGTTGTGCACTCTTAAATTCCATAACAATTGAAGACATTCGCACTAAAAGTAACAAATAAATATACATGTATTCACACACTTCAATGGCACATATTGTTCAATATTGTTCAAGTTTACTTCTTCATTGAATTATAAGCATGCACTGTGCTAACTGCTTGTTTGTCCTTTTATTAAAGGTAGAAAGTGATAAAAATATTAAAATGGTGGGATATTATCAATAACATAGATATTCATTGAATACAAAGCTATTTATGTCTTTCTGTTAGAACATTCAGATGAGCTTACCAAAGTAACATTTGCAAGATTAATTTTTCTATTGTTCAACACTAACCATATATTCTGTACATTATTTATTGTTCAACTAAACATAATAATTTCATACCATGCAAATTATATTTTATGAAAGTACACATAAATTCCATGGATAAAGCCCACTTAATTATTCTAAAAAAACAACACATTGACATCTTTAGTACTCTCATATTAAAATAATGTTGGCCTAACACATTTTATATGCTGAATGCCAACCAATCTCTGTGAAAATCTATCTCAATACTATAACCTAATAATACACAGTGGTGATCATCACAAACCCAAAATATTTACGTTGTTTGAAAACATGTTCCTCATATATGTTCAAACAAATCATTGGCATAAAGAGGAAAAACATTTAACATGCATTTGTGTTTCCTTATGCTTTACTCAATAAACATTATTTTCTCTCATGTAGTTATATGTTGTAGTTGTAAAAAGCATGCTAAAGAAATTATCAATTGAAGCAATGGCATAATATCAACAATTTTTAACACGTGACAGTACACATATTCGTTCGAATGTTGTTTGTTGAAAAAAGTCTGACAAGTTTTTTTGTAAGTATACAGACTATATAACAGACCTATGTCCATGGAAAATAGAGTTACCCCTCTTCTATTCTTAGCAGGGGGTATACTCAGTGCAATACTATTTCACGACTTCTGTTTGCCAAAACATATCTGTTATTAACGCAGATTAAACAATCGGTCTCATAAAAAAGCCATGACACTAAAATGACTCTGAACAAAAATAACAGCAAACAGCACACTTGAAAACACCTGCTGACAAGATCACGTTACAAAGTGTTCTGTCACCCTAATTTACTTCCTGGCAAGTTTTCATGCTGTAATTTGGCAAAGAACCGTTTATATGTTAAGTAAGGGCATATAAGACCTTAAGAGCAAAAACTAAGTAAATGTTTGATGATTGCCCTGAAATTAAGATGGTTTTGCTCCACTTAAAAAAAAGTTAGTAGATTCATATGCATTTTAATGTCCTTGGTATTTTGTCCGTGGGATCACATAATGATTCTTCATTATTTATGATATTTATGATATTTATAACATTTTTTGTTCTGTTGCTTTTATATTTAATGATCTTATTTGTTTGACAGTCATTCAACTGGCTCTCAATCTAAAACAAGTGTTACAGTTACAAACACACCCCAACTCTGCATGTCTTAAGATGTAGCAAGGTTCAGTTATTTTTTCATTGGAATAAGTTGTAAAAAGGTCTTACTTAACAGTTTATACCTATAATTTGTCTTTGTCTGAGTTTGTCATCTTTCATGTTTTAACTTGGGCTTACATGTTTCACATTGTGATTAAATGTTTCAACTGAGCTTGCATGTTACAATTTGGAATTTGCATATTACAATTTGGAATTGCGTGTTACAATTTGGATTTGCATGTTACAATTTGGGATTGCATGTTTCAATTGGGCTTGTTAGTTACACTTTGGGCTTACATGTTTGATTTCGGGCTTGCATGATACAGTGCAAGCTATAAATATTTAACTTTGGCGAAACGTGCTTTACATATAGCTTACATGATTCAATTTCAAACAAGGACGAATAACTTGCAGGAATATTATGTGGTCAAAATTAGAACAAAACAGTAAACCCAGCACTGGTAAGTTATTTTAATTTAACAAGGCTTGCTTAAATTTTCTTATTCTAATATTTTATTTCTGCCAAGTGATAGCATAACAACTCCGGCCCAGAAGCCAGCCAGACCATGGAAAAAGCAAAATTACGGTAAACATCATGAGGTTCAGAAAAAATTCCATAAAACTGGCACTCCTGGCAAGTGAAAAATTATGGCTCAGTAAATACTTTTGTCTGGTCTGTAAAATTGCATTTGGGCCAATTATAATTTAGAGATTACAATACCTCATGTCCAGTAATGGATTGACAACTGTTGCAAAGAATGATTTCAAACTGCTAATACAAATGACTTCAATATGTTATATTAAACCTCAAATAATTATGCTCCTTTTTTGGGATATAAACTTCCAAGGTCTATTATTTAGATTAATTTTCAAAGAATCTTTGAATAGGTCAATAAAATAGCATAAAATACTATCAAGACCAGAGAAAGTGGATGTGGCTATGGATCTGTTCAATGTTTCTGGGCTCAATGATTGAGCACTATAATGCCATAAGGCCTTCTGTGCTTTTCACTATTTATTAATTGAGCCCAAATATGAGAAAACTGGGCTTAATGCAAGTGTGTAAATTGTCGACCCAGACTAGCCTGTGCAGGGGTTTCGCTGTCGATCGCCACTGGCGCAAAATGGCTCTAAATTTTTTAATGTGGCTCCAATTTTTTAAAAGTGGCGAATTTCAAAAAATCGGTAAAATCCTATCCGAAAATGTACTGCGAGTCAAAAGCACGCGACCGAGTATTAGCGGCCAGCGTCTGTCAGTTGTAAATATTGATTTACGACGATGTAAGCGACCTACAGTGCGGAGTGCATTAGAAATCACCGAAGCATGTAAGTGTTACAAACGGTGTTTTTACTGCTATTGTCAAGTTTTATGGGGGGTTATTATCGGATTAACGGCTCCTTTATGATATTGAGCAATAAGTTAAGTAACACGGGGACAAACTGTCACGACGATCAATAATTATAATGATTATTAGGGCCGCTATTTCTTTGTTAAAATCAAAACCATGGGGCTGGCAAAAGCATTTAATTTCTCCACATCAACAAATAAAAACTTGTTTCAACAGGTATTTGTGAGCATTTCTGTTTAATAGATTCATTATTGTAATGTTCTGAGAAGTATATAAATTGATTAAGATAACAACAATTTCTGAATTAAATATAAAACATTCACTCGATGTACTATATTTCGGATATGTTAAATTCGGACATTTAAAGATAGGGACATTTATGTGTTGGTTTGATGTTGATAGTTTGTAAAAATATGTTTTATGTTATTTCAGGCAACTAGAATGGATGGTGGCAATTATCTGGGCCTTTCTGTCAGGAAAAAGGCGTGAACAACAGTCATTTAATTGAACCTGGAAATCATCCACCACTAACAGAAAACTTGTTAACAACAGAAACTGATGTATATCATGTCCAAATGACCAAATATAACTGTTTAACACTTTGAAGTGAGATGCTTTATTTTCTGATTCCCTTTCAAATGATGAACATTGGTGTGATTTTATGTTTAAATAATTAATTTCGAAACATTTATGCAGCATACTGTTTAATACATTGATGTTAACATTATTATATTATTTTGGTTACCTGTGTTGCTTATCAAGTTGAAAAAAATGTTATTTATATACAAATAAAGCTTATAAAGACTTATGAAGGTATGACTTATGAAGGTACTTATTGTTTTTTTTATGAAATAACATACTTTTTAAAGTGATAATATAGTCAATGACATTAATGTAGTAAGGTTTCTTTAAATGATTGTTCTTATTAATAAGGTGGAATAACCGACAGTATTCACGCCGCGAAAAAGTGGCGACAACTTTTTTTGGGCCAGTGGAACCCCTGCTGTGTCAGGGATGACACTCCGCTTTCATGGTGTTTTTGTGTTTACAGGTGGACAGCGTTGTCCCTGATTATTATACATAACATAATTTTGCTCCTTCTTCCATATATACACTTCCAAGACCTATTATTTAAGTTATCTGGGACAACACTACGCACATGCATTAAGCTCTATTTTCCCATTGCGAGGCTCAATCTGTCAAATTGGGTCTTACATGTGTCAATAACTCTTTCTCAAGCGCGGCGTTGTGGCTCAGTCTTGCTAGCTCCAGTTGATCCTGCCGAAGTCTCTTCAGTTCCAGCGCTCGCTCCCGGATCCGTTCTTGTTCCATTTCAGCGGCTTCACGGGCACTGCTCTGCTGTGAATGTTCACACAAATATAATTGTCCATTGCCCTTAGGTGTTTGTCTGCCAGGTTTTATGAATTGATACCTTTTTAAAAACACATGATCAAAGTGTAATCAAATAAGCGCAACAGGGCAGAATTCTGGTAAAATAGCGTTGTAAAATAGTGTTGGAAAATTACAAGTAATTAATTGTGGACAAAAACCTTTTCGTTCAAAATTGAGTCACAAAAATAATTATATGGGCTACAAATGGGGTGTCAAAATATTGTCTGAACACTTCTATTTTTTAATTATTTTTATATTTTTAATTACTTTTGATAAATGTCGGTATTATAAGAGGTATGTATTGGTTTTTATCCAACCAATGAATGATTTTCCATAAGAAATCACAAATGTCGTATAAAGTTAAGCTTCGTAAGACCGTGTATGTACATAATTTGATTTATTCTACATAGATAAAAATACGTGTTAAAATTGGTTAAATGTATTGTTTCTATTTTGTGTCTATATTGTTTGGAAATACTGTTGATATACCACTTTAAAGTAATAAATCTCTCAATATTTACCAGACAATTATGAAATCTATAAGCATACATTACACACTTGAATTGCAACCTATATACCAGGTTTTGTTTTAGCTCAGGTTTCACAAAAGGATAAATGGCACAATAACAGGGACTTTTATTGGGATATTATTGTATCTTTTTAATCCTATTCCAGTACAACAATTTATGTATTCATGTTTACAATCCTTAAATATATTAATGCATTAAGGTCAAAATGAGGTAAATGTTGTCGAGTTATAAAAGCACATCGAACACTCAACCAACCAATTGAGTCTCACTCAATGAAAACTGGGCTTTATGCTTGTGTGTAAAGTGTCATCCCTGATAAGCCCGTCTCTTTGCACAGGCTATAAAGTAACTACACTTTCTGCTATTATTGTATTTTTCATTTTAATGAAGTCTCTTCTTTGCAAAATCAGTCTGGGCCAAAAGAGTTGTCGCTGATTAGCCAGGGTGGACTGCACAGACTACTTTGGGACGACACTTTACGCACATGCATTAAGCCCCTTTTTCCCAGAATGCTGTTCAATTATCACCCAAACCTGTTCATTTGGCTCCGCCCTGTCCACTGCATGTTCATTCTGCAGATGGTAATGGCTGGTGGAAAATGTGTGCATATCTGTCACCTTAACTGGCTCTACAAGAAAACAAAAGCAGTTTTTTTAACATTTCGGGAATGGGACCAGGTCCCTTTGGGTAGCGAAAAATTGTATTGTTTTTACTAAAATTGGGAAATTAGTGTAGTTATTTTTTGCTAACAAACACTTTAAAATTTCGGTTTAAAATTGATAGTAAGTGTAATCAATATTATAATTATAAAGGTTTAACCTATATAGCTGGGTAGGGATATTAACTAAATGCTGACTTGTATTTACCAAAAATATATTATTTGTTTGCAAAACTTACAATTTGGAATTCTAGTCAGTCATTTGGAAAAAATCTGTTTTCATTCCAGGGGCCTGGTTTAAACAAACTTTGTAGAGAACATATAGATGATGCTACCTTTCAAATATCAAAGCTATGGGCTTTTTGGTTCCACACAAGAAATTAAATAAAAGCTGCGCCATGAGCGCATGATACGCCCGTCGTTCGCCAATGAAGTAGTAAGGTAATAAATAACCCTTTGAATCATTTTTTTACTTCAGTTTATTTGTATTTGAATACATGGTTTATTTTATAAGTACATGAGCATGGAAATCACGAAATTTTGACGAACAAAGTCCCATAACTCTGGAACGACAATTCAGAATTCCGTCAAAAACGAAAGGGGATCAGGGTTTATCAATATTAAGATTGTGTTGAAATTTGAAAAAAATCCATCGAAGGATATTTGAGCTACAGTAGGACATTCAATGAAATCACGAAATTTTGACGAACAAAGTCCCATAACTCTGGAACGACAATTCAGAATTCCGTCAAAAACGAAAGGGGATCAGGGTTTATCAATATTAAGATTGTGTTAAAATTTGAAGAAAATCTGTCAAAGGATATTTGACGTAGCGTACGACATTAACAGACGGACGGACGGACGGACAGACGGACGCGGGGTATACCATAATACGTCCCGTCATAGACGGGCGTATAAAAAAAAAATCTTTTTAAGTCAATATAAAACTGGTAATCCCCAGGGCAAAGCCACTGCTTACCCAATGTGAACAAGGATATCAGTAAAACTGATGGATGCTCCCCAATGATGTTTTGTATATATATGGGTTAATTTTGTGGAAAAAACGTGTAACATCGATAAAATCTATGATAAGCCACGGTGACCTTGACCCAGTGACGTCAAACCTCATCAAAAGGTACAGGTCCATGCAAGGTACCTAGATGCCAAATATGTAAGAGATCTGTAAAATATTGAAGGTGCTATGAGAAACTGTAAAAAAATGGTGATGGAGAATCTATTATCAGCCTTGGTGACCTTGACCCCAGTGACCCCAAACCTCATCAAAAGGTAGAGGTCCATGCTAGGTGCCAAATATTTAAGAGATCGGTAAAGTATTGAAGGCGCTAAAAAATGAGGAACTGTAACAGAAGTGTGACGGAAAATATAATTATTAGCCTCGACGACCTTGACCCCAGTGACGTCAAACCTCATCGAAAGGTAGAGGTCCATGCAAGGTACCTACATGCCAAATATGTAAGAGATCGGTAAAATATTGAAGGCGCTATGAGAAACTGTCACAAAAGTGTGACGGACGGATGTACAAACTGGCAACTATATGCTCCCCATAAATATAATATATATATATATTATATATATGGGGAGCATAATCATTTTAACTAACTTTGTAGTGTAGAAGACTAATACATTTTGCTACAAACTGAAAATGAAAGTCATAGGCATTACGGTATCAGAAAAGCAGCATTTTAAAGGTTTTCCCATACACGTAAAACATTTGTCCGAATGGCGAGGCCAATTTTGACTACAGGGGCAAATTGTACTAGCCAACCTCTAGTAACAAGAAACACCATATATGCTTTTCATCAGATTTACCAGAGTTTTGTGGTTATACATCTACTAGAAACTCTTAATTGTTAAGTCTATACTCACTAGGTTTGGGCCAGATGACATTGGCCACTGGGTCAGGAAGGGGCAGGCATGGCAGCAATCTGGGACGCCCGGGCCTTCTCTATTGCCAGGGCCTCCTGCCTGAAAAACACAGCATAGACTTCATTAAGTACATTACTGGTAGTTTTTATAAATCCTTATCATAATCCCCATAAACCTCATTATCATCAGCACCAGCAGCATTGTCATCATGAATATATTCATCAACGTCAACACAATCATCAATTTCATCGTCCGCAGAAGTATTTTTATCAGCAATAGTATCACAATTTTTACATTGGTATTCCTTCCCTTTTGTAATATACCAATAATATTTTCTGGATTTAAAAATTCATTTATCATGAATATCATCTTTTCTCAGCCATCATTTTTCGTTAACATAACATATATTATTATTGGTCAATAGTGGTCAAGCTGTTTTATGGCCAACTTTGACCTTAAATCACTGCGTGACCTTTGAGGTAGCGATGTGGCAAAGTTATGACTGAGACGAGAAATTTCGTATTTACGTATTGGCACACAGTGCGATTGCTGTTAAATTAATTGAACATCAAATAACAATAACACACACATGCTCAATACTATATTCAATATAAATCAAAGTTCTCTCATATGTTACATAACTTACAATAAGCTTATTTTATTAATAGAGTGGTACACGTTTCTTTTACCATTTTACCTGGTTACCTAGTTTTTGAATACACGAGCCCAGAATAAAAGTCGACCTCGATATTACCCAAACAAACAAAAAATGAGAATAAATTTGGTTAACTAATAGTCAATAAATAAGCTATTTATTGCATAGTTATTGCCAATGCAAATGAGCTAATAAATATGCAATAAATTGGCAAAAAATTGGATCAATAAATCGGCAATAAATTGTGAATAATTTATTCATACATGATAAATGAATTGTCAATAAATAGGGTATATGAATTGTCAATAAATACGGTCAATAAACTGGCAATAAATTGGACTTAAGTACAAAGCCTATACGCAATAAATTGACAACAAATTGGGTTAACAAGTCTGCAATAAATAGTGTTGATAAATTCTGGAAAAAAAATCTGATGAAAATTTAAATGTAACAAAGTATTAATTTGTTCCTGTATTTTTTATTAAATGTATTGGCTTGTTACAGATTTTTTATGCATGGACTGTATAATAAGAAAGCGTCATTTGTGCTAATTAGCCTAATACAAGTTCATGAACACATATTTTGAGGCCATATATATTCAGGAAAAAAAGGCAATATGCCCATCATTCCACATATAATACATTACAAAGAAATGTATGGCCAGTTAATGGTGGGGCATTATACAATATATTAGATATCTGGTAAGCTATAGATACAACAACATGTAGTCTTGATGATGAATTTGTATGGAAGTAATTGAAGGAAAAGAAAATAGCCTTTAATTGTCTGAGACCAGAATGGAGGGTATCTTTCGAAGAAAAATGATCATTCAAGCTTATTGATATGAAATTGTATATAAAATTAAATATATATTTCAAATATGTTTCAAAAATGTTATACACTTCAAATTAGGAGGTCGAAATAAACCCAAAATGTGAGTGACCCCAAAAACCTATGTCAAATTTATGTAACTATGTTTTTATCTTTAGAATATGAATTGTAGCTCTATAATTCTTATAAAATAATGAAAACTTACACAGTGTTTTGTTTTGCGTAAATGTACATATCAGGTGCCTTTATCAATATTAGTTATTTACATTATAGTAGCCTGGTCTCTTATGAATTCCACGAAGGCAGTGAATGGAGGGAAACTAACGAAATGTTTCTTCTTGTAATCGTTGGCTTTGGCTGCCCAACGTTCTTGAACATTTGTTGGAAGCTTGGCTAGTAAAGGGGGCTTAGCCAATCGAGGAATCGTAGAATGATAGAGCCGTTGAGTTCTCATTGTCTTCTTTCAAGACATTCTTCTGTCATTCAGCAAGTCACTAAGCTCATACCATTTTTTGAGGCTTTATAGGTCAGTTGAGGGAAAGATTCAATTCGCCTTGTGATAGATTGGTGGACAATCTCCGCTTTTCCATAACGTTCATCCAGTCGAGACCATAGTTTCTCGCATGCTAGGACTGGATCTCTGCGGTACGATGATCTCAAGACATCGGTGTGCTGGTGAGAACTTGGCCCCAGCCACTTCACAGCCAAATCCATTTCCTCAGAAGCGCTTGTATCCATCTTGAACATCACGTTCTTGAAACTCGTTTTCCAGGCTTGATAAGACTCCGCTTTGTCACTAAATATGGTCAGTCGCGAGAAAGCCTAGTCTTTTTTAAGGAGTAATTTGCACAGATTTTCTCCCATATTAGTGTCAGATACTGTTGGATTGTTTGTGGCTAGAGGATCTCGAACTGTGTGTCTTCACACCACTATGGACAGAGTTTGGCTTCATGCTGGACATGACTTTTTAATATTGATTGTTTATTTTGGTCAATCTTTTCCAGCGCGTGTAACTTTGCTTTTTCCTGTAGCGACGCGTCTGTAATGAGAGCCGATAATTCTTCAAGACTTGCTTCACTTTTCACATTTTTTAAGTACACTTCCAATTCGTCTTTAACTTTTACGTAACTTTCATAGGTAATTGCTGTTCAATCAGGTTAATTTCACCAACATTACTGTCATAAGTTAAACTACTTACTATGCACAAACTTTCAGTCACTTTGCGCCATGAAGCAGAACAGCGCTTCCTAAAGTCATCAATTCTCTCTTCATAAAGAGCCCTTCCTTTTGCAGAATACGGACGTACACGCCGTGTTGACATACGATAAACTTTCTTAAGCCGGTTGAAATACAGATGAGACTTTAGTGCGACCAATTTTGAACGTGGATTTAGTTCGATGTCCAGTACCAGTCATCTCCATCTGCTACTAACAAAGTGTAGGTCAATTTACTTTTCTGTTCTGGAAACAGATAGCAGACCTATCGTGTCGAAAAAGAACACTGTATGTGGTGGTACTCAGTATTTATTCTTAGATTCAACTCTATGTATGTGGTATATTGCTGCAATAAAACAAAGTATCCTCGAGTATCCTAACATCGTGGTAATAACGAAAGTTGGCCTCGCACGACGTAAACTGTCAAGAGATCTTGGCGGTTCAACACTTAAATATTACATCTGTTATCGGTAAATGTTACTACGGTAGATAAAACAAAAAACATGCAGGAAAATATTTCATAATCTACCTTTTCATTGCATACCCATTGCTCAGCGTCTCGGTCCCTGTGTATCCTAAGTTCGTGGTAAACCTTCCAGGTTAAAATTGATCAACTTCTGGTTTGAAAATGTTATTTTTTGCATAAGGCCAATCAAAACAATTGTTTACTGTAACTAATTAACTTTCATTTAGCTGAGAATTTTTTTATGTGGGATTAACAAGTTCTAACTTTTGAACACTGAAAATAACAAAAACACTATCTACGTATGTCTCATTAAAACAGAACTTATTTCTCGGAACCAGCAATGGCCGGATGCAGTAAAAGGGATCCCCAATCCTTACATAATCAGTGTTCTGCCGTGGATGCGCCCTTGCGTCATTGGCGCAAAAATAAAAGATTTGTCCCCACCCGTTTTCCGTATATGGGCCCGCGGGCGCAAAGAAATTAAGAATAAAAACTCATTGATTCAATTTGTAAGTCGGTATAGTAATCGAGTGAATGTGTAACTAGAACGAATTATTTAATTGGACGTGACGTCATTTTGCAGCCAATGGTTAATTTACATTAATAACACTTTATTGCATTGATAAGTTGAGATTATAACAACCAATAAGATATCAAGGAAATTTCCATACCTATCAAAATGGCGGAAAGTGACCGGCCGAAGAAAACAAACTCCATTTTAGTTTTTTTCCTCCAGCAAGTACACTTAGAAAATATGACGATAATAATAACAACATTCCAACGGAGTCTTCCCAAGTCCCAACATCGTTTAGCAATGACAAAAAAGTCTGCCCCTATAAATGTACATTCCAAGCAAATTGTCTTTGAAAATTGTCTTTGTCACTGTTTGACATTAACAAAATGACATGCAGTTTGTGCTAAAGCACAAAAAGGAAAACGCCTTTACTATCGGTAATTCTTAATATCGAACAAGGACTTTGACACGCAATGCTGAGTCCAATGACCAAAGTTTTATAAATATGTTGACAATTGTTTGACAGATTTAAAAAGTTTAAAAAATGTTCAAGTTTGAATTAGAATGTTACATCCTGTGGACTGGCTCACAGTACGAAGAAATCAAGCAAATTTAAGTGTGCAAGTAAAAGGTAATTAGTTTCTGAAAATTTAATTCTGCTACAAATATATTACGGTGTCCCCAGATTTTTCCTTTTTGTCCCCACTTTTTAAACCCTAATGGGTCCCTGTCCCCAACAGTAAAGATTCACGGCAGAACACTGCATAATATAATTAGCTGCGTTTACATAAAGTAACATTACTACTCAAAATCAACGAAAATTTCGTACAATATTTCATAAAATAAAGCTTAACAATTAAAAATCATTGTTCCTTATGGTCATTGTCAAAATTTCAACGCCAGATGTGGTCTGGTAGACTAGATGTTTGTGGATACAGGGGTTTTTTTTTACTAAGAAAGTGACGCCGATATTCGGCGTCTTCCCCTACCAGAATTTTTCCCCTCAAAATACAATTTCCCCACCAAAAATATCATTTTTCACCAAAATATAATATTTTCTCTCAAAGAAATGTTTATTTTTCCTTTGGGCATTCGACAATTATCTAATTTGCACCATGTACAACGATCTCGCTCTCCCTCTCCAGACGAACACAAAAAATCTGGGAATCCCAGTTATTCTAAATATAGCTCTTAAATTACGTCATGTAAACTGGGCAACTTATCGTAATAATCATGTGACTATTTTACTGGATACCAGTCTTGCGTGAGAAGGGTGTTTCGTCAATTAATTACCGGAAACCAGTCATATTTTCATCCGGGCTATATGCAAGCCAAGATATAAACGTGAAAACAGAAAAAAATGTCTCACAATTGGCGTTCTTACACAAACAAAATAAAACATTCGGACTCGGAAGATACTGAACGCATCGAGGCATTTTTTAAGAAAGAATAATCGATAACCGATAACCCAGCAGGATTCTGAGGTAATCAACATCGAACATTGTGAAAGTGAAAGTAGACAATCGGCAGCTGCCGCTCCTTTCCCTTCCCCTACTGTAGCAGATCAAGATAGTCAACCCATTCATCATGAAATTGAAATCACAAAATTGACATCGTCCCCCGGCTACAGTACAGAAATATAGTTAAAACATTTCCCATTATTAGATCTACACCTGCAACTTTATTAAGGACTTTGACTTTAATACGTGTTAAATGTGTTTAATAACAAAAAGGACAGAGACAAGCCTCTTTTGATGAGTTATAGACATTGAAATGAACAGTTTTTATTTTCCCCTAATATGTCTCTTTCGCACTCTTTTTACCCCTTTCACCCAGCGTCCAGCGTCTTCCCCTTTCTCTATAAAAACCCTGGGATACAAAATGCTCGTTTAGTGTTCATGTGTCGTATCAATAGATATAATCGCAGGAACATGGGATTTATTGTGGTCACAAATAAATAAAAAGGAGCATTTTGTATCTACAAATATCTAGTAATCATACCACATCTAGCGTTGAAATTGTGGCTATTGCTATAAGGAACACTGTGATTGTTTAGGTGTTAACTTTATTTGACGAAATACTTTACGAAATTTTCGTTGATTTTGAGCGTTTAAATAGAGACTTTAACCCATTTAACTCAGTGCTATTTTATTGCAGACCATTGATAAAATGTAGAAAACGGCTAAAATAACAAGTCACTTTAACTAAAAAATAAAAATTGCTTGGCCTAAAATTTAAATACTCATTTGCATACGCAGCCCTGGAAAGGTTACGTCGTCTTCTCTGTAAACAAAAAAAATGGGGGCAAAACTTTGGAGCGATATATCGGTCATTTTTCACGTGCTATGAACATGGAATAGTAAAATATCATTTTTTTAGAAAGGTGGTAATACATTTATTCTTATTTACCTGTTTGAATCGCATTTTCGTTGAATTTCTTCTCGGACGCTGTGTTAACAAACGCTGTCACTTTTGACATAAGTCGCACGCGAAAAAATAACGCACGCAACGAGAGGTCACGAGAATAATGGATACCACGATGTTAGAACTCCCATGATGTTTGGATACTCGACGATAAAAGACGTTCAGTTCTGCAGTAAAGAACAATGAAAGAACAATGAAAATGATGTATTGTAATCAAAAAATACTAAATGACTGAAAAAAGTTAAACATATAGCCTATACCTAAGTAATAAACAATCATAGTTACGAAAGAAAAGCTTTGGAAATTACCCTAACATATAGGACATATAGCCTCAACTGGGTCGAAAAGGTAGGTACGACGTAATTTGGGTACGAATAGCATCTACTGAAAAAACCTGAATGAATAAATATACCTCATAAATAATTACTGCCTTAACAAAATACAAGTTATATAGCATTGATAACATGTGGAAACTTACACCATGCGGGGCTATTAACCGGTATAAACGTCTTAAGAAAATGCCGAAATAGCAATATCGGCAAATGCCTCGATTTAAAATTCTAAGGTGAACAAACACTGATATATCCAAGGGAAGTAAGCAGCGCAATATTATACGGGTACATATGATCGATATAGCCAGCACACAGGTTTTGTTAAAATGTATACAAATTGCTAGAATAATTAGTTTGTTTCTCATTGATTGTGTTTTGTTGTTTGACAATACATTTGTAAAAGGATAAAAAAACACAAAGAAATGTTCATTTATATACATACAAAAACAAATTTTGCTTTCGTGTTCGCTGGGTCGTCTGCACTGAGGAAGGTATATAAATAGCGTCAATGACCTTAATTTATGGAAGACATAATTGTAAATATCTTTGATCTTCATCAGTTTTTTTTGCCAAAAATTATATACTTGTACTGAAATTAGTATTGAATTCAGTATTTATGAAGATGGCTGGTCTTCTTATAAACAAGAATTGTAATCAGGCCTAAAATGTCTGAAATTTGGCGATGTTTTGTTTCTGACAGTGAAGAGTAATTCAGGACAGATAGCATGTTTTCATGTCCAGATATCTGAATAATGTCCGTCGGTGCTATACCATTGTCCCTAAGTTTTGTGACTAATGTCTTCCTTGTTGCATGGTTCGTTAGTTTATTGTTTTTGTCAAGACCAGCCTCTTCGCACATAACTTTCAATAATATTCCAAGTTTTTTTCTCCTACTCAGTACTCTATTTTTTGTGAACCATTTGTCATCTTCATTGGTGGCACTGGCAGGAATTGTTCTAGGGGCAAAATAAAATGGATCTTCAGGATTTAAAAATTCTTCAGGTCTTTTAATAGCATAAAGTTTGTACATGTTCATAGGGCATCTCTGTGGGTCGCTGGTCGCCCAAACTTTAGGCATTACTTTCCGGATATCGGACACAATATCGCCTGTGCAAGTTTTTGTCTGCCTTTCATTAAGTTGAAGGTATTCAACCCCATTCGAATCTTTCTGAAGAGTTACAGCAACCCATCTGTAAGTGAAAATTGTTTCCTGATAAGTACGGTAACCTTGTATAAATTTAGTTTAAAACAGTATGACTAAACACTGCAAACCTATGAGACCCAGACCAAACCTAACTTTGCATCTGTTTTCAGGTCGTTTTTGTAGGTGTTTGCTTCAACAAAATGTTTAAAACCTTTTAAAGAGATAAATTATTTAAAAAATATTTAGTTTGTAACGGGTATGTTGGCTCTTGTTAGTTTTCTGTGTTCAATTAATTGCAATCATTTAAATTATGTTTATAATGGTTCAACTGCATGGCTTTTTCCCTGTTTTTGTGAAGCGGCCTTGGCCCCCTCATTTTGTGAAAAAATGATTCGCAAACTAATGACAATTGTGAAAAAATGAGTCGCCCACTTTCTAAAATTGTGAAAATTTGAACCACAAACTTCTTGAAATTTTGAAACTTTTTTAGTAGCAAAACTTCTTGAAATTGTGAAAATTTAAGTCGCAAATTTCCCAAAATTGTGAAATTTGACTCGCAAATTTCTCAAAATTGGGAAAATTTGCCATTTGCACAGAAAGAAAAAAAGCCCTGATCTCTTGTTATTATAATCATGTATTCACTGCAATTATTTTGCAATATATTATTCAATAATAATAATATAATGTGTTTTGAAATCTATAATAGATCTAGGGAAACATATTTAAATAAAAATTTTTAGCAGCGTTCAAATGTAACTATTATAGATATTTGTACATTTTTTAATTCCCATCTTAATGGAAAGTTTTATTTTATTAGAGTAATTGAATATTTTTTTATTTCGAATACATAATAGTGAATTTTATTGAGACACATCAAGTGACAGATGTCCGTGGGAGTTTGATTAATTTTATTCTACTGTATTTTAATTGTAACTGATTAGATATCAGTGATTTTATTTGCCCTTTTGGAAAAGGTACGGTACCAGCCCAATCAGGAAAATATCTGTTAAAAAACCCTGATATCGCAAAAAGAATTCATATTGGGAATTGTTGTTATTTAGTTTTGGCTGCCGCTACAAAAGACTTAAAGATTGTTAAATAATTGTTTTCAAGTTGTCAATATTATATTGATTTAGGTTCAAGCCAAAGAGCTGCATAGGGAAACTATCAAAATGTTACATTTATATAAAATAATAATAATTAATTGGGATTTATTTACAGCATTAACTTTGGGATAATTGTGGAGTTTTTTTATGAAGAAAGTTCCATTTTCTGGTACTTTATAAAAGGATAGCTTAATTGCTAAATATTGTGATCATGCTACATCTGATAGTTATTGCTGATATATTGAATACTTATTGCAAAGCCATTAAATTGTAAAATCAGTTCTGTAGTTCAATGGAGAATAACCTGTCTTCATAAAGATAGGGATATCTGAGTTCAAGTCTCAGCAGAAAGTTTACACTTGACTTTGCAATAAGACAGTTCAATATAATATTTGATTAATAAGTGTCTACTCTGTTTTTGGGATAATTACCTCAAATTATAATTCTCCGTAGTTCCTCGTAATCCAAGTGAAACACAATTGTTGAACCACAATGTGTTTAATAAAACCTTTGGCGATGTACCGCCCAGGATTCCACGGTCATAGAGTATATAGATTTCTTCGTCACTTATTGGATCTGTGGCATTTGGTTTGTTTCCCTTTGCCATTTTTTTAGAGTTCTTTGTATTGACTTTAAAGCATCCCTTGTCAGCTGAAAGTGATTGGTGTTGGTTTCTTGCATTATTTGCACAGAATATTTGTTGTGTTTCCGATCGATGCTTGAGATCATGTTTCGTATTGTGCTTGGTTTATATTCCGAACCATCACATTTTCTAACTGAAAGAACATAATTTGCCAAGTATTCGTAATATATCGGGGCCTATGTCATGTATTTCCCTTTTTTGTTGTTTTGTCAATAAGAATCTTTTGAACTTGTTTACATCAATCATTGTTTTCTTTAGAGTGTTCTTGTTGTCCGCTTGACATATTTGTTGTTTTACTTCATCATTTGTTAGTTGTTTAAAACAGTCCTTTACATTGAGGGTTGAGGGCTTGTTAACTGGAGAGGTATTTATCTGATCAATTTCGGAGGGCTCATGGCAGTCAAAGTCATTAAAATCAATGCCATACATTGTTTGAAAAACAGTTAGACTTATTTCAGTGACATTTGTTTTCAAGTTTTCAACATTGTTAAGACCTACATTTTCAATGTTCACCATGTCTGTAGAGTTTTCCCTATTGATTTCATCCTTCATGTTGTTATCAACATCTTGTTCCTTATTTTTGACAGTTGCATCTTTATTTTCTTCACTTTCAGCCATTAAATCTTTCAAAATTACATCAAAATACATTTGATCAATATAGTCCGACATTTTTCCATTCAAATATAGTGTTATTTTATTTTATTTAAATTTTAATGATATTTCTATGAAAAAAAATGCAGACGACTGAAATAGTATATTGTGTGTATTAGTGGAGTGTAACCTTTCTATTTATATAAAGAAACGCCGTATATTGAAGGTTATGTGTAAATAAATTTAAAGGCAAAATTGATTACTTCATTGCCATATGTTTGCTTAAATTTTATGCATTAATTACTTTTAAGATCATTTTGTTTTTACAAAACTATTTGCAAGAACCTTCGCATGTACATTTTGTAAAAGGTCAAAAGCTATAACGTTTTAATCGGCGCGTAGGAATAAGTTATATGGTTAGATCGCGGTCACGTGAGGTACTGCCGGAGATCATCTAGTTTATCCGACCCTGCTTTATTCGGTCAATGTTTACAACAGAGGCAGGATAATGTCAAGATATTGGACACTGCACGAAACCAAAGGTGGACTAAAGCTTACCTTTAGCACTTCGTACAATGGCGAAATAAAAAGAAAATATTATGGTTTTGATAGATTATCTATTTTATTAACTTGTGGAAATATTACTTCTCTTTACACCATAAATAACAACAATATTAAACAAGTCGCTGATAAGTAATATTTGGAGCAACACTCTTAACAAGACTATTGCCAAGCAATACATGTCCCCTACCGGCTCCACCATTGTCAAAAATTCCACCATTGTCCGAAGTTTTTTTATATTTGTTGCCATAGCAACCAGAGTTTTTGACGTAGAAACAAAATTAAATGACGTGCATTATGTCCATATTTCCATCTATCCATGTTTTAAGTTTCATGAACAAATATGAAGAACTTTCAAACTTATCGCAGGATCCAGAAAACCACCATTTTCCGCAGATTTTCTGGTCAATTTGTTGCCATAGCAACCATAATTCTTGAAGTAGGAGCAAAATGAAATGACGTGAATAATCTCCATATTGCCATCTATCTATGTTTCAAGTTTTATGAAAAAATATGAAGAACTTTTAAAGTTATCGCAGGATCCAGAAAAGTGAGACTGACAGACAGACAGAGCGCAAACCATAAGTCCCCTCCGTTGAAACCGGTAGGAGACAATAAATGTACAAAAAAAATGTTTGCATGGTTACTTAACAAATGGACAAATCACCTGTTTAAGAGCAAACATTAAGCAGAATCTGAAATGTATGTTGATTTGCATAAAATAGTTAGCACAATGTACTCGAACAAAATAGTTTGATTCAAATATAAGTGTTAAGTATAACTATATATTTAATAATGAAATTCGACACACAGTAAAATATAATCAATCAACAAGATTGTCAACTTGTTACAAAACATATGCGTGTTAGTTTATCTTTTAAACATTTATTTGTGAAGGATGTATAACTTTGTTGTTGAACCAGGTCTACAACTTTTTATCGTACATATCTAATTTAATTCAAGGAATTGTGCAAATCTTAAGTAGGATCTGCAGGCACTTAAGCTACCTACATACACAGTGTCAGCAGTTCCTCCATCCAACTTTAAGCTTTTGAGCAGAATTATTGTTTGCGTTTAAAGAAAAAAAAAAACAAAGTGACCATAGCCTTGATTCGACCGCCCCCCCCCCCCAACAAAAAAAAGCTATTCCAAGCTAGGTCTGCCTTTTGTAAGCAACCAAGTTACATAATTTCAAGACAATTCTGCATTTAAACTAAAATTATAAAAATATTAAGTGAAAATTGTTATTCATAGTTACAGTGACCTTGTGTCGTTCTTCTCCAAAATAATTCAAATGCTAGGTATATATGTATACATGTACATTCAAACACGCGTTATTTAGCAGAGACTGCGTGCTTTGTTTTTATCAAAAGTGACCTCCATTTTTATCTGGCTGACACAAACGACATCTCAAGCTAGTTATTTATGTAAGCATTATACTCAAACAAATTCCGTGCAACACCTCAATCCAAACATAAGTCATCGAGAGGAAACAATTTGTTCGTTTTTAGTAAAAGTGAACATGGCCTTACAAGAAACCGTCGGAGACGGATGATGCTTCCCAAAGTGTTTTTTTGTCACAATATTGCACTATATATTCAGACAGAAGGAAACGTCTTGAGGGCACAGTAGTTGGGGGGACAAGAATTTCTTTATAGAGAATTTCAAAGGGCCAAAACTCTGTGAAAAATCATCTGACAAGAACCCGCTGATAATATGCACATCTTCTTTTGGTAGTGAAGCTTTCCATAAAGTTTCATTGAATTCCGGTCATTAGTTGCTGAGAAATAGCCCGGACAAAAATTGCACTATATATACAGTTAATGGAAAATTTCAAAGGGCCATAACTCTGTGAAAAAATCATCCGACCAGAACCCGCTGATAATATGCACATCTGTTTCATTGAATTCCGGTTATTAGTTGCTGAGAAATAGCCCGGACAAGAATTGCACTATATGTACAGTTAATGGAAAATTTCAAAGGGCCATAACTCTGTGAAAAATCATCCGACCAGAACCGGCTGATAATATGCACATCTCCTCTTGGTATTGAAGCTTCCCATAAAGTTAAATTGAATTCCGGTCATTAGTTGCTGAGAAATATCCCGGACAAAAATTGTGCACGGACGGACGGACACACGGAAAAGGATTTTTTGTCACAATATTGCACTATATATTCAGATAAAAGGAAACGTCTTGAGGGCACAGTAGTTTGGGGGACAACAATTTTTTTATAGAAAATTTTAAAAGGCCATAACTCTGGGAAAAATCATCCGACCAGAACCCGCTGATAATATGCACATCTCTTGGTAGTGAAGCTTCCCATAAAGTTTCATTGAATTCCGGTCATAAGTTGCTGAGAAATAGCCCGGACAAGAAATGCACTATATGTACAGTTAATGGAAAATTTCAAAGGGCCATAACTCTGTGAAAAAATCATCCGACCAGAACCCGCTGATAATATGCACATCTGTTTCATTGAATTCCGGTTATTAGTTGCTGAGAAATAGCCCGGACAAGAATTGCACTATATGTACAGTTAATGGAAAATTTCAAAGGGCCATAACTCTGTGAAAAATCATCCGACCAGAACCGGCTGATAATATGCACATCTCCTCTTGGTATTGAAGCTTCCCATAAAGTTGAATTGAATTCCGGTCATTAGTTGCTGAGAAATAGCCCGGACAAAAATTGTGCACGGACGGACGGACACACGGACACACGGAAAAGGATTTTTTGTCACAATATTGCACTATATATTCAGATAAAAGGAAACGTCTTGAGGGCACAGTAGTTTGGGGGACAAGAATTTTTTTATAGAAAATTTTAAAAGGCCATAACTCTGGGAAAAATCATCCGACCAGAACCCTCTGATAATATGCACATCTCTTGGTAGTGAAGCTTCCCATAAAGTTTCATTGAATTCCGGTCATTAGTTGCTGAGAAATAGCCCGGACAAGAAATGCACTATATGTACAGTTAATGGAACATTTCAAAGGGCCATAACTCTGTGAAAAATCATCCGACCAGAACCGGCTGATAATATGCACTTTTCCTCTTGGTAGTAAAGCTTCCCATAAAGTTTAATTGAATTCCAGTCATGAGTTGCTGAGAAATAGCCCGGACAAAAATTGTGCACGGACGGACGGACGGACACACAGACAGACGAAGCGGCGACTATATGCTCTCCCCAAAAAATTTTGGGGGAGCATAAAACTACAATTTCATGTGTGGACTAAAATTAGATACTTAAAATTACAATTTTCGTACCTTGTTCCGAACTGAGATTAATTATTGGAACTTTTTTTCTATTTTGAGAATCAGTGACTTTGACCTTGGCAAGACATGACCAAAGTGCAACCCCAAGCTAGTTCTATTTTTAAGTTACAAGACACAGCCAGTCCGAAAGTGTGGAGCCCGCCGCAGGTGTTCCCAAAATACACATGGTTTTTAATATAGGTGTATAACAAACATAACACATAACAACAATACAATACATATACACATAAATACAAGTTACAGAAGAAGCAAATGATTTGATTTTTATGCAGATGACACACGTTTTCTACAGAATTTACTGACACCTTTGTACGAGATTTTACATATCAAAACATGTTTTCATACAATGCCCTCTGAGGAACACATTCATAAACATAAAGAGTAGTCAGCATGCTTTTGTTTCAGATCACAGTTAATCACAGTTAATCACAGTCATTCACAGTCATTCACTGAGCACTGTCGCAGCTGCATCAAGTGAAAAGTTCGTCTGCTCTAAAATACCACGAATGAAATCCACAGGGTACTGGGGGAACAAAACATGAAAGGTGGTTAGTCGTCTCCTCTGCTCCACTGACAGCCCGGCGTAATCTTCACTGTTTTCCTCAGCATCGGCCATACTCGCTGCCCCCATTCTTTGAACAAATTCATCATCATTCTCCTCTCTTTCCTCAGTCTCCTGTGTCTCCCATGTCTGAACTGTTTGTGGCGGCCCTTGACTGTTCACTAATAATCATACAAATACTTTAATGGAACTTAAGATGACTACAAGTTTTGAGCTTTAAAAATACTAACGCTGTCCACAAGTGATATTGAACTTAGGCAAATTTAGCAATTTTATATAATTTTTCAAATTAATTATTTCATTTTTGTAATAAACAATTTTTATTATATAAGTATTTGTTAGCTTTCTTGATACTATTTGTAGCTTGTGTTCCAAAAATGTATTTTAAAATATTTGACAAAACGTAACCAATGATAATGGAAAATATAGCCACTGTTTCTAGTTATTATACACGCAAACATTTAATACATTATCGAACTCTTGGCGCTATGATAATAAAGGTGCTGACATTTTCGTCATGGTATACCTACCTGCACCTTGCTTCTTTCCTTTATTTTCCAGTCAACGCAAGAATGCATCATTGGTCCTTAAAGGGAAAGAAAACATGTCTAGATCTAAATATAAACAAAGTAAAATAACAGTTGCATCAGCAAGATATTATTCTATATTAACCACAAAGTCCATTATTGGTGGAATGGACCCACTGCCCAAAAATTCAACAACAGCACACAACATACGCAAACACTAATGAATAAAACTTGGGACGGTGCCTTGGAGAATTTAGCACATAGTGTTGCATTTTATACTATTAATATAATACAGACGCCAAATCTCAGACTTAGCCTAGAAGCTTTAAAGAATAAAGGACATTTTATTAAAATTGAGAATGTCACAAAAACTTTTAACAAGAAAAGACGATGTGAATTAACATTAACGGAATTAATAATCCTTTGAAAGGAAAATTCCTTAAACATTGGATGTATTACACACTTTCAATTTACTGAACATCAAATCATTTTACAAAGAAACTGAACTGGATGCCCAGCATCCCTCACAAGACATACCTTCTTTTCTGTTCATCCCATCGTTGTTGTTGAGATGCTGCTTCCTCTTGTTTACGCCTCTCATTTGTCTCCGCCTGGAAAAGTCATGTTTTAAAAGATCTCTGTTTACAAGTGTGACTGGTATTAATTAGTCATAGAGGAAATTAAATGACAGTCATGATAGGTTTGGTAAAACATAATACAATTGTTCTTCATGTTTAAACTAAGTTTGTAATTTGTATAGCTAATGTTCTAATGTCAGAGTAATTGCAGTAATTAGTGTTATTCCAGTATAAGCACTGGTAACAGTCACCTAACCTTTGATCTCAAGAAAAATAAAGCCCTGCACAATCCTTTAATCTCCTAACATATATACCAAGTAAAGTGCAAAAATGGGTCTGATTCCATATTCAGCCAGCGTAGCTCCAGCCCAGCCTGCGTATCCGATACCTTGTCCCCTTATGGGATTTCCAAACAGAGCATGACTTTACAATGGACAGCATAGATCAAAATCAGACTGTGCAGGCTAGTCTGGAGCTATGCTGGCTGCATATGGAACAAACCCCATTTTTGCATGGCGTTGCCAATATTATGGTGTCTTCGCGTGATTTCAGTATTTGCATATGGACATAAGAATGGGTCATAATGAGATGGATTGATGGGCATCAATGAGAAGATCTTGCAGCTCAAATGTGTACATATTTTCATGATCATATTAAGGTATGTAAACGATATTAAGGTTTTACAGAGACTGTAACTATCTTTACCTTAAGTGCAAAGGGGTTACATTTCCATGACTTAAAGTAAATGTTTAAAGCAATTTTAATCAAAATATGTTTAAGTACTTATTTTACGACTGCAACGATAAAACAACACATTACTCCATTTAACTAGTTTAATGAACCGATTCCAAAATATTTGCCTCCCAATAAACATCACAAAAATGTAATAGAATGCACAAAGTATTCACTAACAGATCTCTATAATATATTATACGAGTAAAAAGTGGGATATAAAAGGCCGCAGCGAAAAAACAGCCGGTGGTAACCACGAGCCCAACGAAAGATCGGCTACTCACTCGTTGAAACCTGTTACTTTGAAAATATACCTACTGGAGGTGGATGAGCACACGATAAAATTACACAACGTGAAGTAACACCGTTATAGTAGCAACACCGCGTACCCAAAATAAAAAATGCTATTGCTCATCAAGCGACCGAACTAGGAAGAACCATATACTTTGCTGGGCTAAACCTAGTTCTACCAATCGCTTGACCATTGGATCCACTTTTACATGATAATCGCCATGACACTTTTAATGACACACTAAAACTTTTACTTGATCACTACACTTGTGATCCATTTTTTCTCACTTGCGAATTACATACTTAATCGGACATTGATCACTACACTTGTGATCACACTTTTGCGCACTTGCGATAACACTTACTTGATCACTACACTTGTGATCTTTTACATACTTAATCGGACATTGATCACTACACTTGTGATCACACTTTTTGCGCACTTGCGATAACACTTACTTGATCACTACACTTGTGATCCAATACTTTTACTTGTACCTTTTACATACTTAATCGGACATTGATCACTACACATGTGATCACACTTTTTCGCACTTGCGATAATATACTTAATCGGACATTGATCACTACACTTGTGATCACACTTTTTCGTACTAGCGATAATACTTTTACTTGATCACTACACTTGTGATCACTTTTATCGCCACACTTGTGATAATATTACTTGTACCTTTTTACAAACTTAATCGGACATTAAAATACAACTTATCGCTCAGCCAGCGATTTGACACCTAAACGTTTTTTACCCTACGGTATTGCTACTATTTTTTATTTTGTTTAAGCTTAAACTTTAATAACTTGGAATTACCCGAAAGGACAAGGATGATAAACTACGCAAGTAGTCACAGCGTCCATTCAGATAAATGTATAAATGCGCATGCCCATCCGACCTCCGGCAAACTGAATTTTCCGCCACAATAAATTTCACAAATTTATCCCCCACAAATTCTGGATTAGCCCTTTAACAGAACTTTAAGATGACGTCGCGAATGCAATCCAAATACGAATCGAGGCCAACATCCGACAGATGCACACCATCGATCCGAAAAAACCCTGGCGTCGCGGAATCGATCGGCCCCGACACTATTTCGTGCTTGGTAAACTTTTTAGCGCGCAGCTGACCCCAGCGATTGATGTGCGATCACACTTTTACTTATCACACTTTTACTTGATCGCTACACTTGCGATCATACCACTTGTTATACCAATGGTCACTTGACCATTACACACTTTTTAACTCGGACATTTAGTACCAATGGTCACTTGACAATTAAACGCTTTACAAATGGTCACTTGACCATTACGCACTTTTTAACTCGGACATTTAATACCAATGGTCACTTGACCATTACACACTTTTTAACTCGGACATTTAATACCACGGACATTTAATACCAATGGTCACTTGACCATTACACACTTTTTAACTCGGACATAACTCGGACATTTAATACATCTCGGACATTTAATACCAATAAGCGCACTATTTCGTGCTTGGTAAACATTTTAGCGCGCAGCCGACCCCAGCGATTGATCTGCGATCACACTTTTACCTATCACACTTTTACTTGATCGCTACACTTGCGATCATACCACTTTTTTTACCAATGGCCACTTGACCATTACACCCTTTTTAACTCGGACATTTAGTACCAATGGTCACTTGACCATTACACACTTTACCAATGGTCACTTGACCATTACGCACTTTTTAACTCGGACATTTAATACCAATGGTCACTTGACCATTACACAATTTTTAACTCGGACATTTAATACCACGGACATTTAATACCAATGGTCACTTGACCATTACACACTTTTTAACTCGGACATAACTCGGACATTTAATACATCTCGGACATTTAATACCAATAAGCGCTATACAAGTTTTTCCCTGCTGTATTGCTACTATTTTTAAAGCCTAACCTTTAACTTAGGTTGATATACTACGCCTGAAACCCAGAGTCCATTCGAGCCAATGTGTTGATTCATAGTCGCTAAGGTTATGGACCGACTTTATGGGATCGTACTGCGAGGTAGTCTGTAAACGACCGAACTGGACACAACGCAGACTCCGGCTCGTATGGGATCCTAATTGTGACCGGAATACCGCGCTGATTTGTTTTATGTTTCCTGAGTGTGACCAGTATGGCGTGTTTATCCCCCGTGACCCTAACGTCGGCTATTTGCAACTGATAACTGTATGTTGCTGTTGCTACCAATTCACTGACTCGGAACAGACCGAAATATGCCAGAGTAAACATAGCATTGAATAGTGAGCGCTCGAAGTCATTATAACACACCTTTGCTAATTGCGAGATAATAACCGTCAAGACCTTGCGAGTGATTGGTTCCCGCGTATCAACCGTTTGTCGCGAGCGAGAACAGCCCTCAAGCATTTTCTTCACTACAAAAAATGTTACTTATATCGTACTAGCCCATGTATTTATGAATATAACTCAATCCAGAAATGTAGCTCTTGATAGATTTAGGTGATAGACCCTTTTCAAAACAATAGGCTACAAAGAGAACAACATGTTGTTGATCCGCGGGCCAGTTGTTGTTTAGACTATATGCAGATCGAAAATTGTTGAACATAATCTTTTTATTTTTTAAATCCTCGCCCCAGAGAAACAGTGCAACTACAATTGGAAATAATTCGAGAACAGTTATGTCACTAGTTACGCCCTTTTGCCGCCATAAATTAGGCCAACGAGCGTTACACCAGTGACATTTAAAATAAATCCCAAAAACCGAAACCAGACCCGCCAGCACTATCTGTAAACAATTCAGTGTCAACATTGGATATCCAGTATCGGTCATGGAAAACCGACACGCCGTTGTAATCGCGCAAAAATGTCAACCACATTTCGAGGTCTTGCCTAACAGCACGTGTTATACGTATGCGGTGGAATGCTTTTGTTATGTCACAGGTGGTGTTAATTAATCAAAACGGGCGGCCGACTGGGATTGCCCTGCACACGAAGTTAAGAGACCTTATTTACGATTGCATTTGCTTTAGGTTTTTTTTTTTTATTATTTTTTTTTTTTTGGTTTCTGCACGATGGTGTGAATTTTTTCCCGTAACTCAACGATTTTTATTTAAGAATGCGGACTACTAGTTCCGCCGAATCTTATTCTAAGCCTAAGAACACGATTATTTCCGTGGGCCCTTCTTTTTTCTCCGTAGCTAACGGCACGTTTAGCTCGTGCATGCAATTGATAACCGAATCCATCACCTTGCGGCAACCTAGCTCAGATTTATCGCCACCCAGAAAATCGTCTAAATAGTGTATAAGCTTGCCCGATGACATTTTACTCTTAACGCAGAATTCAAGGAATGAGGAAAACTGTTCAAATGTTTTGCAACTGACTGAAGCTCCGAATGGTAATGCTTTTTCCACATAAAACATACCATTAAACTGTATGCCCAGTATTTCGAAATCTTCTCGCCGAACTGGGAGTAGGCGAGATGCAATCTTAAAATCCATTTTGAAAAGTTTACAGTGTCGCCCTAAATCTTGAGCCATGTGAACCGCCTTATCGAAATTTGTGTACTGAGCGGATGAGTATTTTTTATCAATGAAGTCATTAACCGAGTTACCCTCTGGAAAAGAAAAGTGATGAATCATCCTAAATTCACCTGGTGTCTTTTTTGGCACCACGCCAACTGGGGAAACCCAAGGTTGTTCGCTGAAAGGCCCAGCCAACCTCCCCGCCAAGATCTCCTTATTTATCTTATCTTGAATTATGTCCGCATTTGCGATTGGGGACTTTAATTTTTTACTAAATCTACTGACTCTGGGTCCGTTATAATGCATTGAAAACCCATTTGTAAAAAACATTTAAAAGGTCATTTCGATCTGTAGAATTATACGATGTTAAATATTCACGTAATATTTTGCTATTCACCGGCGATGGTGCGAGATTAAGTAGGTCATCACAGGGAAAGTTAATGCAAAATCTCCTGCACTTTATCGCGTCGCGTGCTATGGCAGATTCACGCATAAATCAAGAAAGCGTCCGACCACCGTTCGATGTTATGAATTTTATCCCTACACTCCTTAGGGCGCTGTTCAAGAGTGCCCTCTGCCGAAAGTTGCAAAACACTACCGTTACAAAAAGCGGATAATTCGAAGGCACCTATTAGGAGTAAAGCCAAATTTACATATTCGCCTCTAGAAATTTGTTGTTTCAATGCGGCTGGCACGTGCGCAGCCAAGTCATCATTTGATAAGCGCGTTAATTCCTGACAACTATATCATGTTTTGACCCTGATTAATAGCCGAAGCAAGAGATTGAACTTGTGTATTTTCCATTACCGGGAAACTTAGAGTTGATTCCCCGCTATCACCGCACCCTTTACGTTACGTGTATTAATAGAAGGAACGATTTTAGATGCCCTTAGATCTATTATCTTCTCAAAATCAATAAAGCCTCTACCTGGGTCCGGTTGTAAGAGCCGGGTATCGTCCTCTTCAACCTCTTCCACATTTTCCGGTAATTTCCGCTTTGTTCCACGCGGCATTATTTCAGATGATTCGTGATTTAATTTAAATTAAGTTTGTTTACGATCCGAACAAAAGCACAGGCAGTTTGCAAAAGGCGGAATGACGTAATATCACGTGGTACGGAAATGCGTAATTTCATTTTTAAAACGAACTCAACCGAAGCATTCCGTTATGTACGTTACATTCGTTATCGTATCTATAGAAACCAGCAAACAACATTCGTTTCCGCGAAAATAAATATTATTAATTTATATTCAGAAATTAATAAGTCTTATTTACTGACGGATTCAGTTTTTGAGAGATAGATTAAGAAAGAAACGGCCTGAGGGAAACTAAGTAATAAAAGTAGCAAATTATGCAATACATACACATATGTATATGTGTGTTAATGTACTTATGCATTATTTTTTATACATAAAATAAACAAATGGTTAGTATTCAGTATCTTTTAAAATACAGAATAACCTTACATAAATCATAATTTTACTGCATAGTTTTTGAACAACACTGCTTCACTTTTGTTTAAAAAAAACAAAACTTACTAAATTTAAGTCAATCTGATTTGAGTTGCCAAGAATTTGAAGGAAACGGAAGGCTTCATTAACTGATATCTAGCAATAAATTATCAAGACATGAACAATTTTAGAAAAGACACATTTTCAAACAACTGCAAAATACATCCCTGATAAGCAAACATACCACAGCTCTCTGTTTGGCTTTATGTTTTACAATGTCTTCTTCTTCTTTTTGCTTTACAAAGGATTTTCGTTGCTGCTGCTGTAGCTACAAGCAATATACAGCATTATATGATACATTTTGTAAGGCACTCTCTTTAAAGAA
Organism: Dreissena polymorpha; assembly: GCF_020536995.1. Taxonomy (NCBI): domain Eukaryota; kingdom Metazoa; phylum Mollusca; class Bivalvia; order Myida; family Dreissenidae; genus Dreissena; species Dreissena polymorpha. Next base: position 101,030,137 of record NC_068360.1, on the reverse strand, counting down.
TTACATAAATATAAGGCCTCAAATTTATTTTGAAAGAAAACAAGAATATAATTATATAAGATGAAGCTTAAACTAAAAGACAAGGCACCACTTAACCAAATACTGCTTACCTAACTAATAACATTACTTATTACAGCAAAGACAACATAACTTTTAAGAGATTGGCGAATTACTTATTTGAGTTTACATTAATGAAATAGGATTTTTGAAAACTTATTTGTGAGCCTTTATCAATGAAATGATGAATCAAACCAGGCTCTGGGAAAACGGGGCTTATTGCATGTGCGTAAAGTTTTGTCCCAAATATGCCTGTTCATTCCAAAAATGGGAATCAGGGAAAACACTTTCCGATTTGAGGGTACTTTCTCTTTAAAAAAAGCCTTGTCAAAAAATCCAGTTCACGACGTGGACGTCAAAGTGATGTCCCCTATAAGCCTGTTCAGACTGCAAAGTGTAAATAATTTCTTTGAGTTAACATTAATGAAATAGGAATTTTGAAAACTTATTTGTGAGCCTTTATCAATGAAATGATGAATCAAACCAGGCTCTGGGAAAACGGGGCTTATTGCATGTGCGTAAAATGTCCCAAATATGCCTGTTCATTCCAAAAATGGGAATCAGGGAAGACACTTTCCGATTTTAGGGTACTTTCCCTTTAAAGGAAGCATTGTCTAACCAAAAATCTAGTTCAGGCAAAACAGTGGCGTCCCCTTTCAGCCTGTGTGGACTGCACAGGCTAATCTGGAACAACGTTTTACAAAAATTTATTTTTTCCCACAGCGAGACTTAAATGCAACAAGGGCTGTTTGTAAAACATGCATGCCCCCCATATGGGCTCTCCGTTGTAGTGACAGCCATTGTGTGAATATGTTTTTTGTCACTGTGACCTTGACCTTTGACCTAGTGACCTGAAAATCAATAAGGGTCATCTGCCAGTCATGATCAATGTACCTATGAAGTTTCATGATCGTAGCCATAAGCGTTCTTGAGTTATCATCCGGAAACCATTTTACTATTTCTGGTCACCGTGACCTTGACCTTTGACCTAGTGACCTGAAAATCCATAGGGGTCATCTGCGAGTCATGATCAATCTACCTATCAAGTTTCATGATCCAAGGAATAAGCGTTCTTCAGTTATCATCCGGAAACCATTTTACTTTTTCGGGTCACCGTTACCTTGACCTTTGACCTTGTGACCTCAAAATCGATAGGGGTCATCTACGAGTCATGATCAATGTACCTATGAAGTTTCATGATCCTAGGCATAAGCGTTCATGAGTTATCATCCGGAAACCATTTTACTATTTCTGGTCACCATGACCTTAACCTTTGACCTAGTGACCTGAAAATCAATAGGGGTCATCTGCAAGTCATGATCAATGTACCTATGAAGTTTCATGATCGTAGCCATAAGCGTTCTAGAGTTATCATCCGGAAACCATTTTACTATTTCAGGTCACCGTGACCTTGACCTTTGATACAGTGACCTGAAAATCAATAGGGGTCAACTGCGAGTCATGATCAATCTACCTATCAAGTTTCATGATCCTAGGCATAAGCGTTCTTGAGTTATCATCCGGAAACCATTTTACTATTTCGGGTCACCGTGACCTTGACCTTTGACCTAGTGACCTGAAAATCAATAGGGGTCATCTTCCAGCCATTATCAATCTACCTACGAAGTTTCATGATCCTAGGCATAAGCGTTCTTGAGTTATCATCCGGAAACCATTTTACTATTTCGGGTCACTGTGACCTTGACCTTTGACCTAGTGACCTGAAAATCAATAGGGGTCATCTGCGAGTCATGATCATTCTACCTATAAAGTTTCATGATCCTAGGCCTAAGCGTTCTTGAGTTATCATCCGGAAACCATTTTACTATTTCGGGTCACTGTGACCTTGACCTTTGACCTAGTGACCTGAAAATCAATAGGGGTCATCTGCAAGTCATGATCAATCTACCTATCAAGTTTCATGATCCTAGGCCTAAGCGTTCTTGAGTTATCATCCGGAAACCATTTTACTATTTCGGGTCACCGTGACCTTGACCTTTGACCTAGTGACCTTAAAATCAATAGGGGTCATCTGCGAGTCATGATCAATGTACCTTTGAAGTTTCATGATCCTAGGCCCAAGCGTTCTTGAGTTATCATCCGGAAACCACCTGGTGGACGGACCGACCGACCGACAGACCGACATGAGCAAAGCAATATACCCCCTCTTCTTCAAAGGGGGGCATGAACCCACAAAATATGGCAAGAGATGACCAGAGAAAATAAACCAACAAAATATGGTACTATACCTGGCGCTGTACTTTATTTGGTGAGCTCTGCACAAGATGACTGCGAGACTCTTGCTGACTCACTTGGCCTCCACCTGCAGAACAACCAAAACATATAAGCCTGACTCTGTGGAAACTGAACATGATGCATGTGCGTTTAGAGTCGTCCGCAATTAGCCTGTACAGTCCACACAGGCTAATCTAGGACAAAGCTTTCATCATTGACTGTTTTTTGTGCTGTGAAGAAACCTCCTTCAAATAACATACCATGATGAAAGTAAAATAGACGTCCCTGATAAGCCTGTGCAGACTGCACAGGCTTATATGGTACTATATTCAACGCACATGCATAAAGTCCCTCTTACCCACAGCAAGGCTCATGTCAGCCCTCCAATGACAAACCTGTATTAATTACCAAAATCCACAGTTAAGCATTGTATATCATATTTTTATATTTATTTTAAAATCCAGTTGAGCATAAACAAGTGTTGTGTGTTTATTACATGATGCAAATGCAATGAACACTATGGGCACCATGCAGTCACAAATAATATGTTGGCTTTTATCAACAACATCTTTACAGCGAATTATAATTGTTTAATACTGGAATATGGCATATGTATAATGAAATAATTAATATAATCAATTTATCTACTCTATTTTAAACCAATCTGTTCCCTTAATGAATATTACATTTTGTAATTCATTATCATTGAACTGTCAAAGAGTCATCTTAAAAATACTACACATTTTTATAGGAATGTATTAAGTCACAAAAATATGACTAAAGGACCCATTTCCACTAGCTACTACATAATTACTCAATATAAAAATGTACAATATTTCAGTAAGATTCTTTGAATGAGGTTTTTGCGACACCTTCTATTGTAAAACCCAGTCAATGAACATATGAACAGATTCATTGCAATACATTATTTAAGGTTGGCGATTGTTACCACATAAAATGACCTTATAGTGCCATTAACTGTTCCAAGAAAGAAAAAAAACTGCCCAAATATATGTATTAATATATTACTGTTAAAAGTTCAGTAATCTAACATGTCCACTAAAACCTCATGTTTATCTCAGATCTCTTATGAGAAACATGAGAATTAAAGTTATTTCAGCACAATAACATTAAGTCCCAATGGTTCTTCTTCTTATTGCACAACCTTTTGTTAAAGGTCATGTCAAGTATCAGGTGAGTTTTTATGATTACACACGTTAGGTCAATGAGTTCAAAGCAATTTTGCTTTAAGATAACAACTGATAAGCCCCACACATTTGCTTTTTGATGTAAATACCATTACATTAGTGGAATTGAATATGAATCTTTATGTCAACTTCGAATTTCATAAAAAAGTTATCAAATTGCAGTTTATATTTCTTTTTCTTAAAGGGTGAAGTTAATGTAAGACTAAACAATGTAAAAGAAGGGACACATTTTGGTACAAGAAAGGTAGGAATGCTCTGTATTGGGATGCTGATATACAAAATTTAAAAATGACAACATAGCAATTACTTACCAACAGTTCCCACATAGTTAAATGAAGTCTGGGTGTTTCTTTGTTTGTGTTCCTGGAGAGCTTTCTCCTCCTTTTGAGCAACTGAAATGTCCAACACAAGATTTGAAAATGTCCCACATGAGTCTCACTCTGTGAAAAAGGGGTTTAATGCATGTGCGTAAAGTGTCGTCCCAGATAAGCCTGTGCAGTCTGACACTTTCCGCATAAACTTGTTTTTTTGCTAAGAAGAGACTCTCTGTAAACAAAAAATATCATAAAAACAGAAAGTGTTACATTTAACGCTTATGCATTAACTGGACCAGTATATATTGTTAACATATAAAGACTACCAAGTTCCCCGGCGAAATGTTGTTCATGATTTCATGAACACTTCAAGCCAATCAAGAACTGTTCATGAACGGTTCTTAAAAAGTTTCTGAGCTTGGTTCATGAACTTTTGGACATGAACTGTTCTTAAGACATGTTCATGAACTGTTTATGAATTATTGTTGAACATTTCAAAGTTCATGAACAGTTCTTCATCTAACCATAAATACTTAGTGATGAACATTTCATGCACAAGTATTTCTAATGACTTTTCTGAGACAGACTTTAAGGATCCATCATGAATAATTCATGAATTCCTTTTGGCTAGATGTTTCATACATATTTTTGAAAGTAATATTGAAATGTCTAGCATACAAATCTTGTAGATTTGTGAAACCTGTGAAGTTAGTATGAATATGCATAGTACTTTCACCACTGTAAGTTAGAGTTCTTGACCTGTTCTAGAGAATTTTAAGAACATTTGTACAAGAACTGTTCAAGACCTGCGTTCAGGAACACTTCAATAACTTTTTAAGGACCTTTCCTGTTCTTGAATTATTCTTAAACTATTCTTGAACACTTTAAGAACTTTTTTGAACAACATGTTTCCTTCTGATGTTCTTAAACAGGTCTACACAATGTTTTTGAACGTATGATGGACTTATTAAGAATCCAATATGTTCTTAAAAGGATCTGTCATTGTTCTTGGAAGACTTAAAAGACAAGTTTAAGAACGTTTTAAGGACATCTTATTTCAAGAACAGTTTAAGATGATATCAAGAACTCAATGTACATTGCATTGCTGTTTTTACAAAGAAAGAATATTGTGTGCACAGGAAGTTGAAACGGAAGGCACATGGTTTATGTTATATTTGAAAATGTAAGTCTTTAATAAATTACCGGCTGAACTGATCAGCCATTGGTTCCATTTCAAGTTCTTTGGCACTGTAAGTGTAACCATTTCAGGGAAACCATTGATTAGTAAATGATTCTTGAACTGAAAATGAGACTATTCATAATCTTTTCAATACATGAATTATTCATGAACATATAGTGCAAAGTTGTATTATGAAATTTAAAGAGTATTATCAAACACTTGTACCTCAGTTATTAGTGTTATATTTAAATTATTGTTATATGTTGCTATCAATATGTTAAGTGCTAATACAAGACTTGTTTCTTCTTACCCTGACCTGTTTGTTGAGCTTTAGTAACACTTATGATAACCTTTGCATAAATTGACAAATTCTTGTTCATGAATAGTTCATGAACACTTCATGCCACCTCAGTTCATGAACTCTTGAAGAACTATGGTTCATGAACTATTCACTTACAGTTCGTGAACAGAAAATGAGCCATTGAAAAATAGAAGGAAAATGTTCATGAACTGTTCGTGAACAGCAAAACCCTGAAGAATTTTTCAAGAATTGTGTTGTTCATGAACTGTTCAAGAACACTTCATGCCATTGATGTTCATGAATAGTTCATGAACATTTCTTGCCATAATGGTTCAAGAATAGTTCATGAACACTTCATGCCACACGGGTTCAAGAATAGTTCATGAACACTTCATGCCATAAGGGTTCAAGAATAGTTCATGAACACTTCATGCCATTAGGTTTCAAGAATATTTCATGAACACTTCATGCCATTAGTGTTCATGAACAGTTCATGAACTAAAATTTCAAGAACTTTTCACAGACGTGGCTCATTTTCTGTTCACGAACTATTCGTGAACAGTTCATGAACTCAGTTCACGAACAGTTCATGAACTGTTCACGAATTATTCGTGAACTGCAGAACAACATTTCGCAGGGGTTGGATCAAATTGAGTGAAAATGTGGTTAAAAGAATTTTAAAAGCTAATAGCTGATGACACAAGACACACATCAGATATAGACTTACCACAAAATGCCACCTCAACCACCTTGCGTTCTTGAGAGCTGTTGGACAACAGCAAACTTGACTTTAATTGTTTTTGTCAGAGTTCCTTGACATTTTTGCTATACCAAACTGATGTATGGTCAAAGTAGATTAACCAAACATGACCCCATGAATTAATTTTGATATTGGGAATAAATGTTTAGTTTAAATGAAATCCCTTAAACTATCCAAGAGGAAATAGATTACTAGAAATCTTCAACCTAGAAGTAAAGCTGACACAAAATTGGACTTTTTAATTCTGTAAAACATTAATTGTGGTGTTTCCTTGATAAAACTTGTCAAGTTAGAATACAACATTGAAAGTATAAAGTTTGAATATTTTATATTCAATGAATTTGAAATGTACAGTTTCTTCTTCATGTCAAGGCTGGTATTTCAAGTTGCTTGAGATTTAAGTTTTTTACCTGGCAACACAGTTAACACACAAAAAGTTTTCAAAGCGTGTATCCTTTCAGCTGTACACATTTGATTACATCCAAGCAAAAACATCTGAAACATTTTCTGTTTAAACTTATAAGGATGTTTCAATTTCTACTTAAAATGGTAATTTTATACATGAAGTTATCTTTAAAACAAATATAATATGGGAATTAACTATCTTTTGTTTTCAATCTTATTTCAACTTTATTAATATGAGAAATATATATATATGTAACAAATAGTCTTTACACTGCATATAAATGAAAAGGTACGCTATATGGGTATTTTATTTTATTTGTCTATGAAATGAAATTAATAAATATCCTACACATGTATTAATATTACATATATAAGCTTCATGGCTTTAGGGCTAATACATGTTTAAGTGTATTAACCACTTCATTAATGAATGTAAATTGTGTTTGCCAGAAGTGCATAAGAGCCGTGCTCTGTGAAAAGAGGGTTTAACGCATGTACGCACAGGCTTATCAGGGATGACACTTTCTGCCTTAACTGGATTTTTGCTAAGAAGAGACTCTCTGTTAACGAAAAATATCATTAAAGCAGAGAGTGTCGTCCCTGATTAGCCTGTGCGGACTGCACATGCTTATCTGGGAGGACACTTTATGCACATGCATTAAAACCCCTTTTCACAGAGAATTGCCCATATATTGTATTAAATGCAAATATTTTTCTAAAATGAGACAGAGTTCACAAGAAATGTACTTAAATGCCCTTACCTTGTATGGTAAAACAAAATATTTTATTTTTAAACACTTGTTTAACTATTTTCATATTGAATGCACCGAAAATGGACATGAAAAAAGTATTACATGTCCAAAATAAACATTCCTCAAAAGAGCCAGATTTATTAAGTGCCCTGAAAGAAATTACTTCTCTGTTCAATATTGAATTTAGGAATCCTGTATCGTCTTAAAACAGACATCTTTCACACAAAAAATCTTCTCCAGCGATGTAAAAAGGAATTTCTTAAGCAGAGAGCGTGGATCCTATTTTTGACCGAGTGTATTTTTGCAAATAATGAATTATTCAAACATTGATAATATAATCTGCAAGTTTGGTTGTTTTGAAATTAAGTTGTAGTTTCATGTGCCATATTACTGCCTGTTCATGTTAAAAAATTTAATTTGATGCACCAGTATTAAGAGGAATATTCTGAGAATTTTAAAGTTACATTATACGAAAATAAAAATGTCACGCCTGTCCCATGTTTACAATTTCATTTCCTATATAATGATGATAAACATACATATGGCCCTCAGTTTTGTTTAGACTTGCTATGCTGTAGATTATATCATTTATGAATTCAATAAATATATTTCACAATCAAAAATAAGATTGTATTTATTAGCGATAACACACTTGTTTAATTTGAATTTGAAATATGATTGCACCGAATCCCAATTATTCTGAAATCTGTGTAATTTCAACATTATCCTTTATGCTAATTGTGTAATATATATTTTATAAGGAGAAACAATAAGTAGACAAATTTCATTTATTTATGATAATAAGCATATTCACAACTTAGTATTTATAAGGAAATGGTCATTTTGAATCACTGTGAATATGTTTAATGTACATACATGTACACTATATCCAGTAATGTGTAACCCACAGGTATTGGGCCAAGTCATTTTGCCACACAAAAAAATCTGAAATAATATGTATTATGTACATAATGTATATATTGTATATATTATACATCCAGTAATGTGTAACCAATTTCAGTGTAAAAATATAATTGTTAAATTAAAAACTGTGGAAAAAATTATGGGAAATGGTTATCACTAGCACCTTTGTGAAACCATTGAAATCCTTACTTTACAACTTGAGATTTTGTCCGAAGATAAGATGCACGGAAATTTAAGAAGCATGCAACTTTTGCATGGAAGAAGATTGAGTCTAGATATTCTCCCCAAAACAGTATAGTGTAGCCATAGTATAACAGAATGCAGTAAACAGCACTATGAAATCAAAACATTAATAATAAAAGTAGATCTATCAAATTATGCTAACATGATCATGCTAATTGATGTTCATTTGTTCATTTGTCTAAGGCAGTTTGTCCAAGCAAATCATAGGGAAGTCATCAGGAAAATTTGAGTGGCCATTTATATTTTCAAAGTAACCAGCGACTAAGCAATGAAACAGGTGTATTTGCCCCATTTCAATTGACATTTTGGGGGGAAAAGTAGCCAGCATCTACATTGAATGTTACCGGTAAATTGCCAGCTGCCGGTGCATTGGGAGACCACCGGTGTCATTAAGCTTTTACTTTTAAACATATATTTTTAAACTTACATTTTAAGCAATATTCTGCACACATTTTATTTCTGCAAGTAGTAGTAGGCACAGAAGTTGTACAGTACTCTAAAAATCTATGTTCGCATAATAAATGTTAAGGACTATGGGCTCATGGGTTTCAACCTGTTATAGTCCTGGTCCCAGTGAGTAAACTAAGTTCAATTATCAGTGACATATAACAAGTTTGAACATTGATTGTTCCACTAAGAATTAGATTATTATAAATATTTAAACATGAACAATAATTCTCCTGTTTTATTGTCAGGCTATTAGTAAGTATTTATTCCTCAAAACAAACTTGATTTCTTAACAAAATACATTTACCACACCATCAAAGATGCAAACTGAATATCTGCTATGCTCTAGGAAAATGGGGCTTAATGCATATGTTTCAAGTGATTCCCAATATAAGCCTGTGCAATCTGCACAGGCTTATCAAAAGGGACAAGACTATCCACTGTAATGGCTTTTTTTGTTTAAAGGAAGTCTGTTATAAACAAAAACTCAGTCAGATTAGCTTGTGCAGTCTGCACAGGCTAATCAGGAATGACACTTTACATGCATGCATTAAACTCCCATTTTCTCCGAGCACTGGTCTGCTTATCTATATTCGTTAAAACATATCGTCTACTAAATGTTAAAAGTCATGTAACTAACATTTGCTTACATTTTTATTGTTTTAAATTTTTGTTTTTATTTAGGTAACTAACATCATCTATTAAACTATTATCAAAGCCTTTTGTTTCTACAAAACTTTCCAAATTGACATGAGTGAACACATGTTGTCTTCTGAATGTAAAAATTAGTGTAACTGACATTTTTTTTTTCAGGAAAAGCTAAAAACTGTTTTATTTCAATAATAAACATTGTTCAGTATTCAAAAGAGTTCTGCTTAGTATCATAATAAAAAGTGAAAAACAAGACAAAACTCCAAGTTGAAATGTCTTTTTTAAAACAATTAATATTTTAGAAAGGAGCAGTTAACATAATTTCAACACTGAAACATTTTGAATGCAAAAAATAAAATGAGTGCTCTTAATGTATTTCAGAAAAAAGTTTCTTCTGCTGAAAAATCACTAAATATCAGCTACACCAGTTATCACATGCTTTATTAGTTATGAATTCATTATCAACACATGGGTTTAACCCTTTTCCACCTTTAGAAGCAAATTAAAAATGGCTTTTGTAACCAGCATAAAACCATAACAGCCTGCGAGTAACTCGCAGACTGTTCAGGCTTTATGCTGTTTGCTGATCATCAGTATCTTAGGGTTTGAGATGAGGCCTTTAAAACTTGAATTTAATAATAAAGGTATTGTACTAGATTAAACTTTCTATGGGATTACAAATGCATGAACAAATATGTATCTAAGTGGTAAAAGTTAACTATAAGTGACAACTTACTCTGTATAATCTGCTGTCTCTTCTTTTCATTTGGTGGTATCACAGAATAACCACCTTGACTGGAAAAGTAAAAAAATATATATATTAACTATACAAGATCAAGTCAAAGGGACATAAACAGCTTTGATATCATTAAAAACATTGCATTGGAGTACTCTCCCTTGATATAAAATACATATTAACTAACTGAATACTGTTGATTGCTGCCATATCAAACAAAATATCAGTCGAACATGTGTACATTTGTATTTATGTAAGAGAAAACTTAAATTCCATGTTAACTTAATGATTTTAAATTTTAAATAATTGCCAATAATTTATTGTAAACTATGTTTTATCAACCACCAAATGTTTTCCTCAGTTCACTTGATTTTTATATTAACTATGAATGGAACATAATTGTTTTATATTTGAAAACAGTAACTGTATTAGAGAGTTTAATTTACTCTACACTGTATGGGAACCGTCAACAGTCAAAAAGTGACAAAAAGTAAACAAAATAATGTTATGTTTTATCTTAGAATCAAAGTTGGATACCGTTGCTATCTTACCGGGGTTTTCAAATTAAAATTGTTTCAATATTGGGAATAAAACAGTTTCAATATTGTATTAACCAAGGTTCAACTTATAGAGCTGGATCGGAGATACACTTAATGTTGAGATCTATAACAATTAATATTTTGGAAACCTTCAATTGGGAAACTTTTAGCCACCATTTGGGGAAAACATCCCATTGGCAATTGGACCCTACTGCCTTCGATGGCATCAACCTTAAATAACTAAATATGTTTAAACTTTTAAAAGTAAAAACTATGCCATAGCATCAGTATTTTCTTTAAGCTTCAATTCAGTAAATAACATGGCATTTTACTTAAATATAAGAAGTAAACAAAATCTCTCTTTTTGGTTTATGAACCATTAACAGTTGCTATTATCCCTCGATTGGTCATTGTCGGCTTGGGAACTACTTACATGTACCCCGGTTACTCTTAAGTATACCGGTACTTACATGCACCCCGGGTACGGTAAAAATACTTAAACGTACCCGGTCGATATTAGACTGTACCTGAGTTGTATTCCCTCCCAAAATCAGATGTCGTAAAACACACTACCGATTACTCTTAAACAATATTGTTAATCTTAAACAAACTTCTCTTTTTTTAAAAACTGCATCGCCATGCTTTTTGAGTATTTGTTTCGATAACATAGAGGCAATTTAACAGAAAATTGACATAAATATGAACATACCGGTATTCAATTTTTTTAAATAGCCGATTTAGCTTTAAAATTCCCGGGTACGTTTTAGTATATCTACCATACCCGGGGTAAATGTAAGTATACTGAAGAGTACATGTAAGTAGTACCCGAGCCGACATTTACCAATTGAGTGCTTTTATCAATACTCCTTAATGTAAGAGGTCTATAAATATTCGTTGGTTAAGTCTTTAATTTTATCACATGCTATACCCTGTTTCCCATGTAATACAACCATTACATATTTTTTATATTACACATGTGTAATACAACATTTTTAAGCGTTTTCATTGGCTTAGTTTCCGTTTATTGACCAATTGCATTTTGTTATTTTGCTGAAATGACGTTTCAACGTCAAATGACGTCACAAAATGTAAATAACATTTGGAATTTATCATTATGTTTGCGTAAATATTTATTTAATTTGCTCATTTAAAAGCATGTGATAAAAAAGATCCGACACTCGTGTTCATATCATACCATATTTTATTTAACTCGTCCAGGAAATTCGTAAGTAAGCTCGGCAAAGGCTCGCTTACTAACAAAATTCCTGAACTCGTTTAATAAAATATTATGGTATGATATGACAACTCGTGCCAGATCCTATATATATGGACTAGTATTACCAGGATCGACAACAACAAAAAACTTACAGAAAGACATATGTGAACGAATACTTTTCAAAATGTTTGAGTTGGTTTGAAATATTAAAGTTCATCTGATTTCCTATACACACTTTATTAAATCAAATACAGTATCTTAGAACATACATCTAACTTTAACCAGTATAATTAACACCAATTAATGATGCCTACATTGGTAACTAGTACTTAATATTAATATTAATTTGTGTAATGTTCATGTGGTTTCCTTCTTGCTTTTAATTCTTTATTGACACTATTTTCTTTTATACCTAATGATAAAATATGACATTTCTGCAGTGAAATAACAGCAGTGTAAAGAACAAATTGTTATTTTCACCGGTGAAAAGAACACATTTTCGGAACTCCTTTTTCTATTTTTAGATTATCATAAATAATTATATTCCACCGAATCCAACACATTTTATTTTAAGTTTATCCTTTTTCACCGTTTATTTACATTGTAAAAGAGTTTAACTGGATAATTTTGCTGGTATAATGACGTCATTTCGTCACACTAATGACGTTATTTTGTGTTTTGAAATGTATTGAGGTACGCCATGGAAGAAACTTCGAGAAAAGGTAACTTTTCAGCGAAAGTGAAACAGCTGTTAATTATTTTCTTGAATAAGGGACATAAAAGAAACAGAAATTTTGTCCATGTCAGTGTAAGATCGTTTGTTATTTCACTCGTGATCATACAAAAATAATATTTTCACTCGTGGCTGCGCCACTCGGGAAAATATAAATTCTATGATCACTCGTAAAGTAACAAACGATCTTAAACTGACATGAACAAATATCCTCTATATCTTTACTCTCATCTCCTTATTTGGACACTTATTTATATTAAAAGATAATACTTAATAATTTAAACAAATAAAAATTACATTGTATACTTTTTCATCAACTTTTGCTTAGGTTATGGCATAGAGTTTCTTTTTGTTTCACTTTGTTTCAGTCTTACTTTCTTTCTTGAAGTCTCACTGTCAATACTTTTATTGTACAATATTGTATTAATCTTTTTTCTTGCACTTAGAGCGCGATCTGTTTACAATACCCGAAAGGGAAGTTCAACAGTATCCGAAGATAGATAAATAGATAGAGTTGAGTTTTATTTTTAAGGCACTAACATGGGTGGCAGACGTTTCCCCCCCCCCCAAGACGTTTCCTCCCCAGACGTTTCCTCCCTAGACGTTTCACCCCCTTTTTTGGGGTGAAATGTCTACATAATATGAAAATGTATATAAGAAGTAGTTATTAGTAATAATGCCGGGATATGTGAAAAGCGTGCATTTTATGTGTCTTAATAATTAATTATTGAAACAAATTGATGTAAATTGAGTCCTGAGTAATTAAAATATTAATTAATGATTTAATAAGAAAGTTATGAGAGTTTGAAATATGTTTTGTCAATATTATATTAATTAGGTAATTAGTTGACCACGCCCCATTTTCTGAATTTCATTTTGATGTCTATATACCACTTCATACATTATTGTTTTCAATCGAATTTTTTACATATTGATTCAGTCTGTCATCAAGATTCATATAATAAATAATTTGACACTAATATGTTCAGTTATGCAGAATATTTACTATTAACAATTACTATTTACCATCCCAATTAAGAAAAATTTACAAATTAATTTTATCTGTAGCAAAAAAAATGTGACAGCATTTTAATGTTTTGGCTAATATTAAGTAACAACACACACCTAGCATTATACGAGATATCAGGCACTGGTGCAATATACAAGGGTGAATTAGATTAGCAAGTGTATTATACAAGATAACAGCTAACGGGTACTTATGGTGCAATATACAGGCCCTTTAATCAGATTGATGAGATTAGGTGACATCTTTAAAGGGGGATAGTCATTCATAAGATGAGATGTCTAATTTGATAATAATATTTATCATATACTCTAATTTCTATTTTATTTGGTTATTAATTTTTCCTTAAATTCCACAAATTCATTAAATAAAAAAGTTTTTATTTTTATTTTTTTGCTTTTAAATATTATTATCAATTAGTTAAATTATTAAAATATCAATAAGTTTTGATTACATTTGCTAATTGTATTATTAATAATGAAATTATGCGCAAGGAAAGTGCAATTCTGTTTTAATTAGTCTAAATTAGTTATTGTTAAAAATTAAAATATCAGTGACTTCAAATAATTTGATTATATACATATGAATGCATGAACAAAATTAAATTGTTGACAGTTACATCATGGTTTATTTATTTATCATATTTAACTGTTACAAGGAAAACAGTTTTGAAATTAATATAAATGTGATTTTCCCATTTTTCATTTCACCAATACACCCTATATAATTGGATTAAAAACAAGTCAACAAACATCTACAGTCCCACAACACTAATGATGTACATGCATACCTTACACAGTTAAACAACAACAAAAAATAATTATAAAACCAAAAAAAAACAAGCTGCTTCATAGATAAAGTTAATAAATGACTTCATAAACAAAATAATCATTTTGATAATAAATCAAGATTATACTTTAACCAAACATTTAAATATTTATTTGTGGGGGGGGGGATGTCTGGGGAGGAAACGTCTTGGGGGGGGGAAACCCCTGGGGAGGAAACGTCTTGGTGTGGGGGGGGGGAGGGGGGAAACGTCCGGAAACCCACTTACATATGCCTACTTTCCCAATGCAGGACCAATATCCGAAGATAATATTTTCTTGTGCAATTGCCATACTAAAAGCACATTGAATAATTCTACAATAGCGCTCCCACAGGCGCTCCATGGCAATGTTTTTTTTTGTCAATATTTATATACATAGATGTTTTGTCTGAAGATTTTTATTGATTTATTATTTGTATGCATTATAATAAACAACAGGTAACTATAAAACAAAATCTATATACATAGTTGAACTATCTTTTTTTTTAGAAAAAGTTTTGTCGGAAGATTTGTATTGATTTTGTATGTGTATGCATTATAATAAACAACAGGTAACTAAAAAAATTATTAAAAAATAAAAATAAAATTAATAAATAAAAACATTGCCATCGAGCGCCTGCAATCGCTCATTAAAAATATGTTGCAAAGAAAAAAAAACGATTACTATGTTAATCTGCGTTCAGCGGGGGTTGCCTGCACTCCAGGTGCCAAATCGTCGGAGTTTCCAGTTGCCCCACCCACTCGTGAATTGCCTTCCATTGTCCCAGGGGGGTCTGGCTCGACCCAAAGGTCGATTCACGGGCTGAGCGTTCAACTGGTTACCTCTGCCTCGTCCGCGGGTAACTGCAGGGCGCGATGTGAATGTTTTACTCATCTTATCATTATTTACGTTTCATCTTATCTAATCGAAACTGTGTTCTATTTACCGTAACTCCGTAGCTCCACTTTCACTTTCGTTTCTAGTAAACAATGTTTGTGTAAAGTCCGGCTATTTATCTTGCAGGTGTATTCCAAGGATCTATTCGAAAAACCCAGAACATTTTATCGAACTTCCCAAACTTGCATCTGCATTATTGTTTGTTAATACTGTACTACAAGTTTGCAGTATTTTACAATTTCAAACAATTTGCATCAAGCGTTTTATAAAACATTGCCATTTTTATGTGTATATTTGATTTTGAATGACAATGCATTGATAGATCACATTTTTAAATTTTGTAATTTTGCCTTATTTTATAGTATATAATATTATGTATTTTAAAGGGCATCGTTTTATATAATGTGCTACATATCGTTCGACTTTTATTATGATTTGCTTTATGTAGTGAGTACATATGCAAAAAAGTCAATTAAAACTGTTATGTGTGTTTGTTTAGTTTATAAGGTCAGCACGCGCCTAAAGCTGCATTATAAAATGATCCAGAGTGTGTTCCAGCAATATCATCTGATAAACTTACAGGATTTACAAAAGTCTGGAAAGGTTTGAATTATTGCTGCAATTTCCAGACTTTCAACTTTGGTGTGTATTTGTGCAGTGTGGGTAGGCAAAGTGCTCAGAAGAAATCCCATCTGCCCGGTATGGTGACGAACAGGCGGGAGTGGAGATTGAACGCGGGTCGCCTATGCAAAACGCCCATGTACCGATCACTGCGCTAACTGGACACCCTTAAAAGCGACATTCCGTTAAGTCAAACTTCTAATTTCTTCAAGTAAGTACACGTGAAGGCATTAACATATGTAAAATGGCTAAGGTTAAACAAGTCCGACATGTATAGCATTAGAATCCTTTCTGTTCTGAAATGGGTTCTATGTTTGGTAATGGCCCTATTCCACTACGAAAACAAGCCCACGATTCGCTACGATTTATCACATTTATTGAATCGGGAAGACTCGTGACAGTCTACGATTCAGTTACGACACTGGTACGATTGAGTTACGACGAATCGTGGGGTTCGGTTGATGTCTTGCGAATAGGGTCGCGACTTCACTACGATGTGTAAGAATCTACTGCGACTGTACTACGAACGATGCAGATCGGTCACGACTAAGCAAGGACCTCACCGAAAGCACCCATGAATTAGGCGCCAATATTTATTGATAATGATCAATCTGCAATATTGAGTTCCACATCTTGATCTTCAAAATCCATAGGAGGCGGCGTTGCTCTTTTCGGAGGACTTTCTGTGCTTTCTTCTTCGATTGTACTCTTACTTATCTTCCCCTCCCCTGCCCTTGCCTTTTCTTGCCATTTTTTATTATAAACAAATTACCTGTTATTCATACAAAGCCCAAACAACTGAATGACTGAAAAAAAAACGAGAAGCCCTGTTTATATACCACACCCATTCTCCAAAAATCGTAACTGTTTCGTAACTAAATCGCGAGAATCTTAGCGGGCTCGCAACTCACTCGGGGTGAATTCGCGAGAGTCTTGACAAAGTCGTAGCTGATTCGTAGACAGATCACGTAATCACCGATTTCCCGATTGAGTCACGAATTACCTACGATTCCATTACGACGCCCAAGAACGCACTATGACGCTGTTACGAGTCAACTGCGATTAAATTCAGTCTTGGAGGTCCTGGCCAAATTTTAAACACGTTTAAAATCTGGTCACGATTTTTCGGGAGCTCACGAGTTGCAGAAATCATTTACGACCGGCCCATGACTAGTTACGAATGAGTTAGGACCTTCGCCGATTGAGCTACGAATGCCCCTGACCTCAAAATATTGGAAATCGGGACAAATCGTGGGGAATCGGGTCGTAGTGGAGTAGTGGTATTATACCCCTATAAAAGACCGCTGAAATTGTGACATTTTTAGCAGTGATCTACTCAATCTACAGAGCAGCCATTAAGAATAAGATTTAAGACGTTTTGAGGTAAAGTCGTAAGGAAAGAATTAGCATGATCTAAAATCAATGCACATTGCATGATTTAAAATGGGTTGCAATTTGCCAATATCTGGCTGAATAAACGTCCATGTGATCTCGTCTTTAATTATCTATGGAAATAACAAGTAATAAAACATCTAACTGGTATTTTTCGTTTTTAAAGGGACACTTTTGGATGAAATCTTGATTTTATGTTATAATTAATGCAGACGAGACTGTTGCAGATTTTTCCATTGTTGAATAATCTAATGTAACATGGTCAAATCGAAAATTTTGCGTAAATGAATCATTAAACTGAATTTGCGTATACTTCAATGACGTAATTTAGGCGTGCGAACACCTGTTCAATTAGCGACTATTTATATTGGAGTGTGGTAATCAACAAATCAATAATATACAGCAACTCTAACTTGCAATAAAGTACACATTTCAAATCGTTTAATTCTTATAACCCAAACAGAACTAGTTACAAGCCATAGACGGTACATATTTGCTCGTAATAACCAATGAGAATTATGTGATATATACTTACTAACTTTATTTACACGATGTGAAGCGAATACTAGGGACCGTATTCCTTATCTTAACGACTAAGTATCTGGTGATAAACACGTATTTACTCTTATTTATTTGGGCCGCGCCATGTGAAAAAGGGGTTTAATGAATGTGTGTAAAGTGTCGTCCCAGATTAGCCTGTGCAATCCGCATAGGCTAATCAGGGACGACATTTTCCGCTTTTATGATATTTTTCATTTCAAGAAAATCTCCTCTTAGCAAAAATCTAGATTAGGCGGAAATTGTCGTCCCTGCGGACTGCACAGGCTTATCTGGGCCGACACTTTACGCACATGCATTAAACCCCCTTTTCACAGAGCGCGGTCCGTTTGTATTTGTCTGTTATACGAGACATGGTTACTCGATTTAACCACTAAGTGTTTTATGATAGAAACAAATGAATTCGTGTTAATGAATGTATTTATCTAAAGGAAATGTTTTAACGGATTATTACCACAAACTATCCCAATATAAAAAACTGATATAGGAAACCTTATATTAACCACTAAACACGTCTTGATAGAGACAATTCTGTTGGGGGATTAACGACAACGTTGTGATCTGAAGGAAAAGAACAGGAACGAGTGACAAAGGACATATTTATATTTCGTTTATATAAGTAATATATTCATTGATAAGTATTTCATAGTAAAACATCAAATGACCTTTCAATTAGACCATGCAACACAACATGAGCGCATGTCAAATATTCAACTTACGGCATAACCTGACAAAGCATTGAGTCATAAAAAATAATATAGTCCTAAAATAAAACTAAACAACAACAACAATACTGGTGGATTTTAATAACTATAAAGATTACTTTATTTTCTTACATATAATGATGTATTGTTGCACATGACAATTAGAATGTGTATTTCAAAGACAAGTTTTATGAAAATAAATCAGTAGAAACGTCAACAACTAATTTAAGTATTATGTAATGTAAATATACATTTAAATAAGGGATAAACCAAGAAAGTATGTGTAAACTTAATATTAAACCAGTTCAACAAATGTATGTGTGTGTTGAAGTATTGAAACAGTAATACGACATTTTGATTTTTTATTCTTTTTTCGCATATGCCCTATTGTTATGGTATTCTGCACCTTAAATCTAAGTTTAAGGAAAAAAAAACAATTCAAGATTATCAGACCTTCCAAAGTAAAAATCCTCACTATTTATTTCCAGATTTTTATCTGGAACATTTATACACAAATTTCACTTATATGAACGTAAATATGGTGCAGGCAAGACTTAGTTGGTAGATATTGCCATACTAATACATAACATTTGCCTTTTAAAGAAGTAAATAAGGAAATACCAATGTCACGTATTATGGCTTGTACTTTTTTTGAAACCGTATTTTCATAGTTGTACACACTTACTTGAAAAACGGTTGGAGTGACTGTCATTTTTGAAAATCGGATTTATTACACGTATTTCACTTCTGACATCTTACTGACGCATGTGATGATGCATTTTTACACATATCAATGCATCCAATACTTCTATAAAACAGCGCTTTAATAATATTATATTACCTTGTAGGTACATTGAATGTAATACGATGTTTTAAATTATGGATACACATGTTACACAAACAAATAATATACATATATGACAAATGACAAACATTACACGGTCACACTTCATAATAATACAATAATGTAACAGTTGAACATAACGCACATACACCTGTATGTTAAAATATAAACGCGAGTTCAACACGAACATCCGTCAGGGGCTAAACTAACATTTGAACATACAGGCTTGTATGTGGACAAACGTACGTGTACACCTTTTGAATTCAATGTGTGTTTTATAAATAACCAACATTAAAACTAATCTTACTGAAGACGGAGAAATAAAATATTATTAGATGCATGCAATCTTTGTACATCACACATTTTCCTGTCTGTCTTTCCCGAGTCAACGCACTTACATGTTTACAATATACGCTATGGTGTAGTTTAAAACAAATTAAAAATACTAATAAACATATTTGTAAGATAGCTAATGAATTTTGCGAATTGGTGAGTTTTATTATTGACCATACGTTTATCTGCACAAAAGTGAGTGAAATTCGTATGCATTCTTTTATATTTAAGAATAATCTCATGCATTAGATTGTCATTGGACATGTATTTTAATGCAACCTTCCAGTAATACACCACACCAACGATTTGTATAAGTTAAATACAGATTTGTATTTCAAAGGTAATGTTCGAGAGCAAACGAATTTACTATTGTACATTTAGACATTTAAATACAGATTTTATTCCACAGTGTTAAAGTTGCAGTTATACATGGCGTAATGTTATATACAAGCACATACTTGAAAATAGATATTAAACATCAAAGGAGCCTTTTCACAGATTTTGGCATGTTTTAAAGTTTGTCCTTTAATGGTTTATATTGATAAATGTAAACAAATGTAAGCTCCATTAAAAGAAAGATAACGAATATAATAAAAAAAAGAAAAAAAAGTAACCCTCAACAGAACTCGGACCACTGACCCTTATAGTAAAATTCGATCGTTTAGACCACTCGGCCATCCGTGCTCATACAATGAGTGATGTATTTTATACTTTATATAAGCAATCCTCGTAGTATCACAAAATATAAGGATGACAACAGAACTCTCCGAATTATTCAATCGACGATCGTCAAAAGATGCATATAATCGATATTTAAGAGCATGATAAATGCTCAGTATTACTGTTTCCTAACAAATATATATCTATATCATAACTACAACGAAAATTTGCAAATCTGAAATCTTTTTTTAAATTTTGTCAATTTACCAAAACATGAAAAGGCCCCTTAAAGATTACTAATTTATACAAAAAGTACAAAGTACTCACACAAATACATGCACACATATTATAATTGTTAAATACAAAACGATGCACATGGCTGATATACATCATTGTAGCATAATCTTACTACAAATAAAGAAAACTCGTCCGATTACTTTTCTAAGTCAGAAGCACATCCAATACATCGACATCGGGTATTGAACAATAAATTACATAAATGTCATAAAAGTCGAAATACTTTTTACACATACAATATTAAAACTATATGAGTTATGGACAATACAAAACAACAACTGATATTTAATATATATATATATACACACAGGTGCACTACAGATAAACTTTCGGTTCATATAGCATATTGGGTTATTTGACAATTTCAAATACTATTCGCTGACACTAGATTTAAATGCATACTAAAGTATAGGATACATTCAACTATGAACTGACAACATGTTAAACAAGTAAGATGAAACTTCATAATTGTTAAAGACCTCCTTATTGACAATGTTGAATAACGATATATTGTATTTTCATTAGCCTTATGTATCACGTTACAATAACATTTTTTTACTTTAAATCAACTATTATAGTGCACACTATATAAACACCTGTAGCTAGACAATAGTAATGAAACAATTGCATATGTACACAAAAATAGCTGAGCCTGCACATATGTTCTATATTAAAGGAAATGTGTTTTTAAATTTATATCTAGTATTCAACATGCATTAATTTGATGTCAACGAATGGAAACAAACCGAAAAATAAATGTAATATGTACATACTAATCCATAACTAAAATGATTTTACTACAAAAAGAAGGTCGCCTACAACAAAACTGACTCTAAATTAGTTTTATATTATGCAGTATTACTTAAATTCATAATACCGTTTTAACAAATCTAATGTACAAAGCTCTTGGTTGGGCATTCACGATGGTATAGCGTGATGCAGATAAATAAAACCACTGAGGCCAGTGTTTAAGAGACAGTGTACTGTATTCAGTGTACTGTATTCAGAACCATGTTTGCTCACTTGAACGATACGAATCATAATACAGAATTTTTATGAGTTGTGCACATACTATTTAAATTGAGGGATTCAGATTTTATGTACAATGTATAAACTGTATTTACAATGAATTTTCATGAATATTCCAGATGTCAACGGTTGGAGATGATAAACGGTAGTTAAACTTACATCATGGAGTTTGATAAATAATGACAAATCCAGATGAACAAAAACACACAGAGAATAATATCAATTGTTTAAACGAAAAAGTAGACACAGTTACTATACAAAAACCATCATATTTCAAGTTAAAGGATATTAATGAACATGTGTACGAAACAATTTACAATTGGAAAATCTTATTACGCAATATATTACATATTTTTAATTTGATATTAATTTTCTCAAGCGTATTATACATATTTAATTGTTGGAAGGATGACAAAATATACATTTATAATTTATGTACAATACTGTTATGTTTCTTCATTACTTAGTATGAATTATCAACATATTGATCAAGGCAGGCAATGATTTATTACAAACAGCTCCTGTTAACAATGTCGTCATACTAATTACATTTATTCAATATTTACATGTCTACAGCAGACAGCTGTAAGAGAATACATTTTGGTCCAATATTATGTATAATAAGCATGACTTTCAAAATTCTTTCGATACAGCATAGCATTACGTGTAAATAATAACGGCACAATAGAAATGTCAATCCGATATAAGGGACAAAATAGCGCAATAACAAACTTTTGAGTACACTGAATCATGAGAAAGTATAGGAGCCGTCATCGTGTAAGAAGGGTGGATCTTGAGATACAAGAATTGACGTCATCATGAAATCACTGAGGCGTTTGGAGGGATGACGAAATGAACAGATGGACCTGATACGCGCCTTGTGACGTCATCCTCGGAGCGGGGCGGTCGCTTAGACTTTTGAAGGTACGTCAACCTGGGAAAACATGGGCCTCGAGACGTACGTTGATACTTCATCATTCGGGAAGATATTTTTAGGCCTTTGAATAGACGTTATGTTGGGAGCAGAGAGGATGCTGAGACATTCTGTTGCACATCATCGTAGAAACATACGCTGAATGTTTGGATAAGCCATGGTACGATTTTGCATACAGGTGTTTTTGTCAGTTTGTTGCTTCCCGACAACGCCAAAAATCGTCACAAGAACGCTAGGGTCGTTCATATTCTTAGGACGGCCCGGATACTCATAATTGCGTGTTCAATACATTGTAAAAATCAATAATGCCACTTGTTTATGATTGTCATTTCGGAAAAACATTGTCATGTTTCTACGTTACCATTTGCACGTTATATTATTGTTTAATGTCCGGTTGCATAAAAGACTTATTTTCTTTGAGAAGAAAATGCAAGTTGTTTTGACAATATCTGATTAAAAATATCGCACCTGTGTGAAGATTTGAAACATGTATTTGCAAAAGTACTTGACATTTTAGTACATTATGAGTGCTACGAATCACAATACTATCCGATATTTGAAATTCCACGGGTTTGCCTTATTATAAAATCGCTTTTAATTAATTCATTAAAAAAACATTTTCTGAAAGTGTAAATCTAAGTAATTTCCAGTATAAAGCATATCTAATCACTCTTAATAATAGGTTATGTTATTTCTTAAGATGTACAGATAACGGCTGAAATGTTTCTCTTTACAGAAATATGCCGAGCATGGTATTGATTTATATCATTAAATCAAAATTGTGAAAACTTAGTTTTAGTCATAATTTTTAGATAAATAATAATGTATTAATATAACGGTTAACGTATCTGATCGTTTTAGAATCTATTTTTCCGAAATGTGTTTTTATTGCATATAAATATATACCTTAATGAATAGAATATGCGTTATTCAAAGGGAGATAACACAGAACCTTTTAAATTATATATCTCTGACAACATATTTATAATATATGCATAAAATTAGTTAATGCGATAACTCAACATTTAGGCATAAATTGTAAGATAAGACTCCCTATAATATTTCATGAAATCGGTCACATACACAGACGGATACAAAAATATTAAAGGAGCACGAGTTAATCGAGCGAAATGAATGTTATCTAAAATGAAATTTGAGTCGAATTTTACAATAGTGCAACCACATTCTTGAATCAACATATCCCTCTCTCCGTAGTAAATGCTTATCAAAATCGTCATCAGCCTCGTCAGCGGTAGCAGAAAGAGTAGCAGCAGCAGCAACAGCCCCCCGAAAATGTCGTTTGTCTACAACTTCAAACTTTTGCATTTCAACTGACTCCATTTTACAAACTTCGTGTGTAATTCTCGTATAATCATCTTCCTTCCCTTCAACACGGAACAATAATTTACATTGTACGTTATGTTGTGCGGTATACATGCCCTGTACGAAATGTTGTAACGATAAAGGTGAAAATGTTGTGTAAATTATAAACACATACTGTATAGATCCCGGTAGTTTCATCTCCATATATTGTTTTAAACAAATTCTTAGCTCCTGCAAGTGGTTGAGTAGAGGCAGTGTCTGTGACAGCATGTCAGGATGTTCGATTTGCGTCATGTTCAGACTGGATGTACTAATTTTGGGTAACGTTTCATACAATCCAGAGGAGTCCTTCGTTAACTCCAATTTAACATTCGACAAATCTTCACATTGCAAAATAGGCAGTTCCAAAGCCATGGCATTTGACTCACCACTCGATACCAGAGTATATTCATACAAGTACAAACGGACAGTATGGCCTAATGTAGACAGGTGTATCATCAAACTTTTCAACCAATCTGGTGAACAGTAGCCATCACATAAAATCATAAATTGCAGAGTAGATGGTAATTTGTGATCAAAACGTGTCATGTGAATTCCCTTGAAACGAATTTCTTTAAGCATGGTTAAGGAGCTTTGTGTCACCAAATCCAGGGACGCATCGTCATTAGCTGTGAGTAACAGAGAATCTATATTCGTACCGCGTAACAGTTCTAGGAGGACACTACTATTTTGTTCAACGTTCAGTTTAACATGAGATAAGTTACACGACCACAACTCATTCCTAACAACAGTAATATCTGTCTCCATTCCATTGTCTGAATCATTTTGTTTTACAACAAAATCAAACATGTTACCCTCAACTTGATGGTGTATTTCAGACAGCGTGATCAACAAGCTGCACAGCCACTCAGGTGAACATTCGCCATCATCCAAAGATATACACAGCAATGAAGCAGGCATCTTGAGATCACAACGACCCGTATAGATCCCCCTCAAATAAAGCTCTGTTAGCTTGTTAAGCGTGTGAAGAATCTCGGATGCTAATGAGGCACTATCAGCCGTTCTCAGGTTAAGGATCCCTATACTTGTATCACGTAATATTTCAAACAGTTCCTTACTGCCAGTTTTCACTAATATCTCAATATTGGACATGTCATGTGTCAGTAATTCATATCGCAAGTCTAATAAATATGAATGTGATTCGTTTTCACTGGCTTTTTCATTTGACTTCAATACAACATCCCACAGCTCACACTTGACCTGATGATCTAATGAAGACAGCGTGATCCACAAGCTGCACAGCCACTCAGATGAACATTCGACACTCTGCAGACTAATACACTGCAATGAAGCAGGCATCTTGAGATCACAACGACCCGTATAGGTCCCCCTCAAATAAAGCAATGTTAGCTTGTTGAGAGTGTGAAGAATCTCGGATGCTAATGAGGCACTATCAGCCGTTCTCAGGGCTAGGATCCCTATACTTGTATCACGTAATATTTCAAACAGTTCCTTACTGCCAGTTTTCACTAATATCTTAATATTGGACATGCCATGTGCCAGTAATTCAGATCGCAAGTCTAATAAATATGAATGTGATTCGTTTCCACTGGTTTCTTCATTTGTTTTCAATACAACATCCCACAGCTCACACTCGACCTGATGATCTAATGAAGACAGCGTGATCAACAAGCTGCACAGCCACTCAGATGAACATTCGACACTAAGCATACTAATACACTGCAATGAAGCAGGCATCTTGAGATCACAACGACCCGTATAGGTCCCCCACAAATAAAGCTTTGTTAGCTTGTTGAGCGTGTGAAGAATTTCGGATGCAAATAAGCCACTATCAGCCGTTCTCAGTTGAAGGATCCCTATACTTGTATCACGTAATATTTCGAACAGTTCCTTACTGCCAGTTTCCACATATATCTCAATATTGGACATGTCATGTGCCAGTAATTCAGATCGGAAGTCTAATAAATATGAATGTGATTCGTTTCCACGGGCTTCTTCATTTGACTTCAATACAACATCCCACAGCTCACACTCGACCTGATGATCTAATGAAGACAGCGTGATCAACAAGCTGCACAGCCACTCAGATGAACATTCGACTTCCTGCAGACTAATACACTGCAATGAAGCAGGCATCTTGAGATCACAACGACCCGTATAGGTCCCATACAAATTAAACTTTGTTAGCTTGTTGAGCGTGTGAAGAATCTCGGTTGCTAATGAGGCACTATCAACCGTTCTCAGGGCTAGGATCCCTATACTTGTATCACGTAATATTTCAAACAGTTCCTTACTGCCAGTTTTCACTAATATCTTAATATTGGACATGTCATGTGCCAGTAATTCAGATCGCAAGTCTAATAAATATGAATGTGATTCGTTTCCACTGGCGTCTTCATTTGACTTCAATACAACATCCCACAGGTAACACTCGACCTGATGATCTAATGAAGAAAGCGTGATCAACAAGCTGCACAGCCACTCAGATGAACATTCGACACTCAGCAGTTTAATACACTGCAATGAAGCAGGCATCTTGAGATCACAACGACCCGTATAGGTCCCCGACAAACAAAGCTGTGTTAGCTTGTTGAGCGTGTGAAGAATCTCGGATGCTAATGAGGCACTATCAGCAGTTTGCAGATTAAGGATCCCTATACTTGTATCACGTAATATTTCAAACAGTTCCTTACTGCCAGTTTTCACAAATATCTCAATATTGGACATGTCATGTGCCAGTAATTCGGATCGCAAGTCTAATAAATGCGAATGTGATTCGTTTCCTAGGTCTTCTTCATTTGATTTCAATACAACATCCCACAGCTCACACTTCACAGGATGATCTAATGAAGACAGCGTGATCCACAAGCTGCACAGCCACTCAGATGAACATTCGACACTCTGCAGACTAATACACTGCAATGAAGCAGGCATCTTGAGATCACAACGACCCGTATAGGTCCCCCTCAAATAAAGCTTTGTTAGCTTGTTGAGCGTGTGAAGAATCTCGGATGCTAACGAGGCACTATCAGCCGTTCTCAGGTTAAGGATCCCTATACTTGTATCACGTAATATTTCAAACAGTTCCTTACTGCCAGTTTTCACTAATATCTTAATATTGGACATGTCATGTGCCAGTAATTCAGATCGCAAGTCTAATAAATATGAATGTGATTCGTTTCCACTGGCTTCTTCATTTGACTTCAATACAACATCCCACAGCGCACACTCGACCTGATGATCTAATGAAGAGAGCGTGATCAATAAACTGCACAGCCATCCTGGAGAAATTTTGCAATACGACAATGCAATACACTGAAACGTTGAAGGCAGTCTAACATTCCAAAGACCACTATATGTTCCACATAAATTTATTACCTTTAATTTGTTTAGTGTGTAAAGACGGTCCGATGCTAATAAAAATCCATTATCCGTTTCAAATTGAATTTTTTCCAGATTCGTTGCATTTAACTCGTCCGCGCCTTCCCCGACGCATAGATGGAGTTTAGACATGTCGCATGATACAATGCACCGTCGCAGCTTGGCTATACAGATATCAGATTTTTCTGTGGTATATACTTCGCCCAGATTGCAACGGACGGGGTGGCTGATTTGGGACAAATGCACAAGTAGCCGTGCAACAAACTCAGCAGAACATCTACTTTTTAGTAAACAGAAATATTGTATATTGGAAGGCGGAAACATATCGTCGTAAAAATCAGATTCTTCTATCCGCAAAAACGTTAGGTTACCCAGGGATGGCAGCAGCCCGGAAAACAATGACACATCTTTATTTCCGATTAAAGTCAACTGTTTTAAGTTAAGATTATGTAATGCGGATATAATACCCCGAGTTCCTGACGTCTTCAAGCGCTCAATACAATGTTTTGACTGTTGAAGGCATGTGAGTATCTTATTTTCTGGAAGTACATTACGTTCTAACAAGAGTGTGCGTACATTGGACTTGTTCATCATTAACATTTCCAATAAATCATCGTTTGTGTTCTTGTTTAAATATGCATGAAATGTGAAATCTCTCATCTTTAGACAAGTATGTTTTTGTCTGCTGACTTTAGCCTCGTGATAACAGCTAACCATCATCTCCTGCAATAGCATAGATATAACCAGACAACGCATGTCGGACGACAAGTTAATACCGATCTTCAATTTCGATTTCGTTTTCGTATTAACGACGGTTTCCTGAAATGTTAAAGTCGTTCTCGGGTCATATGATCCTATTATTAACTCCTCAAGTCCTGCGTTTACGTTGTTGAGGACGTCTTT
Source organism: Dreissena polymorpha (assembly GCF_020536995.1). Taxonomy (NCBI): domain Eukaryota; kingdom Metazoa; phylum Mollusca; class Bivalvia; order Myida; family Dreissenidae; genus Dreissena; species Dreissena polymorpha. Next base: position 101,001,709 of record NC_068360.1, on the reverse strand, counting down.
TGTTAAATGCGTTATTACTTTATTAGCTGTCTCACACTTTAGTCCACTGAGATAAATAATTACCTGACAGATTTCTAGCACATTAAAATTACTTTTGCTTAACACATCCGTAATTTTGTCCTCCGATAAAGTAGCGATATGAGAAGCAGCAAAGAATTCCTGAATCGTTTCATGTACAAATGAAATATGTGATTTGCACGATGCCGCTGAAAATATATGCCGTTCATTCAAAACCCCCGATTTAATGGCAAACTCGAGTTGTTCATTTGACAATAGTTTAGTACTTAACAGTTTATGTCTGCTAAATACAAGTGACTTTTCGGAACCAAACGTGTATTTAAATGCCATCCTTGCTAGTGCTTTACAAATCTTTGCGTGATGCTCAAAAACGTCATTTTCCGATTGAATGTCTTCTGTTAACCCCTCCTTTGGTAGCTCCTTGTTGAAAAGGGTGTATATTAGAACTTTATTTATTTCGCATAATGATCCACTTAAAAACGTTTTGTCCACCCACAAATTAACTAGGAGTGTAAGCATCCAAGGAGACGCCATAAAATGGTTTAAATTACGTTCCTCTACGTAGACCATAAATTCTTTATATGACACTTTATCGTCTTCCGTCAGAGAACGTAGCATATTTTGCGTAAGCTGTTTGGGGTCAGTAATTCCAATCGCTTTTATTAGTGTGCCGATTTCAGAATCTTTGATACGCTTATCAGCCATTTTCCCGGGTCGTGAAGTTGTTAAGACAACACATTGCTTGGATAAAGAATACAGTTTCGGTATAGGGTTTTCTTTTGCGTGATCTGTCCATTCGTTTAAACCATCCATTGTTACAAGGCATTCCTCTCTTTCCATGATATTTCCAAGTAAATCGTATGCCTCCCTCTGCTTTTTTTCATTAAAGTAAATTTCATCAATAATTTGTGTTTTGATCATGTCTACTACTTTACTTTGCCCAACTGAGTCTCGAAGTTTTATGTGGAATAAAAATCGGAAATTCTGCAATGTTTCTACATCAATAAATTTAGAGCTTGGCTCCGGATCTTTTGAGCATGAATCGCACCAGTCAAGGACCAATTTAGCAAGGAACGTAGTCTTGCCCATTCCTGGATCTCCTTGTATGGTTACTCTGTCGCTCAATGTGGTGTTTTTATAAAACATGTCCTTGTATGTTTCTACCTTTTGTTCCGTATCTCTTTGAGATCCGTTTTTCTCGATTGCGACATGGTGAAATAGTATCGGTACAAATATATCCATAATCGATTTCTCGCGACCATACCATATTGGCGAAACAGGTAGCATTTTCAATTTTTTCTTGTAGTATTCTTTCAACCGTCCTAAAAAATCTGAAAATATATTGAATATTGAAAGTTTGAACACCAATTAAACAAACCTTATACTTTAGAAGTAGCATGCTTTCGCTTCAAAATTACGTGTTTAATTTCATTGATTGATGAATTTAGATAATGCCACTCACAAATTATCAGTATCGATGCGACAGATATTTATTGTCATCATTTTATGTCAAAACATGCCACCGGGTACAGGATTGATAGTTTTAATTTCAATTATGAACTTATTTTTCACATCTCTGTAATTTAATGAATGTGTAAATTATAAACGTATTTACAGACGAGACGTAAAATGGAAAGAATCATATCAATATACACATCCAAACTTGCTTTGTTGTGTATGTTTCGCGACGCAAAATCACATTGGCATACTGTTCAATGCGGCGTTTCTTATCGTTCTATAAATATAATAACAGCTTAGATGTTCATTAATGAAAACAACAGCTTGTTGGTCGGATGCTTATTATCAAACCATACGGTCTAAAAAGAATTATTATCATTTACATGACTGCATACTATAATGTATAACTTAACACTAAAATTAATAATGGACCTTTGCACTCGCGGAATTCTTGTAAATAATATGAACAGAATCAGATTTGATAATATGTATACCAATTTAGACCTAATAAATCCCTAGTGGTTTAAAGGGATCTTTTCACGCTTTGGTCAATTGACAAAATTGAAAAAAGTTGTTTCAGATTCGCAAATTTTCGTTTTAGTTATGATAATTGTGAGGAAACAGTAATACTGAACATTAACCATGGTCTAATAAAGCCATTATATGCATCTTTTGACGATTTTAAAACCTAAAAATTATAAAGCGTTGCAATGCGAAACGATTGAATAATTTGGAGAGTTCTGTTTTTGTTGTTAAATTTTGTGAAACTACGAAGATTGCTTATATAAGGTATAAAATACGTCAAGTACGTGTACTCGGCGGAATAGCTCAGTAGGCTAGAGCGTTTTTACTTCAGGACTCTGGCAGGACTTCAGGGGTCACTGGTTCGAAACCTGTTCCGGGCAATGTTCTTTTCCTTTTTTAATTTTATTCTTGATTTTTTACTGGAGCTTTTACGATCCAATGTTTACATTTATCGATATAAAGCATTTAATGAATAAGTTAAAAAAAAGGCCAAAATCTGTGAAAAGGCCCCTTTAAATGTGTTTTTTTTAAATACAAACGATGTTACCGAACTGCCTTTAACCGTGAAACGGTGTTTAATCATTTGTCAACAGAAAGCCCCTTCTTTCAGCAAATTACCCCAAAACGTTGATTTTTCAATTCAGTCGCCATTATAATCTTGTAGGCCCCTCGAATGTTCGAATTTAAATAAAACAAACAGGCTTATAAACAGTTCCTTTACAATGACCTCTCATTTTGACCAGAATGGGTGGGTATACTATTGATTGAACGAACATCAGAGACGTAAGGAGCGGGGATGGGGGTCCGACATTTGTTGCCATTTAATGTCCAATTTAAACTACATGTAAACTTAGTTAAAAAGCACTACAATAGATCGTACATCAAATATTACACCTCTCATCATCGCAGTTTTAGATAATAAGGTTTTTAACGTTATTTACTATATAATTTACTATATAACTGATATAATATCTGGACAATTACTTTTTATTACATGCTCGTTATGAACAAACTAAGAAGAGGAACACTTTAATTTAGTAAACACCAGGTGTCAAATCATTGGTCATCTATATATAATATAAAAGTCTTTATAGATAAAATGACCAATATGGCGTGCAAGTGTTGACACAGATGACCACTATGAAACGTCACATGCCAAATACCGTAGTAGTTCCAGAGATTTGAAAACATATGACTGTATACAACAAGTTTGACCTCTATATTGTTAGTTTATAAGCCCATGAACATGGTTAGAACAAATGTAGAAGAGGAAATCTATGTTATGAGACAAACGAAATACTAAACCCTTGCCCTTGCAGTTTCAGATTTTCTTTTAATTTATCGATATATTTGCAAGTGTTAATAAAGTTTAAACACACATGGTTTAATGCCCCAATACAATGATACATGCCAATAAAACCAAACCTCTTGGCGTAGCAGTTTCAGACAGTTTTTTTTACAATATACATGTTGTTAAACGAATAGCAACATGGATTGCGCCAACTTTGACCCCAACTTTGGTTATTACCGAATAATTCTATATAAAACATGTGACATTTGGGGTGTTTCCAGTTTTGACGTGATGGACATGATTCGAAGAAAAAACCCAGAGAAGACCAGTTGACTGTTACACAACAAATGTTAAAGCCCTTGCGGTTATGGTTTGAGACAAGAAGATTTTAAAGTTAACATTTTAACATCTGTATTAGCTCCGGATACCTAGCTATGCACTGAGACCTCACACACCTTTGTTCGATATAAACAATTTATTAACTTGACAAGATGAACTATTTTAAAATATATGTGACTTGGCAAAAAGAACATTCTGAATAAAGTTTTTAAAAATTCGAGAAATATATTTGAACTCAATATAAGTAATAAGGTTTAAAAAATATCTGATAAGGCACATTACACAAATTCACTCTCAGTTTGGTCAATAGTCATAAATGTGGCATCAAGCATGGGTGGACAGTTTTTGTAGGTTGACGTGGTGATTTAATTTGTGGATGCACCTGATCGAGATTGTAGTAAATATTATTATGACAAACATTCTAACCAAGTTTATGAAGTTTGAATCTTAATATAGAGATAAAAAGACTGTTTGCGAGCTAGAAGCAACTGTAATAAATTGTTGGGTTTCTCGCTGAGTAAACTGTTATTGTCACATAAAACGTTCCCGAATTAAACTGATTGTACGTATGGGGAACAGTTATTGCGTTAAAAGCAAAATGCTTATGGAGTTTAAGGATTCGGGATTAATGCTGTCGAGCTATAAACAATAATTGTAACTGTATACAGTATGGTTTTTTAGTGTTTTCATAGTGTTTAGTTTGCTCGCAATATATCATATTCTCAAATATATTACAACGATGTTTTTTATTATTCTGAGTACTGTAATGTGCATGTATTTTTGTATGTTTGGGGAGTTTTTTTCGGTGTCACTTTACATATTGTTAATAGTACATGTATAATGTATATTGTATTGTTGAATTTCCGATACATCTGCCACTGAACTTAATGTATGAATATATAAAGTACCGTAACGATGAATCAATTAATGTGTGAATGTGAAGCCATTTGCATCATTCGATACTTTTCCCACTAAGTATATCCACATAAAACTCGTTCAAAACGTGCACAAATAAAACTGAGTATGCATAACGGGAACATTGTATAAGTTCAATGATGTATCGTTTGCAATCGTAAAATAATTGACAACGATATTTGTTTTTATACTGAGCACCATTATTCAACACAAGTTATAAATCCTTGTGTAAAGGTCTCTTTTATACTTCTGAAATGTTTTTTAACACAAAATTACATGCATTATATAGATAACCTTAGATGTGTATTCGCTTTAAATAACATGTGTTGAAAACTACAAATATGCATTTAAATATTAATATGTTTATAAAGTGCTATAAAGAAGGAGTCATGCATGTGGAATTTTGAGTGATTTTTTTTTTATTCAGGACGCACATGGCCAGATTAAACTCGTCAAAATAAATATTCTTACTTAGTTTGGTCAATATTGAGCCATATTAAACCACGAATTAGTAAACATATTTAGATAAAAGATTATAAAAAAGGAGTTTTAAAGATGATAGATATGTTTTCCTTTGTCAGTTCTCTTAAGTGTGCATGGATCCGTAGACTTGTCACTGGAAATGGCAAATGGATTATAAATATGTGGCAGTCACTTTCCTGAAAATTTAAGTAACAGGATACAGAATGCATTTTTGAAGGATACATTGAAATTATTTGTTGAACTTACCAGGAAAAAAACCTTCAAAAATGAGCTTCGGCTACATAATTCACTCTTCTATAATCTAGAAAGAACAATTGGTAACAAACGTGTATTTTTTAAATCATGGTTTGGCAAAGGCATCCATTTTGTTATGGACTTGATACAGAATGCTGAACTCCTATTTTTTTACAATTTTAATGACCTTTGCCATATTACAACTTCAAAACAAATTATTTGCTTTTCCAATGCAGTATTAATTTAGTTACAATATATAAGAAACTATGAGGCTCTACTAAAAACTTCTTTATGAAGCCGTTTATCCCGACAAATCTACGGTCCATTTTAGTTAAAACAAAGGGTACAAAACCGATGTGTGATATTTTATCCAAAATCCGTCCTTGCCAGCATGTTAAAATAAATGGCCAACTGTTTGTAATTGTATTGAAACAAAAGATTGTTTACATATCTTTTCTATGCCTTTTCATATTACACGAGATACCAATTTACAGTGGTTTCAATAGAAAATTGTACACAGAATCATAGGTACGAAGTCCTTATTCAAAATAGGATATGCAACTACAGCACACTGCACCTTTTGTCAAACTGTATGTGAAACTATTGAACATATTTTTGGGGAATGTAAGCACGTAAATAAGTTGATGACAGAGTTGTTTTCTGAATGCAGTCTTTATTCAAATTGCCTGAATATACCCTCCTTTCTATTGGGACATGCAAATGCAAATGGACCTTTACATTTTATATTTGTTTTGATCAAAATGTTTATTTAAACTTGTGAAATGAACAAAACTATACCGTCTATTAAAGCAGCTAAATTATACTTGTCCTTGCATTACCATATATTAAATGAAGTTAACAATGTTAATGTTTTGCGTCAAAGTAAAGATATGGAACTATTGTTACCTCTTTTACAGTAGCCGTGATAAGGGATATAAAATTTCGTGTATTGTCAATTATTTGCTAAACCAATATTGTTTTTATTATAATGTAGAAGTTACTGATAATCAAATTTTTAAAATGTGTTATTGTACATGTGTATGTATATATTGCTTGAAAATCATGTACGGTGTGGAGTGGGATGCTCTCGACCCTCACACACCTGTCTGAGGATAATAAAAAATATTGAACGGAAAAATAATATTGAGCCGTAGAAATGATTCTAGTGTGGTAACAATGTTTTTCAAAGATTTGACATAATAAACTAGGGTTGGATAAAACGAGTCAATTTCAAACTTGGTCAATTCATTCAATAGATAGTTTATATATAAATGCCAAAAATAATGAGTTATAAATGTGGCCTCTAAAGTGATACAATGGTTTCAGTGTCAGGACGCAAATTATCTAGATTCATACTCGTAAACATAAACATTCTGACCAAGTTTGATAAATGTTGAATGGTATAAAAAATTATTTATACGATATGACCTGGTCACCTGGTTTTGTTTGAAGCATATAACATATATTCGAACATGGTCTATATACATTCTGACCAAGTCTTATATGGATAAGATAAATGCTTGCTTCCTCACGAAAAGCATCACATTAATTTGTCCTAGGACCTTACCTAGTTCGCGGACGCATATGATCAGGATTCAATCTCAAACTATATATTTTCTAAATTAGAATTCGGAGAGAATTGCATTAACATTGGGTGAAACAAGTGATCCATAGCGCGATAACTAGCTGGAATTGAAAAAGCTAAACTACGACATACGACGAATGACGAAATAGCGTGATCATAGTAACATCACATTAGCATTTCGTGCTAATGAGAGCAAGCAATTAACGGACGCGCTGATTAACTGACCAAAGACAATACGGTTTAAAAAATATTTTGATCACTGTTCGTTAAAATCCCACCACAACATATTGCAAGAAGACCATGATAGCCCTGAAGCACTAAACTGAGTTTGATATTAATCATAGTCAAATTTTTATTTGGCGACCTTACATTTGAATACATGCGATCAAGTACAGGTTTTACAAAGAATCAGTCTGAAATATGACGTAATTAATGGATACAAAGATATTTTGAAATATGACATGATGATCTGTTTTTTGGACTTTCCTCTCGGCCTATAAAAGTTGAGCATAAACATTCTAACAATTCGATATCTAGCGTCGTAAGAAGATTTGACCTGATGACCCGGTTGTTAAACGCACATGATCCAGATTGCAAATCGGACTACAATCGTCCAGAATAACGTTCTAATCAAGTGTCATTTAGATTAAGTCATAAATGTAGTGTCAAGCCTGGTAACAAAGTGTTTTTATACGTTACCAAATAGTGACCTAGTTTGTGGACGCACTTGAAATGTAAATACGTCATAAATGTTGCCTCTACAATGATAACACGGTTTTACATCTTTGGATCGACGTTTTCTAGATTAGAAACCGAGTTAGATATTCTTACGGCACTCAATATCGTGATTTTTTGTTCAAGATTGATTTCAATTTGATGCCTCTTACAAGCCAACAAATGAAGACCCACGACGTACGACGACATACAAACGTCGATTAACATATGTAAACATAATCACTTCCTTCATATGAGTGCTTAACATTTGTCACTCCGTGCATACGTAGAAAATGCAACAACATTGCTTTAACAAAAAAAGTTGCATTAATACATAAATTGATATCACCATGTGAATTTAACTTGTTTCAACTATTCTAATGAAAACCGTTTGTGAAAGTTAAAGAGACATGTCAAATCATTACATCGATAATACCAACAGAAAACTTCAGACTGAAGTATTTTATTTAGGTTAAATGATAGTTGATGCAATATTGATATTCCGATGGGAGTTTTTGTGTGTGTTTTTTCCATGCGATTTCCCCCATTGTCTTTGTGCGATTCTCCATTTTTTTGTATTCGTTTGTTTATGCTGTATTATTCATGTTAAGAATTGTTTAACTATTTGTGATGATGTTCGTTCAATTTTCTTTGATAGCAAAAATATAATACAGTTTTGATATCGGTAAAAAATACCATGGGGAATACCCCATTGAAAAACACGAAATTCAATGGAGAATAAAACAACAACATAGAAAGGTTATTTTGAACTTGTAAATTAATGTTAATGAAAAATTGTTTGCACGTGAAAAACTGTTGAAACACGTGATTCTAACTATTATTCTAATTTCTTCATTTTAGGTGGGTTGATACACCAGAAAAACATAAAATTAATTTTAAAATCAGTATGTCTTACATAAAATTTCAGGAGCGCAACAGTGCAATCGGCATGTTGCAGGCTACTTTCTCGACATCCACACTGAAGCATCCGATCGTAACGGATGAATGATTTCATCGTTTGCTTGTGCATATTGTAGTCAAATAATCACATGTACAATTTTAAATCAAAATATTTACTCATAACTAAGATATTCAAGTTTGAAAAATGCTGCATTCGAAAAGTCATCGAGTGTAGTTCAACGCGATATGTAATTCAAGTTTAATTTCAATTACATCATCAAAGGTGGGATTTTACACCAGGAAAACAAAACATTTATGAGATCTACAATATGAATAATATGAGCGCATTTTTAAAAGCCGGTCGGTCATTAAGACGTGTAAGTGAATGCGTTTTACAGTTCATATTATTATTTTACGATGTACATTTTGCGAATTTTACCTTTTCAATGATATTGATAATTTGTTATGTTTGATACATAATTACAGGAGCCAACCTGTGCTTAGTTCTGTAGTAATCAACCAATGACTAGTTGTGTATGAATAAACAAATGCCTATATTTGTAGGAGGCTACCAATACCTAGTTGTGAAGAAGAAAACCAAATGCCTAGTTGTGTAGGAATCAACCGAAAGCCTAGCTGTGTAGCAATCAACCAATGCCTGGTGGTGTAGGAGTTTACCAATGCCTAAATGTATAGCAGTCAACCAATGCCCTGTTGTGTAAGAATCAACAAATGCGTAGTTTTGAAGGAGTATACCAATACCTAATTGTATAGGAATCAACCAATGCATACTTGTGTAGGATTCTACCAATACCCAGTTGTGTAGGAGTCAGCCAATGCCTGTTGTGTAGGAGTCAACCAATGCTTAATTGTGTAGGAATCAACCAATGCCTAGTTGCTGTAGGAATCAACCAATGCCTAGTTATGTAGGAGTCAACCAATGATTAATTGTGTAGGAATCAACCAATGCCTAATTGTTGTATGAGTCAAGCAATACATAGAGCTGTATGAATCAACCAATTCATAGTTGTGTAGACGTCAACCAATTCTAAGTTGTGTTGGAATCAACCAATGCCTAGTTGTGTAGGAGTAAAACCAATGCATAGTTGTGTAAGAGTTAACCAATGCATAGTTGTGTAGGAGTGTGTCAGTACCTAGTTGTTTAGGAGAAAACCAATGCCTAATTGTGAAGCAGTCTAGCAATGCCTAGTTGTGTAGGAATAAACCAATACCCAATTGAGTAGGAGTCAAGCAATGCATAGAGCTGTAAATCAACAAAGTCCTAGTTGTGTATGAGTCAATCAATGCTTTGTTGTGTAAGAGTTAACCAAACCAAAGCCTAGCTCTGTAGGAGTAAATCAATGCCTAGATGTGTAGGAATCAACCAGAACCAGGTGGTGTAGGAGTCAACCAATGCTTAGTTGTGTACGAATCAACCAATTATTTCACTATTAAAGAAATACCATAATGTTAACTACATCTTTTCATTTCATTTGAATTTTGATTAAGTTACTTAATTGATTAAGTTAATTAAGTTACTTAAGTTCAACAAATCAATAATTGTGAAACATTAACTGCGAAGGAAAATTCAAACGGAGCGTCTCCAATTCCAATATACACATACAGTTTGTTCCAAAATATGAGTTGTATGTGACTGATATGTGATTTAAAGTGAAATATAAAGTTAGATGTACCTTCACAGGATTGCTCGTAGTCTCTTTCACGATCAGGTGCCAATTTACGTTTTTCGGTGTGTTCATCAAGTTCTCGTTTACATTTGTCCGTGTGTATCCGTATCTCGGCAAGAGTCTTCTCAGCTATAGTGTCAACTGTCTTAAGTTTCTCTTGAACAGCATGTAGTAAATGAATCATTTCCTCGGTAGTTATCTTCAATCCGTCGTTTTGCAGCTGTATTAGAAAAAACGGCATCTTCAGATCGTTTCCATTTAATAACTTTATCTTCAATAGCATGTGTAGTGTTTTTGTATGAAGTTTTAATAATTTTCTAAGAGATGATAATTTCAGCTTCTCATATAACATCAACATCATATAAATGATCAGCTGTGTCTCGACTGAGCGAAGGAAGCTTATTTGACATAAAACACTTCTTTATATAGTACAGGTCGATTGGTTTAGTGTCGCTTTCATAAAACATGAATATAGAAGTTAAAACCCCTTTGTGGATGATATCATAGCTTACATTAATTCAATTACGGTTTAAAAATAAAGATCACCTTTGCTAATTTCTTTACAGCATCCTGTGCTGCGACATCTTGTGCTAGACACGTTGGGTCAGACAGCAGATTAGTCAGTGTTGTGAAGATGTCTTGGAGATCTGCGTCTGTCAGTTTACACTGAGAGGAGTGACGGACAATCCTGCCAATGTCACGTGCCTGAAAATATAAGCATTTCTCGTATGTTTTGTAGTATTGTCTGATGCTCTTGCGATAACCTTTTGATGCATGGTTTTGAAAAGTCATATAAAATACATCGATTCCAAAAGATAGTATGCGGGCACACATTTTGTGCATAGTAACGTTTTGTACGTATCAAACATTGAATCAAATGTACACAAAATGTTGCCTTTATAATATATATACATTCTTACATTAACATTCCATTCAAAATGAAATTATTAATTCGAGTGTTCCACATTTTTCTGCAAGCTTATTATCATGTATATGGTACATTTAATAATTTGATATGATGTGCAATGGGTGTATCATAAATGAAATCTACGTAACCACTTAAAAATAGTTTGGTAAACAACGTCTACAGTTTCTTACCACCTATGCAACAGTTTCGCTGGCTTGTGATATATGAATGACAGTTATGTTTTGTAAGGTTATGTTAGACTATGATAATCACGTGACCCTTAAGCCTTTCCAGTATTAGGGCGCAGGCATTATCTGGAGTGAATTATCATTATGAATGGTTTCGGAAGGAAATGCCTCTGACATATGACATACCACGTGATACCAGTTACTTTATTTGAAGAAATAATCAGTCGAGACTACCCTTGTTTCAACAGTTTCTTTAATGACACTCTTCAGTTTGGTATAAGATTACAGATTACAGATATGTTGATGACATTTATAAAGACACAAGCTAACGAAAAGTTTGCCTAGTATTTCTAAGATTACGATTATATTTTTTTTGAATACGGTTATGTTCCTTTTGTATATGTTATGATCTTAAGTTTAAAGTGAATGGGGTGGGCATTATCAACGTTTGGAAAACGAAGAACACGCTCTAATAGGTTGGCGCTAAGAAGATAATTGCAGTAGCGAATTATTACTTGATATTGAGGATTTCGTGGTACGTCATCCGTGCAAGACCATATAGCTCGAATTGGTAACACTGATTGTTACGCCGTCAGCGCGAATGAAAAAACTTTAATACTGTTGGTACAAGCTGGTTTAATATTTTACACATACATGCTCAATAGATGTAAAAAATTTAACAATCATTATTAAATTTGTTTCAACAAATATTTTGTACATACCTGCCGATTCATTAATCATTCTGCCTTAACATTTATTTTGCAATTCAGTATTGGTGGTTAATGATCAACTTCAAAAGCATCATAAGCATACTACATTAGTATGCATATAGCATTTTTCAACGAAAATTGCTGATGATAACACAAAATTATTTGTTTTTCAAAATGTCCATCATTTCACTTCAAAGTTTCAGTTCAAAAACGTCGAATTCAGCTTAAAATAACACCACTCCACTGTCAAACGACACCACTTATTATTAAACGTTTTCTACGTTGCATAAAACATCTTATACAACTGTACTTTTAGTGATCCCTAAAAAATTAAACCTTTATCTAGCGTCTGCAAATCTGAATGGCAATGCAAATGGGCTGGCAATATTAGAAGAAGTTGTACAGGTCCCAGAACGTACACAATGTTGATTAATGTAGTAATTCATATGCTTGTGCAGAATGCTAATGCGGATAATGCTGCCAGTCTAATATGCGTGGAGGTTTCAAAATATAATTTCGCAGGTAGTTTGTATTTCGCAGAATTCGTCGTTCACCCACCCAATAACTCGTTTTTGTTTTAATAAATTTACACGAAACCCAAACTTTTCCCAGTGTCAAGCTTTTCCGCGGAAATACAATGAAGCTCAGAATAATCACACACCTGTTATTTTGTTTTAGGCACATTACATTTCAATAAAACATACATTATGCTATATATTATTTTGGTTATATGTTCAGTTTAACGCCAGATAATATGTAACACTTTGACGTTGTTGCAATTGACGTCATGTGATTGTGACGTAATTTTCTTTACTTTATTACAAATGTTTTACTCCTGATGAAGGTTTTTGACCGAAACGTTGAGTAAATTGATCTTGAAAAACGATGAAGTAGTTTCTCTGTTTTCTATAATTATTTAACAAAACATACAAAAATGCAAACAGATAAAAAGATGACCTAATGGTAGCTCACCTTCGACAGTGAGACAATAAACATGCATATGCATATTTTCTTATAGATATGTTATGCATGTAGCTTCATTCTAAGTTCTACTACTCTGCATGAAAAACGTTTGATATGATCTAAGACAGTAGGTGAACAAATTGAAATTGAACGTTACAACATTAAATAAAACAAGTGACCCCAAGTATGGATCCAATTTTAACATCCACGTAGATTGGTTTGAATTATTGTATTAGAAGATCACTATGTGATGTCGCCCAACAAGTACTAAACACATAACCCTTGTTGTTTCAGAGAATAAGAGGTTGTTAGGTATTTAATAAATTAAAAATCATGTGATCATAGGGGCCTGATCAGTTTTGACTCCATTGGAATGATTAAAAACAAACTTAGAAGAAGAAAACTATGCAATCTTTCATACTTTGTGTTTTAGAGATTTGATTTCCCATTTGCAATCTATTTTAGCTCCAGCTATGAAAGAGAGTTTCAAACGGATTAAAACGTAACGTTTGAGAGGATCTATTTACACAAACAAAAATGTAATAGTGTTGTTCTAGTTCAATTACACATTTCCAATGTACGGTTTATCACATGTGCTTATATATCACTTTTTGTTTAAACTCTTTATTGAATTTGCTGAAATACTTCTGTTTAAATTACTCGTTTTACCATGCATATGACTTACTTTCGTATGGTGTGTCAATATATATTAATATATTTTGTATTAGAGAGATAGTATACACCAGCCAGCTAGAGGGGTCGTACTTATTTATTTAAGCTTAATTTCAATTGCTCTGTGCATGGGTCCTAGGTCTATTCGTTAGTCTCAAGAATCATGTTGATTAGACTATTTTACAGAGTATAAAAGCTTCGTATTAAATGGCAAACTACATCTAAATGAAAACTGTGTCAAGTTGTATGCGTATTTATTTAATCGAATTACGCTACAATTTTTCGGGTTAAGTTTTATTAAGATCTGACCAGGGGTTGAAAACGAGAGATCGTTACAAAAGAAGAAGCGCACGCATCTCACGCATGCAGTGACGTAAGAAGAACATCACAGCATCCTACAAGCTCCCTATGATTAAAATGTGCTCAGGTGAGCTAATAAGAAACTTGGCTGGGCAGATGGGGATAATACATGATAAAACGTTTACCTTTGTCAGAAGACAGGGAGGACTGTTCTTTCCTGCAGCTATTGGGAACGAAAACTTGGTGTTAAAATGTTTACAGTTCATCATAAAACTGATGATTCCGTTAAAGTCTGTATCTTGTATTGAACTCTTTCCAGAATATCCGTCCGGAGGTAAATACGCCTTGGCAATTTGCCAAGGAGTTGTTGCCCATAGGGTCGCCGTGGTATTCTTCCATGAAGGAATCGCATATTTGTGTTGTTTTTCAATTTCGTTAAGAACTTTATTGCACACGTTATCAGGACACGGTCGTGGTTGTTTTGCCGCGGTATCATGCATAGCCGTACATGCGCTCTTTGCGCCTCGTTTATTGCATATCCCTTGTGTAGGGCATTGCAACAAGTTTGC
>NC_068360.1:100917250-100984750 GCF_020536995.1 Dreissena polymorpha | reverse complement strand
CTAAGTAAATTACTGACGTATCTAAACGATAAATCCGTGTTGAGGTTTCTTTGCACTATGGCTAAACGGTTAAAGTTATCCAGTCATATGTAATATTGGTCGTTATTGAACTCAATTGATACTCTTAGTATTATATTGATTTCATCTCACCAAATATAGATATATCAATACACCGTGTATTTATACATGTAGTTGCGAGTGTCAATATTTATGGTTAACTCTCTATATACTATACAATAATTTATATAAAAAATTAAGCTTTAACCTCGTAACATCCCACTTCGCCAGACGCTTGAGAACGCAAGACAACCGGATGTGGTGGGGAAGACTTTGATCAGTGTATCGTCTTTTGCATTTGACAAACATAAAATTCATTTAAGTAGTCGTCATCAAAGTTATCTTTAATTATAATAATGTTGTATGAAAAAAAAGATTGATTGATTTTTTCACCCATTAAAAAAGGCCGAATTATGGTAAACAATGGACAAACTGTACTAACAATCAGGATATCGTCATTTGTTTTTGGAAAGCTCTCCATTTTAGTGTACTGATTTACCGGTGTATCGTTGCACCTATAATAGGTACATAAAAACCTCAAATTTGACTTCTTTTGCATATGCCGTATTACTTCTTACGTAAAAGTTTGAAGAAACTACAAACCCGTTGTATAATCATGGGACCAATGCTATTTAACCGAGGAACAGACGTATAACGATAAATCGCAAATTAGTTATAAAAAAATATATCAATTTATTAATTATTGAGTTATCGCAGAACATTGCTGTTTAAAGTCATGATTCTGAATCTTAAGCTTGACGTGACGATCCTTATACAACTAGACTTTTCGCCTTCATATAGTATGCGGGTAGTAGATATTTCTATATTGGAAACACTGCTTAAGTTTGATACATTTCAGGATGGTTGTTTGAACCCTATACACGTTATAGACGTGTTATCTCGACGCAAAACGAGCGATCAATGAACGTTTTTTAACAATAATTCTTAAATCTACATTCTAATAAACACAATTATTGTGTACATATCGTGATGAAAAGTGTCAGTTTTTTACAAAATGTCCTAAATGAAGAATAATGCAAATTATAGTAGTTTAATTTCAATAAGACTGGAAGTCCATGTATTGCTGTCGAAATGTGTCTTATAAATTATTAGATCATACTATATTATGAACGAATGATCATTGGGTATATATGGATTTTTAATTTAAGCTCAACCATGGATATTACCTTATCAACATTGTGTCCTACCAATAAGTGCAGTAATCTAGGGGACATTGTTACTTTAATAACAACACTGATTTGATGTGTTTTGGTCCATATTGAAGCAACATTTAAGTATATTCTATAGTTAAAAAAACGTTGATATTGATAGATAGATGTCTGTTGTATACACAAATGTAAAGACGCTTCACACAATGGAAGGATACGTATCGCTATTATTTCAGGGGATGGGCATTGAAAATTTAAATTACGTGTTATGTTTGAAGTTATCTTGCTGCACTTTATTAATGTCAAAAGAATCGTGTACCTCTAATATGCGTATGTTACAAAGATAATTGATGACAGCTGTTTGCTAATCGATGCTATGTTTATGCAAAACGTTTGTAAGCATAGCGATTTTACTGAGAAGTTGTACGACATTAAAGCAAAACCAAAATTGTTAAGGTAAAATATCTACAGACTATCATTTAGTTTTCTTTATTGAGACACAACAGTATATTCCATTACATTATGTATAATCGCTATTGTTTTAATGTAACCACATAAAATAACAGCTCGGTACATATTTTATGTAACAAATTTATGTTTTCGAAAACGATTCAAAAATAATTATTAACATGGTATAGAAGATCCTTTTATTCAAGTCATCCAGGAATACACTTGCAATTACATTACGCTATTTGTCAATTTGACGCGAGATAAGGATTGTGTATCAATGCGATTCTCTGAAAAACAACATCTATACTATGCATTTTGCAACAAGTGCAGGTAGATAGGCAACTAATATATGTTACATAGGATATGCGTGTTGCCAAACCTAGCACGAGCTATGTATATCCAAATTCCCTTCTCTTTGCTTGTGATCATTAACTATGTACACTCAACTAAAAAGCATTGAAAAGCATACATATATGATAAAAAAAGTGTTTGTTAAATTAACAACGCTCATCACAGTTACATAATCAAAAGAACCTAAATATACACGACTGACGACAAATAATTCAAAATGTTGCTTTATGGTTGAACATTTAATCCATATATTATTGCTCGAAGCCATCTTTGCAGGCAGCCCCATTTTCCTCATCGATAGCCTCGTTCCCGTATCGTTTTAACAACGCTTACTTCACTGGATATCGAGAATATTAAAAGTGCTTATATGTAATTAACAAAGCACTAAAGCTTGTTGAGGAAATAAAAAAGTCAACCCCCGTAATATTATTCATGCTGTTACATGTGGAAAAATGGGGTATACAACGCAAAATAATGAATAGTGCGATGAACAGGATATTACTTATGTCTGAATTATTGCTTTAATTTTGCTAAATTCAACTCCACTCTCACATAATTCGATTAAAATGCCCAGTTTGAACATAGTGTTTTTCGTAAAAAATGAGTCAGCCATATCTCCTACAATATTGGGGAAAGTTTAATTATTGCTTCAATAGTTGCGTCACTTTGTTTGATATCGCGTAAAATTAATTCATTAAAATCCGTTTATTAAATCATCTGGTAAATGCTGTTGTTCATTATCTCTCCATTTCACGTACTTGCATATGTATGGTTGTTCTACTGAAACGTATAACATTAAAAGACAGCCGGGCATGGTCACTGAAATAGTTAACATCTTTAACAATAAAGTATTGTACGGTCTTAAACGAATGCTCATTTATTATCAAGTATTTGAGGACAACTGCTCCATGCGTATTTAACAACATGAACATTAAACTAAAATCCGAGCCCCATTTTCAGTTAGCGGTTCTCAATGTCAAGGTAAAATATAGTCATTTCTTTATGAGTTACTTCCCTTGTCCATTTAAAATCTTGGTAATGCGTTACCAGCTATATATACACACAGAGTCGATGTTATGTTCCATCCTGTCGACTTCTTACCCTAATTGACATGTCGCCGCCTGTCAATCAAATCATTATCTAAAAATTGATCTACCAATCAGCGATCGACTAATTTGGCGCGTTAGTTAGCAACGAACTGTCCGCCATTTCCAAGACAAGCTGTGTCTAGGTTCGCTCTTATTTCAACGAGTTTCTTTTGTTTTCCTCTTTAAAAAAAAAGGTAAATTAAAAATGGTTAAACGGTTTCAATGTGGATTATGTAACTCGGACAATCGATATCCTGAAAGATTAGGTGGTGGCATTGAATTTATATCGTTTCCAA
Organism: Dreissena polymorpha; assembly: GCF_020536995.1. Taxonomy (NCBI): domain Eukaryota; kingdom Metazoa; phylum Mollusca; class Bivalvia; order Myida; family Dreissenidae; genus Dreissena; species Dreissena polymorpha. The sequence continues at coordinate 100,981,339 of NC_068360.1, read as the reverse complement.
AGCCGAAAAGAGATCTTGAGAAGTGTAAGAGATGTATAAATGCATGCGGTCGTCCCCACGAACAACTCAATGTCAAGACTGCCTAAGACAATTACAATATCTTTTTATCGAATAAACTTACAGATGTAAATAGTTTATGTTATCGATCTGATCATCACATAATAGTTCATGTGTTTTAATAGTTTTATCAGTTACTAGGTGATTAATAGAAGCAATGTTTATCTGCATTACTTTAAGAGAAAAAAAAACCAGCATGAAGCCTTACTCATACTGTATTTATTACTCTGATAGTAATGCACTTTATTGCCATTATACATGTTATTAGAAGGTGACACGTGATATATTATCTAAATAACGGTATCTACACATATGCAGACATGTGGTGTCACAAATGAACGTTTTTAATCCACACTTGGAGATCGAATGCCTAATTCTCTTTTTTTCAACGAGTTTCGTTTATGTTGTTTGAACAAAAAACAGAAATGAAATATGAAAAAACGGTGTAAATAGGGTTTATGTAACTCCAGAAAGATAAGTTACATTAATTAAATTTATACCATTTCCAACGCGGACATGCGGTCTTGACAAGAGCGAGTGGAAGCTTCAATGTTCAGAATAACCGAGATCACCGGCCTTATAGAACATTAATTTATTTCAAAAACTGGAAACGTCATGTAAGTAATAACTACGCATTATTAAGTATGAATTATATCACGTGTGCATGTAGAATAATAGAGAATTTTGATACCCTCTTTGCGTAACTTAACCAGAGACGTATTTATTTACGTCTCTGACTCAACGAAATCCCCGTTATAAATCGAGTTTTTTTGTTTGTCAGAAACTAGTGAAAACGATTTTATGTTTCTATTTTAATAAAAACGTGTAGATAAATGCCATTGTATAAGAGTTATTATTACTGATATAACCAATTAATGCGTTAAATTGTGGGAAGTCGGTACCTGCGCGAGCGTCTGATACTGGTAGCTTTACCGAATTCCCTTTCATACAACGCTTCTTTATATCAGACAATGACCAAACTGATTGTGTTGTCTTGCACTTTCAATTATAGTCATTGATAAATGCCCTTTAAGAAATGTTTAATATTATTAATATCACTTTTACACGTAATAACATGGGGGATTTAATTTTTGGAACCCACTTGGTGTCAGAAAGCGCGTAAAAATTAACATAAATCCCAGTTTTATAGCGCTATTTCGTGTCAAATATGGAATGAGTGATGTATTGGACGTCATCATTGATGACGTTCATTCGAACGAATGATAAAGGGGGCTAAGTTTCGTTAAGTTGAGGCATATAGCCGCGATTTGAGCGCCTTGAAAACTGGCCGAACACGTTTGCTGAAATTTGACATGTATATGGACAAGAATGCGATCTACCTGTTGGCATAGGCGTTATACCTGGCAAAAATCAAGTTTTCGAGTATTTTGTGTTTAAATACTTTTATGGGAAAGGGCACGCGCACAGATAAACATTGTGACGTCACTTCACAAACAGCGTTAGACATCCGCCATCTTGTAACGCGACAAAGAAACTCAGTGTTATTAATTCAATAAACACAGAAAATATGATTGTGTTTAATTATCATTAATACAAATGTCTATATTTTGTGCAGCGGATGTTTATTCAGACGGATACGACAGAATTACGTAAGTATCATTGTGTACTTTACAGTAGATTTTACTACGGAAGAAATTTATTATATCTTACTCAGTCACTGACAAAATGAGCTTGACACATAAACAACAACCGGATCGGATTTACATCCACATAATATTGTGCGAATCCGATGCAATTCAAATTACTAATGTTTGATAACGTTTGATGAATTCGTTATATCAATATGCATTAACTTTCAAGGGGAATAATTATAATTGAAATGTGCGATTCAATGACAGTGTTATATTGGGATAATTAGTCGTTTAGCCGTAACAGATAAGTATTTAGTTTGTTGTGTTTCATTTTCAACATAGTTTTACCGTTTTTTCCTAAAAGTAAAACAGTTCAGTCGTCATTATATCTTGAATTTTAAATATTGAAATACATGTCGGATATTTCATATTTTCGGACGTTGCTACGTAAGCTAGTTGTCAACATAATTATTAAGATACATATTTACCTTTTACCATACAGTTGTGCAGCTGTTGTCTACTTAATGACGCGCTGTTTAATGTCTATAATGTTGTTCTGCCCGTGATGATAATAAGTCTTTAAATCAACAAACCCCAGCAATGTCAATGGTCTGTCAACATTAGAAAAATATTAGCTAAAGAAACTTAAGCGTACAATTTATATGGTATTGACATACCTGTACTCTGAAGCCAACTCTGTATCGAAAGTCAACCAGAGTCGTAACATATTTATGTCACGCTATAAATCAAAGAATACTCATTTTCTTGGATACATTTCTACATATATTGGTGAATTAATATAAATTACTGCATCGAGGAATATTTTAAGGTTTAAATGTTTCAAATGCATTTAACAATAGATGAAAATAACTCTCATCAGTCTGAAATTCACAATTTTGAAGCCATTGTCGCTTTGTCCAAGACTGGTTTTCATTTGGATACTGTTGGATCATCCTTGACATCTTTTGCTGATATTGTAAACATTACCTTTGTTTTCTGAAATCTATTATTTGTGATTAACAACATACGTCTGGTGGATTATAAAACTGATTTCAGTGTGAATCAGGTAGTTTTAAATATTTACTTTGAGTTTGTATTTACACTACAATTTGTTAACAACACAAGCCAGAATATTCTAAAATACCGGGAAATGTCATTCTGAATTTGAAAACACTTGAGCACATGGTATACAAATATACAAATACAAATTTTATTTTAAGTCAGTTTGTACATAACAAGTATAACATTAACATCTACATTTTCACAACAATAACACGTATACTGAAAGCGCTTGGACAAAGCGGAAAGAATCCGGGTATTTCGGACCAGGGTATTTCCGGGACAGATTTACTCAATATGCAAAGGAAAAATATGATATGCCTAATCGACAATTTCAATTGGGTTTCGGAACGCATGGTTTTATTTTTCTATGCGTAATCGGCAATTTTACATTGGGTATTTACACAAATGCGCACCTAATTTGTAGCTCTGTTACAGTAATCTGTGAAACAACGTCATTAATAAAACAAAAAAATATGTTTGACCACAACGGTGGCTAATAATGTTTAGGAAAAATTACAAACAATATAGATTTATCTATAACATAACATGTTAGAATTTTATCATGCATTTATAATCACTCATAATGAGATTTCAATATACAGTTACATGCATAGACAGTTTTTTTAAGCCAGTGCCTTTTCAATTCAGAAAATAAGCAAGATAAACCATAAAATTGGGAAAAATAGATAGTAAACCATAAAATGGAGAAAAATGAGGCATTATTAATATGATTATAAATAACAGAATCACAATAATATTGTTTTTAAGTGCATGATTTAGTGCATTTTTAAATTTATATTATAAAATGCTGCTTGAATTTCTTTTTACCTTTCATATGTAAAAAAAGAAATATCATCTTCTAGTGCAAAATATGACTGGTCATTTCGTAGCAAAAGAGAAGAAAATAAGTGCATTAAATAAATGAATTAATATTTTTGTATCTGGAATAGTTGTATTTTAAATTGATCCTCCACCCTATTATGGCCGAATAAGGGCTAAATTGCTTTCCAACTTGAAATGAAAAGGCATATTGGTTGATCGTGTAGCGTTTATGTGCAAAATTTGAGGGCCAATTGATAAAGCTTGTTGATGCCAAAACAGGTAATAATAATAATTTATTATCAGGTACATGTACACAAGCAAATAAGTATATTTAACCCTTTCAGTGCGGGAACCGAATTTTAAAGGCCTTTGAAAACAGTTTGGATCCAGATGAGACGCCACACAACGTGGCGTCTCATCAGGATCCAAACTGTTTGCTATTCTGATAGTATTCTTTGATAAAAAATCGAAGAAAATGCTAATTTTAGAAATTCAGCAGACGACATTTTAGCAGACGACAAATTTCCCAGCATGCAAAGGGTTAAGATGCTTAAGGTGTGGAAGACTCATAATCAGGTTTGGTGTCCCTCAAACCCTAAGCGTCTTGTTATTTCTTATGCAGTTTGTATAGATAGTGCCACATCCTGACACGTAAAGCTTGTGCTTTGTTGGCAGCGTTAGTTGGCTGTTAACAGGTTCATTGTGGTTATCTCCACCATCAGTCTGTCCGTCTGTCCTAGCCACTATCTCTTACACCATAAGCACTAGAACCATGAAACTTAAACACATGGTAGCTATGAGCATTATGTGCGACCCTGCACTATTTGGAATTTTGATCTGACCCCTGACCTCGCAAACCAAATAATGTTTCTTTAAAAAAATCTATGGCGGTAAAAAGTTAATGTGCAACGTCGCGGAAAATATTATACTTGACGACGTCATACAATGATGCGACTTTTAACAATTTAAGATTTAAAATTAAATCACATTAATGATTTAACAATGAGTTTTGATAATATAAATGCCATTGAACAGAAAATTGACATAAATGTGACCATATATTAATATTTGTACAAAATAGCCGACAACAACCGATTAAGTGTTAAAATTCCCGGGTACATTTTAGTATATTTACCGTACCCAGGGTACGAGCCTTACTAACTGTATTATTATTATATCTCACCGACTACAAGGTACCTTTACCTTGTTGTGTTTATCAACCTGGAATTTATGTAAAATCCGGCTTTCTTTACTTTTATTTTTCATTCATTTGATTAAGCAATTGTTGACGTATCTCGTGGAACATTATTTGAATCTTGGGATTTTAATGGCGACAAGCTGTAAGTGTCAATTTATTTTAAAAACAAATCTAAGATTTTAAGTTTTGTGTGTTTGTCATGCATAATTCAGTGTTTTCCAAAAAAAATTGAGTAGCCAGTTATATGGCCAGCAACAATGCAGTAAAACTAAAGCATTTGTGACATTTTACTTGATATACTTGGGGAAAGTAGTTGGCGTCTAGAGTAAATGTAACCGGCGAAATGGCCCGCTGCCGGTCTTACAGAGAACACTGATAATGGTAAACTAAATTAAAAAAACTCGCTGCGACTGGATTACGGGTTTGTAAAATTGTTTTTTGGGTCATAATATGGTTAGCATTCAATACAAATGTTATTATAAAGTATTGTGGTTTAAAATTCATTTTGAGAATAGGATGGAAGAACAGAAAATGAAAGGGTATACAGGGATGAAAATTAGTGGTTTCCCGTGAGCCCAGGACAAGTAGTTTTGGCCTGGGCAACTCAATTTCCAAAGTTGATAGTCCGGCCGGGCAACTTGTTTTTTTTTTTAAAGCTTAAAACAATTCAGTGCAATAAAAATTGAATAACAATTGACCACCATGGATCAATACTAGTTAAATAACATTCATTATTTAGGAATAGGAAATAATTAAATTCAGGCTCATAATAAAACATCAAACATTGAGTAGTGCAATGTCAGCAAATTTATTTAATTATCTATTATTTTATTAAAAGAAAGTATAATATACACATGTACATATTTCTGGGCTCGTTATTCTTTATCTGGGCAACCAAAATACTAAAGATGGTTGCCAGTGCAGGCAACCAATAGTAATAAGTTAGTTTTAATCAATGAAATATCATTGTAACTTTATTGTTATAAGCATTGCATTAAAGTTGTGATTGAGGTAAGCTTGTTGTTAATAATATAGTATATTTACTTTTTAGCTCGACTATTATATATGAAATATATAAAGTGGAGCTATCCTACTCACCCCGGCATTGGCGTTAGCGTGCAAATGTTATAGTTTGCGTACCACCCCAAATATTTCCTATGTCCCTTGACATATTGCTTCCATATTTTGCATATTTCTTAACCAACATGACCCCAACCTAAATACAAGAGCAGACAACTGTATCACTTGCATTTTATAAGAATTATGACACTTTTTCCATGTAGAATATGCATATTATTGATAACTCTACAATGTTCGAAATTCGCACTAGCCCGGAGCTAGTTGATCTTGTTTCGGGATACTGAATTTCAATGGGTACTAGCCCGATTGGGCTATTGATTTTTCGAACTTTTGAAATTAAAAATGCTCAAAAATATTATTTTCATCCATCGTTTGAACCATACCTTAAAGGGTTTATTTAGCTTCGTATCGCGTTTCCTCACCCTTCCGATTATGTTGACATGACGAGAGTTTGAATGACAATTTTTTTTTGATACCTTGCAAATAAAATGCGGATCTACCCAGGTTGTTCAATTTGCTGTACTTTCAGAAAACCATACAAGTCTACAAATGTTTTAAATGTCCGCCATCTTGGATTTGTAATGATCTATTGACGAATTAACGCATTGCAATATCATATTTTAATAGAATATGTCAACCAAATTATATATTGATAGCGTAGTTGCTTGGTTACTTTTTACTGGTTTTCAGTTTTGGCAGTCAAACGTTATGCATATTTTATTTCACGTGCAAGGACTTACATTGATTGTTTTTGGACAGTTGTTTCCGGATACGGTATTATCTGTCGATTTTAATTTATTTTCGACATTCTTGATAAAAAAATATCTAGAATGATGAATACACATGCGATGTTACGGATGGTCTGGTTGATAATTTTTCACATTGTACTCACCAGAATTGGACCTAGAAAGACTATAAAAAAAAACAGTAAGCTAGGGGGAGGAGACACTGCCCTCTATTCGCTTTATCATACGGCCTAAGACTTTCGGCTAAATGTTTCGGATTTCAAATTTGGGACAATTGACATCTAAAATTATTTACAGACTGGATATAAACCTTTGCATCTTGACTGCATGTAAGGTATTGATTGACGAATATCGTCATACATAAATATTATAATCGTATTGTGTCATTGAAAATGAAATATTATAATAACATTTCCAGTTAATTGGGATCAACTGTTAGTTGCAATCCTCATCAATTACACCCTACCTGCAATAAAATCTACCCAGAACCGCAAAAATATAAACTTATTTTAAAAACTTGTGATAAACAGTTCGGGTTAGTAAACTTTGGTTCGGGCTAGTGAAAAATTCCATCTGGTAGCCCGAACGGGCTAGTGGTTTCAAATGTGAAATTCGCACACTGACTCTTTGTTAAAGTGTGCGTACCACCCCAAATATTTCCTATATCCCTTGATATATTGCTTTCATATCTTGAATAATGTTAACGTGCATATTTTGTATTAACGTCTTGTTATTGTAGTGTACATATTTTTCGGATTTCGGACAGCCCATTCATTGAGTATTATTGTTGTGGTTTTGTGAGTACTCTTCATGTAAAATACTGCTGTTTAGATGTTCATTTTTAGTCGTATATATATCAGGATTCAATACCTATACCTTAGTGAAAATGGCATCGAAAGAACATTTGTTCATTGTACTAGATAAAAGTAAACATTATATCTATCCATCTTATTGTTTATTGCAGTTTCAGTAATATTCTGTCTAAAAATGATTTCAACATGATATAATTATAAATCATGGCTAGGAAATGTGTATATATGAAGCAAAAATTAAAAATAGATGGTTCATTTTTTCCCATTTACATGTATGTATATTTATCTATGTATACATCTTTTGTTGTAAACAGTTATGCGACATGTCGGGAAACGCCCAGGACAAATATATCGACGTAATGATTTTTTCACTTATGTGGGTGTATGTTGGCTCCACTTCACACGATACAGTCATTGTAGTTTAATTGAAAAATGCATCTTACAATGTGAGATGAGTTCTGGGTTCAAGCCCCAGCAGTGGCCTATCAAGTGTGAAATACGGAGCCATTATGATTAAATATACACAGTTATCTTTTTAAACAATACAATTAAATATAAGGAATAATGTTAAAGGGGAATTGCTGCTTAGCTATTTTTGACATTGAATAACAGGGTTTATATACACCCCAAGGATAAATGCTTCTAAATTTGTAAAAAAAACAAAAAACAAGTCGAAGTGTGCAGAATATTAAACATTTGCAACTTTCTGATGTCTAAAAGTCATCAAATGCCACTTGAAGTTTACTTTTTTTTTGTACAAAATAACCCATTTTGTGCTGTCCATTATCGGTTAATGTTTTACGCTGTCAGGTCCAGAAGCGCTCATTCTGTAGCATGTTTGGACCATAATGTATAATGCGACCAAGTTTCAGCAGATTCAGCCCAGTGGTTCTGATTTTATACGCTGTGCCTAGCTTTTATTGAGTATAAGTACTATTACTCACTGATTTATGCATATGAGCTTGGCTGTTTTCGAACAAAACCTGAGGTTTTGTCATAGCAAGCTCATTGTGTCATGAAGTGTCTTTTCGCCATCCGGCGTCCGCCATGCTAAAACCTTAACATGAACCCATTGTACCCACATATTTTTTCGTACCCATTTTTTTCGTACCCAAATATTTTTCGTAATCAAATGTTTTTCGTACCCAAATTTTTTTTGTACCCATTTTTTTCCTACCAAATTTTTTTTTCGTACCCATTTTTTTCGTACCCAAATTTTTTCGTACCCAATTTTTTTTTTCGTACCCATTTATTTCGTACCCAAATTTTTTTCGTACCCAATTTTTTTTCGTACCCACATGTTTTCGTACCCAAATTTTTTTTCATACCCTTTTTTTTGTACCCAAACTTTTTCGTACCCACTCTTTTTCGTACCCACTCTTTTTTTTTTAACCCAAAATTTTTCGTACCCAATTTTTTTCGTACCCAAATTTTTTTCGTTCCCATTTTTTTACTACCCAAATTTTTCGTACCCAAATTTTTTCATACCCAATTATTTTTTGGTTCCCATTTTTTTCGTACCCAATTTTTTTTCGTATCCAAACGTTTTCGTACCCACATTTGTATATTCTTACCCATTTATTTTTTTCGTACCCAAATGTTTTTCGTACCCAATTTTTTGGTCGAAATAATCGGTTTTCAATTTGATTTGATCTCCCCACTCATTCCATCCCGCGAAACCCTTAAGGTGTCGCAACTCTGGTACACGGGGGGGGGGGGATGTTTCGTTAATATTTTCGTAAATAACATGGGTAAATACCGCTGAAGAAGTTTTAATTTATTGCTAATACCGCTATTACAGGTAGTAACAGGTTCGATTTCGGAAAGCGCGCAAGCGTATAAGAGCGTGTTTCATGTACCGAAAAACCCGTTAGAAATAGCTGATGTTCTCTATAAACGTATATTTTTTGCATTTGCAGAATAACTGCATGACATAAACCCCATTTTTAAGTGTTATATGGTGTCAAAAAGTCCATAAAAATCACCCGTAATTTCGCGTAAATCTATATGCAGTCTATAGGCAAAGTAGCTATTTTGGTGTTAGCTTGTCTAGGTTTGCTACCCGCTGAGCCACGTGATTAAGTGGGCGGAGCGATCATCGTCCAGGCGTCATGTCAATTACCTTTTTGTTAACTGATAGTTGCCTGGTACCTGTACGCAGTAAAATTGGTAACCGAATATACTGAAAATATGAAAACTTAAAACGGTTTTCAAGTAATGTAATATACATAAACTAATAATTGCAAAAAAACGGTATTTTAGAACTTCTTTTTCGTCCTTCGCCTTTAACGTTCCCTTTAAATGGAAAGCTTCGCCTCTTTCGAACGCCATATAAGACTCGTCTAATAAAACATTACATCAAACGTCAGCAATCATTTATTATCTATATAGAACACGGAGTATCCTTTATAGTCTAGCGTATACGCACATAACTAAATACGCGTTAAGGATTAACAAACCAGTAATACAATTTGAATACCGCAAAAGCAAGACTACTCTGATATTTTTAATTCACCTGCTCATGCGCGTGAAATCAACCAGGGTACGTGTCTCCTATTATGCCTATAATCTAACGTCACATAATAAACATGCTTTAAACGACTACATTTGACATCATAGAAGAACGGTTGAATGTTTTTAAAAAAACGTTCGTCAACTACACAAAGTTTGGCTTTTGTTTAAATCAAATTAAAACGCCAAAATCTTACTCGATATTTTCTTTTGAATAATATTTTTTGCTTTAATAGCACAGATTTGGTAATGGTTTGTCATACGCTGCCTTATTGGAAAGAAATCAGACGTCAAAAAACACATTTACGTGGCATTGCCTATTGTAGCGTTTTTGTAATACAGGGCTAATGTTTGACCGATTGTGAAACGTCTGAAATCATATCTTTAATCGGAACAGGCTTTGTTTGTATGCTTAAGGGCATATACTTTTTAATAATCGCCACCTTGTAGGAACCGACTTCCGGTCTTGAAAGTTGACACTTCCGTAAACGAATCGATACGTCGGAAAATGAGAAGTACATCTGATATCGATACAATACGATAAACATCAAACGACGCCGTATTTGGAATGTCATGTATATATTTACGTAATACTGAATCGCTTTAATTATGCAGAAGCTCACAGAACAAATAATTAATTTTTTAGAGTTGACAATATTCATCATCTGATTTTAATTAGCGCCCAAAATAGCTTGTACAGTGATTAAATATGGCTAAAGTCCTACTGCATTGTAAAGTGACGGCCAATAATAATAAGTACTCGTGTGTAAAGCATACATATTGCTTTGTATATTCAATGTGTGTATGCAGGTTGACGTATTAAAACATCAGACAATTAATAAATACATTATAAGAATAAAATCCCAGCATTTATGTCAAAACATTAACAACATAAGGTGAAAACGGGATTAAAATAACATATGGCCTTCAACTATCTGAGACGACAATTGTAATATTCTTATCATTCCTTCCACGATAATGTAAATACAATTTGTCAACATATTATATCTACGTTAATATGGGATATTAACCTTGTTATGCGACACTATCTTTAAACAGTATTTTTTGTATATGCGACATATCATCTGGTCGTCATAAAAAAGTATTCAATCGCAATCGGTCGCTTTACATCTTTCAATTTGTAATTTACAACATTTACTATGCAGGGTGCAGGATCACGTGACTTTGTTGGGCTCCCAAGTACGTGAAGTTTGTGAAAGCAAACACACCGGTGCTTTTTTTTCCAAATAACGTTTTTAAAAGAAATCTAAAGAATTTCAACTAGTGCATGTAATACACACTTTTAAGCTGCTTATGGCATATGAAATACATAATAATTACTTTATTTAATAAGCATGTGTTCTTGTTAAAAAATTCATCTTTACTGCATGATTATGCTTCACGCAACGGGAACTTTTGTCACCGTTTTCTGATTTATTCAAGGATTTATTCGTATACCTTAAAATATCGGCGCAAACTGCAAAAAAACTGCCTTTTATGCATTGAGGATTTGTCCAAATCTTTTTCAATAACTTGAGATAATTGCAAAAGCAAAGTTCTTAACGGTGTCTTTACATTATGCCCAGCCCGTGTGTAAATCCCTGAAAACCCCGTTGATTCTTCACCCGGTAAATCCCTCAGTAGTTTATCGCCAAACAAATCGTTCTGTCGTGTCACATGGTTATTAGTAACCTCAGGAATCCGGTGTAAAGCCGACCTTTTAACTAATACAAAAAATTAATGGGTGTTTATCTTCCGGCTGATTGACTTTAAATCAAATTTATTTTTCAATACGATGTACATTTTTTTTACGGCAAAGGGCTTTGTTTTTGTGCATGCACTGTAATGCTTGGTTTTCAGACCTTTACAAGATATGGATCGGTATGCCGTAAACAGAGGGCGTATCAATCTCTTGCACGACGGTTACATTACATTCACCTATGTGATGGGCCCAGAACGGACTATTTTTATGAAAGCGTCTCATTCATGTCATGATCATTCCAAGCGTTCATCATAGAGGTTACAGTATACTAAACAATCTCTTGCACGACGGTTACATTACATTGACTGCATTAAAGAAACCCATCTCCTACCATAATATCTTATATAAGTATTAAGTCATTATTATAAAATTGATGTGTTTTTTTTTGTTAACAAACCTACATACAAAGATCATTTGAACAATTTGAAGTCATTAAAAAGTTCACTGCCCATTAGATTAAAGCATTCTGCAAGATAGAGTTTAACAAACAAGAAACAAACATATGACTCCACACTGTGTCATCCTGTTACTATTTAGATAGTTGTAATTTTGTTATCATGTTTCAGGACTTCTCTCCTGAAAAATTGTCTGGAGTTTCATTGTTTGCTTTAAAAAAAATTCATTACAAGATCACAATCTAGTATAAACGAATAGTCATTGTGTAAATTGGATTAACAATATAAGATTACACATGGTAAATATCTTATCAATGTTTTCATACCAATTAGTGCAGTATTCCTTAGTAAAGCAACATTTAAATATTTTTTATATTGACGAATTTTTAATATATTGATTGATAGATGTCTTATGTATACACAAAGACGCTTCACAAAATGGAAGGACAAGTAACGCTATATTTTCAGGGAGGGGGGGATATGCCATAGTCATTTTTAACTGACGTATTATTTTTCAAGTTATCTTTCTTAACTTTGTTAATGATAAGTAATTGTGTACTTTTAATACACATATGTTATGAATATACTGGATGTTATGTATATGAACGCTGTTTGTTATCATAGCGATTTTACTGAGAAGCTTTACGACATTTAACAAAACCAAAATTGGTAAGGCCCAGAACGCATGTACCGATAAAAATGCCCAGGAGTTCTTTTTCTAAAATGCATTATGTTATGTGTCAATTTAACGCAAAATAATGTATGTGTTCCAATTTGATTCTCTAATAAAACATTTATATATATATATATATATATATATATATACTATGTATTTTTAACACATACAGGACGATTGGCATTTTAATATATATTACAAAGGTTATGCTTTTTGCTAAAACTAGCACGAACCATGGATACCCAATTTCACTTCCCTTTGCTTTTGTTCATTACTTATGTAAACTTAACTAAAATAACATTGAAAATCATAAAATAATGATCTAAAACGATGCTGCTTATTAACAAAGTTCATCATATTAACATTATCAAAATAATCTTAGTATACATATCAAGCTAATTGTATATAATAAACTCAGAATTGAAAACATATCCAGATAATTTTTTTTAGTTACTTCAACTGTAAAACGACTGACGACAAATTTAACAAAAATTTCTATATTGTTGAACGTTTAATACATGTTGTAAATAATGCTTGTATGTAGAAAAATCCAATTTCCAAATCGTTTTTCTAGTTTTTTTTTGCCCTACCAACTTTTACTCAACGCGATTTCGGGAATATAAAAATGTTCTATACATTATCAAGAAAGCAATAAAGCGTGTTGAGGATATAAACACACATTCACCACATATATTATTATGCATTCATTTACATGTATGAAAAAAATGGAGTTTCGTAATAATGCATAATAATAATGCATAATAATGAACGGTCATAGTGCGATGAACAGAATATTACTTATGTCTGAATTATTTATGTAAATATACTCGATTCAACTCCACTCTCACCTATTTGGATTCAAATGCCCAGTTGGCACATAATGTCTTTCATAAACAAAATGAGTCAGCCACATCTCCTACAATATTGGTGAAATTGTTAATTATTGCACCAATCTTGGCGTCGCTTTGTTTGATGTCACTTTAAAGTAAATCGTTAAAATATGTGGTCATATTTAGTAATCCATCTGCTAAATGGTTTTCATTATCCGTCCTTTTCACGTGCTCGCATGAGTAAGGTTGTTCTACTGAGACTTGCAAGTTGCATATTACATTTAAAGATAGCGGGGCATTATCAATGCAATTGTTTAAATCTTTAACAATAAAGTAATTGGTATTAAACGAATGCTCACTAATTGTAAAATAATCGATGACACTTGCCAAGAGTATTTTTCCAACATGAACATTAACCAATAATTTTATCCGTGACAAACTCCAGTTAACGATTGTCTATGTCATGGTAAAATCAAGTTAATTATTTCTTAGAGAGTTACTTCCCATGTCCATTAAAAATCTTGATAACGCATTATCGGCTAAATAGAGGTCAGGTTCAATATTGGTAATATATGTATCAATATAAATAAAAACAGAGTCGATAATATCATCCACCCTCTCGACGTTGTCCCTTAGTGTGAATTATTGTAAATCAAAAGAGAACTAACATTCCTATACGTTTAACCTCGAACATGCGGTTGTTTAAATTGATGAAATGTGAATGCAATTCGTTGATATATTCGAGTTATTTTGGTGAAATACATTTAGACTTGTCTGGCATTGTGTATCCTTTTTGTTTTAAACTTTTAAAAACAATCGTACTTGGAACCGAACAGCAAACAAACCAGATGACGTGACCTTATATTTTACGTTTGTTATTCAAAGTAATTGGACTCCGATGCTTTATTGTTAACTGCGGATAAATCTTTACAAAACAAAATACGATACAAACACCAAGATAATGAGATGCCAGGAATTTGCGTTTCGTGTTAGTTTCGACAAATGCAATAAAGCAGCAAAAACAGAAACCAATTACGACAGGTATTTTTAGTATGCCACGTATACCATATTTTGCGACAGTTTATAATATATTTGAAAATTGTGAATATCCATATCAGCCAACGGTGTATTGAAGCTATAATCTAGAGGGTATTTTCTGGTTGGCACAAGATGAATATTTTTCAATATACAGAACTTAAGCACTTTGACGCCTGAGTTAAAACCTGTAGTTATTCATGACCCAAATACTGACCCAATACAATCACATTAAGATAGCATATCAACATCGCATTATCAAGATGATGTGCTTGAGATTGTTTTCAAACGACTGACTATCAATACCACTAATGTAAACATGTGTAAAGCGACATTGGACTCATCACAACGTTCGACTGTGGTTTATATCTTTAAACTTTAGCTCGATTACATAGAAATACATCGGTCTTTATAAACACTATCGGGTCAGTTTCATGGGTAGAGCCAGTACTTTGTGTCCAAGATCCTGGGAACGCTTCCGAAATGAGGTCGTTACCAGTACCTAACGGTCGCAAGACTTTCCCCTTATCTATCACACCGCTAAGATCTCTTAAATTCAAACTCTCACCGTGATATTTTAGTGTCAGGATTGTAAGTTAAGACAGTAATTTATGTCTGAATAAAATATTGAAAAATAAGTATAATTGACAGTCAACGAACATCACACATTAATTGTTATGCTTTACGGCAACGTTTATGGCTGATCTAGAAGCCTCCACTAACTAAATATACTTTCTTGCTATTTCTACATAACACATTTACTAACTTCAACGTCAGACAAATGCATTCACACATTCTTAAATGTGACTTGTTCACAGTTAACGTGGTACAAATGACGATTTTCAAATTATAGTCATAGATTTAAAAGAAAAGTACATATTATGTTAAAACAATTAAAAAGCACTCCCGACTAAGACAAATTTAAAAATAATAAAGATTATTAAATAGAAGAACATTATTCGATATCGATAAAATAATAAACCGTTTTGAACGCATATCCTCGATAATTTTGAAAATACTTAGAGTTCTAGCTTAGCGTTACAGTTTCGATATAAACTATTAAATCTGGCTTTGCACAGTTGCAGCGCGCTAACTTCTGATTCCAGAGGTCTCAGGTAATGCAATATTTGTATTCAACTTTATTTCTTGCAAATATAATTACTAAGACTATTAAAAAACATTAATGATTCTCTTACAAAAACATTTAATTACATTTTTAAAATACAGAATCTATGAACATGTCCCTTTAACAGTTTTAACAGTCACGAAAACAAATCTTATATAGATAGTTTGCGGCCAATATAAGCAGCATTGCAGTATCTGCGATATGTACAGTATGTTGATTTAAACAATAATATGCGTGACATTTGTTAAACTCGTCTAAATAATAAACTACAACTTACTTGAAAATAGTTGCATAAAAAACGAACAGCAAGCTGACATGTGTATCCCGATGTCGACTGCCAAATGATTGAATGCGCAGTAGTTCGATAGATTTAAATATTCGTGTTTAACCCAACGAAGCGACAATAGGTTACACAACTTAATAGCCTGGTGCCCGGCTCGTACTAAGATTAAAGGTCTGAAACAAACCACAATGATATCAGAAGTTAGGGTTTATTTGCAGTATTGCATTTGACAAAACAGGCGGCAATAAAGAAATCTCAAAGCAGATGGGCGGTTAATGCTAAAGAACGATGCATATTTGCAACGGGCGAGTAGCCATGTATTTCGCGCAAAAAATATCCAGTTGGAAGGTCGGATAGGTTCCTGTATTGCGTGTTATGGTTGTTTTGCAAACACATGAGCCTCGCTCTGATAACAAAGGGTTTAATGCATGTGCGCAAAGTGTCAACCCAGATTACCTGTGTAGTCTGCAAAGACTTATCAAGGACAACACTGAAGATCGCGCGACCTGTGAGGACCAGCCGTGCGCGGCCGCTTTATACGAGGCAAGTTGCGCTTCCAACTTGACCGATCCGTGCTTAGACTTTGCTATGGCAGTTGAGTTCCCTTTTTACGATCGTGCTCAACCCGTGATCACCCGTGAGAAAGGCGCGATAAGGCCGATACTAGCCGTGGTATCTTGCCTATTTTTTTCCCGCGTTAAAACACGTGCGAACCTATTTCTAATCTAACGCGCGGCTGGTTAGCCGTGCTTAGGCATTGTTTCAGCGGGGAACAGCCGTAGACGGCCAGACCAAGTACAAAGCACGTCAAAGCGCAGTGCAGTCAAGCCAACATTGACCAGAAATTACCACTAACGACGACGTCCACCATTTTTTTGCACGTGCTCTGTGTGACCTAGCCTTCAGATTGGATTAACACCTGTCAATGAGACCCTTGTTCGGTAAGATATGTTGGTACACAACGCTTGAAATTTGCAAGCGATACGTGCATATGTTAAAACTTCAAACAGGAAAGACGACATAAATCTCCATATATGTACTTAAACAATGCGAACATGTTTGATGTATTATTCTTTTACGTGTCACTCGAACATTAAGAAGCAATATACTGATCTTCATCCATCAGTACGTTTAGTGTCTATCTATACTATACTTTTTCAATGATTTCCGTTGATAACAAGTTTTGTTGAGTGTTTTTAATAACACATTATATAATATTTGGTACAACGACGAAATTATTCAGGAACGGTATAAATAATATTCCACTTCCTTTTCTGCCTCGTCCTACAAGCGAGCCGTCACCATTTACCTGATTTGGTGTTGTGAGCCTATGTGGAATCTATAACAAACATTGGGGAACACTGTGGACTTTGTGGCCGTTATAATTCTATTAAAGCACAAGAATGTTCAGTTCTGTGCGTTACGGAGTGTAGCACAGAACGTATGTCTAAACAGAACGCACCGCACAAAACAGGTATATATGCGGTTCGTTCAAGCGTTATGGTTGTCATGTGAGTGATGGTCACTCAGGCGAACATAGGCGGGAATGTTTATTGTTTGGTCAGTTCTACGCTAGACTTCGATCAATAAACTTTCACTTTTGAAATTCGAACCGCATTAATAAATTGGTTTAAATGACCAGTTATGTTTGAGTTGCAATATGCCCACAGTTATATGTTAATATGTGTTGTTTTCTGGTACAGTTTTCCAGATTTATTTTACATTGGGCATCTGATGTTTTCTAATGAAGTTTTATCTCTGGTTTTTACCCTGGCCTTGAAAACAACATTTAAGGATAAAGAATAGAAGTTATGTTTACAAATCATATTTGTACTATGTTATAGAATAAATAGATAGAAGTTGTACTGTCATGTTAATCTACGATTATACTTGATGGTTATATATTACGAAATGTAATATTCGTGTATGTATGTTTCAATAAACTGATCGCAAGTCTTGCCCAATGCACAACCAGTTCTTTTTTGAGCCTAGTTGTGTGAAGACCATTCATTTATATTTAGTCTGCTCCTTTTTTTACGCTGTTCAGGTTGATTTCATCCTGGTTTGTTAATTATTGTGCTGCAAATGTTGTTCTTATACTCATGTTTCTAATTATTTTTGGTAAGACGTTATCCGTACTTAAACTCTAAAGGTTGATTTAAACCTTGTTTGTTAAAATTGTTTTATAATCATGCTTTGAATTATCTTTGCTTATTATTCATGCATATTACGTTGTATTATTGCCTATTAAGGTCGCAACATCAAACTATTCTTGCGCGGCGGAAAAATTCAAGTTGCTGACAGTCTCCTATGGTAGACACTTTTTTTGGAAATTTAAATATTATAATAATTCTGAGGGTGATATTTTTGTGTGGCCAGTTGTCTTAGGATTGCTGAGTATAAATCAATACGTTGGTGGTTACCTTCTGATTATTACAAAAAAATAGTTTATTACAAAAAAGTTTTTTTACCGGAGATGGGATTTGCTCTGATATAGGTAACTCCCAGCTCTTATTTGGCTTTTATCTTGATAGTTAGTCACTTTGCGGCATTGCTTTACATTGCGGATTTGCATATTGCGGAATTGCTTTACATTGCGGAACTTGGATAACATTGCGATTAATGTTTCGAATTTGTTCACTATTGCTTATAATAACTTTGCATTGACTGTCAGTTTCTTAAAATCAGGAAGGCCACTGGGTGTAATCATTCCTTATTTACGTGTAGTTTCATATATTTGATGCTGTGGCTCATTCTCTCCAACTAAAATTTTATTCTTACTGAAGTTAATTATTCAAACCTAGTCCATATGTTCTAGTCATGAGCTTTTGCAAAGGCAAGGTAAAATAAAGAAGTTATAACTTTATGTTGTGTTATTCGAAATTCAAATGCTAAAATAATTATCTAATGGAGGTATTGAAATTACAGGTAATGTCATACCATGTAAATTGGATGAAAGATCGTATATGAATACATATACATTTGCTATTAAACTGGGTTTATCACCAAGTGATTTTCTGGAAGATATTAATTTAATATGCTGACGTATTGTCAATATTTATTAAGAGTAATTCGATGTATTGACACAAATTTATATTTAATTCGATATAATGTGAACGCCATTTGAAGAACAGACTATGCGTTATAAAGCTCTCTTGCAGATGCACAGAATGTGCCGATAAAACGTAGTCTAACGTAATACTGTAATATTATTATTCTGTTATAATGTTTATAGTTGTGTAGTTTATTCATATTCATTTCAAAATGGATTCTTACCATTGACTTTAAACACCTTCGGATGCATGCTTTCATCCAATGGTCGATGCTTACATTATGTAAACAATAGTTTATAGCTACATTCATTAAATTATGACATGTGCATATTGACTTTGAATAAGGATACAGTGCGAAAATAAAGATGTTTTCATTTTTAAATATTTATTTAATCATTTGAAGCACGGTTGCATCCTACGAGTAAATGTATAACATGATAGTGATGGATGCAAAAAGCACTAAACGAAGGGCTGGTAAACGAATGCACGATTGATAGGGACATGACTTTTAGGATATTTAAAAATAACAGGTCAACATATTCATAGCTAAACAAGAAGATATGCACACTGCCAGTAAAACACGGAATTGCCTTAATAAATAACGACTGCTGCTTGCTTAAGAAGGCGAGGGTAAACTCATACAATAAATTGAGATCGATAAGTAGGATCACTATCTGGACATACTAGAGTATTTCTTCTTGTTCTGACACAAGCAGGCGTTTTTGACTATCAGCCGAGTTCGTTGAGAAGAGAATGCATTATTTAATCGGATATTTCCGACGGTTAATATCAGGATATGTCGATAGGTTATATTTGCATCGCATATTAAGATAAAAGTACATGTATACATGTCCTCTGACTTAAACTACGTAATCAGATGTACAATTTAACAAATACAAACCATATAATAAATGTTTATACTTAAAGAAATAAATCGGTAGAAAGACGCATGTCTCCATGATGATATGTTTCACATGAAGTGAATTTACTTACAATTCTCGATTGTGATGTTGTCCACAAATGTTGTACAAATAATGTTTTTATAAATGACCGTTATGACGTCTATAATATGACGTAAAACGCGTAAATGCACGTGACGTCGTGGCGCTAAACATAAAAGCGTAGGTTCTTATACTCCCCACAATGAAAATATCGCAGTATTACATCACATATCATGCATAGTGAATTGCATGGTCTTTTAAACCTGAGACATCTAAATGTCAATTAAATATCAATTAAAATTCAATAAGCTATACTACTTTAAACACACATTCATATACAGTCTGTCTAAAGCAGATATGCATTACTCACTATGACACTGACAACGTAAACAATATTTTACCAGGGGAAACCCAAAACAGTCATGCGTACGATAAGCTAAATAGACTTAAGTCTGTAAATAATTTCAGTAAGTTAATATACTTATCATAAAAAAATCATAATAAGTGATAAGAATAAGTACAAACATATGAAATAATAGGTAATTAAATTCACAACGAAATAAGTTTGCTAGCATTATCTTTTTCTTTTCACCATTCATAATCTGAATGAAAAACATAGTAATATGTTACATCATTAACTATATTTAACATGTATGAAATCATCACATATGCACATATAACATTCATACCGCATCATTAGAACTGGACAGGTGAGTATTATATACTTTAAGTTATTATTAATGATACACATTGACTCATTAATGCATATTGTATGTCAATTGTAACAGTTGCACAACAAACATAACTGTGACAAACAATTCCATCATCGTTGAAAGTAATTGCATCGACACAGTCACACTCTATATGAGATGATAAAATAAAATAGTCTTGAATACAACAATTGTATATGAAGATTCACTCAACTTTAAAGTGACTTATACAAGTATTATCAATTTATTGTGTCAATATTAAAATTGTTATACAATTTACATAAGTTACATGAAATACATAACCTTTTTGTTTAAAATTTAGTCAAGGGTTCAATAACCGCGAGTCATGAGTCATATAAAACATGCAAACATAAGAACCCTAGTTCAGGATTGTAAAATTCAATAGAGCCCTTTATCGCAGTCTCTGACAAGCACAGTTTAGTAATAGGTTTCACTGATTGGGACTCCCGAGTCCGAACTACACAGCTACGCACGTGCCCATCCCTTCCAGGACTGACCTTGACAACCCGTCCGAGAGGCCACTGTCCCCTCCGTACGTTGTCTTCGGCAACAAGCACTGCATCTCCTTCGCGAAGATCTGTTCGTTCTCTCTGCCATTTTTGTATTATTTGCAGTAGAGGTAAGTATTCCCGTATCCAGCGTCGCCAGACTACATCTGCCAGGTGATGAATCTGTTTCCTCCATAGTACTGAGTAAGAATCTTCCTTTTTGAAAATCCCTCTCAGAAGGCAGGCATTCGATCTCATGAGCAGAAGCATGTTTGGTGTAAGGGCCGGTGGGTCTTTTGGGTCATTACTCACACGCGTGATAGGCCTATCGTTAAGAATTCGCTCTGCTTCACCCAACAATGTTACCAGCTTTTCATCTGTAAGTAGTTGCTCCTGAGCGGTAGCCTTCAGAGTGCTTCGAGTTGATCGTATAAGCCGATCCAAGACACAGCTCCTATGACTAGCATAAGTAGGGTTGAACTGCCATTCAACGGGTGTTGTAACATGTATTCATTGATGGTCGACTGGTTACACTCAGTAAATGCCTCACGTAATTATCTATCGCCGCTAACGATATTCGTTCCGTTGTCGCTAAATAACTTCTTCGGAATCCCACGTCGGCTTGTAAACCGTTGAAAGGCTGCAACGAACGAGTTAGTTGTCAGACTATGCGCAACTTCAATTTGAATTTCGCGAGTAGTTAAACACGTGAATAGGCATCCGTATCTCTTTAAGTGTGATCGGCCATGTTTCACATTGAGCGGTTCAAAGATGTCAACTCCTAAAGTAGTGAAAGGTGGATTTTCTGGAGTCGTCTGTTCCGGAAGTAGCGAACCCATCTGTTGGGTAAGCAGTGGACTGGGTTGCTTTTTACAAACGACGCAGTCCTTAAGTACATTTTTACTGTACTTGGACCGCGTTATATCCAAAATCTTTACCGTGACGAGGCGAGCACCTGCTTGACACCGACTTGAACATTTAGCTTGTGATAATGCCAAATGATGAGCCTTATAAAGTGCTGCTTACTAGGGAGGACAATGGGGTAATTGTCAGCATTGGCCTGTTGTTGTCTGCCACTGACCCGGATGTACCCGTTATGCAGCACCGGATTTAATGAAGCTAACTGACTGTCGGTTTTAACTTGATTGCCCCATTGTCATAGATGTTAGTTCCTCCGCGAAATGTGTCCTCTGCATATACTGTAGTATTGACCGTTCGGCATTACGAACTTCTATCACGTTAAAGTCGGACGTGCGTACTTCTACGTCATGGTTGATGTAGCGTTTTCTGCAATATGACTTGAACCTTAATAGCCATGCAACTGCCCGTTGTAACTTTGTCCAGTTTGAGTAGCGAACCGTCGTTGCATGTATTTCTAATACAGTCGATGTATGGTTGATGACAGCTTCTCTTTTCACCTCAACGTCATCGCCGCTCACGTCGTGCACTGTGGGCCATACCGGCCATGACGACGGATCACAACGCACAAACGCAGGGTCATTAAACCATTTCTGAAGCACATCTGTATCGTTTGCGTCAATTCCCCTTGAAGCAATGTCAGCAGGATTCGAACCGGAGTCAACATGGCGCCATTGTTGTACTGAACTTAGTTCATGTATAATACTAAGCCGGTTCCCAACGAATGTCTCATATCGTTTGGATACATTTCTGATATATCCAAGTACTATTGTCGAATCAGTCCAGTATACTGTCCTATCAATCCTCAAATCAAGTTCACTTGAGATCATCGAGCTCAACCGACATGCAGTTACGGCCCCTGACAGTTCAAGGCGTGGTATTGACATCTGTTTAATAATAATAAACGCCCAAAGCACGATCGTTTGGTAGAGAGTCCCGAGGTCAAGTTTGACGACTGAAGGAGCACGTTCCGTTTCCGGTATAGCGTTGAGAACCTTCCTTTTGTTGCTCAGCCACTTGGTCAACCGGAAGCCGCCACGCTATATAAGGGACTGCAACTCTGTAGCAAGTTTAACAGCTGCCTCTTCTGATCCTACGAACTTCAAACAGTCATCGACATAGAAATTTTTGTGAACTGTCGATATCACTTCTTTATCATACATTTGAGCGTTGTCTGATGCAGTTCGTTTTAACGCATAAGCCGCGCAGCTCGGCGACGACGTCGCCCAAACAGGTGAACTTGTATGCCGTACGTCTTTGGAGATATTGTCATGCCACCACCAGGCCACATAGAAAGCAAAGAGCATCACAGTTTTTTTCACATACGCGCACCTAGTGAAACATAGCTTCTATATCGGCCATTATGACCACATTCTCTTGTCGGAAACGTATCAGCACGCCCACTAGACTATTTGTTAAGTCAGTACCTTGAAGCAATTTACTATACAGTGAAAGCACAATCAAATACTACACGTACTTTCCCGGATGGTGCGGCAAGTACCATGTACGATCTGTTGTCTCGCCATGCGGTATTTCTTTCGCGTAGCATTTTTTGATATAATCGCTAACAGTTGCGCCATGGAAGGCCCATCATGTAATGTCCGTCTTCATGCACAAGTGAGGATTCCATTATTTTCATAGCCTTCATATCTTCTAACGACATTGAAGCTTTATCACAATGCATTACATCGTTGAAATCTGCGGTCCACGTTCTTTCTAGTTGTTGTTGCAAAATGACGTCACTAAAGTGTCCAAAGTTGATGTTGACGTCATTAAAGCTGTCTTCTGCTGGAAGCGGCCCTCGTATTGCCCATCCAAGTCGCGTCCGGACTGCATTCGGTTGATGACCATCTCCCGCGCGGACTTCTAGGGGAATGTGCGCTTCCGGTGCGTCTGTACCTATGAACAGCATTACGTCACTCGACATCAAGCGGGGAATGTGAATATCGGCTAGGTATTGAAACTGACGTATACTTTCAGCAGTAGCGGCTGATCTGGTGTTCACTGGAAGTCACTTCACAGACCAGGCCTTCTTTAAATCCAGTACGTCACTTCCGGAAGCTGACTGAACACGAAGATTCAATTCTGAGCCGGAAACTGAACTTCAAGAAGAGTTTACTGTCGTTATCTTGAAATCTACTGGTTTCCCTGGCTGCCTTAGCTTTTTCAACAGCCGCACATCGCACAACGATTTATCTGCGCCATCATCTATAAGAGCGTACGTCTCGCATGTGTTGCCGTTAATTCCCGTAACTTTCACAGGTATGATACCCAAATACGCCTTTAGCAACGAATCTTGCTTAGATGCGCAATACACGGACGGCTGAAAAACATTGCGGTCGGACTCGGGCTTTACACAAAAATGTAATAATGAATGGTGTTTACCTTGACATTTAGGAACATTGCATTGTTTGGTCATTTTACAACTAACAGATATGTGTCTTCCTTTAAGACAATTGAAACATAGTAAACGTATGGCAACAAACTTCCGCCTCTCACTTAATGGTATGGCAATAAATGCTTTACAGTCACCCAATTCTTTAAATTTACCAGAACAACAAATGCATTTGCGCTAAAATTTCGCACACTCGCTACCGTATGCGTAGTAAGAGTTGTGACCTTTGTGTTTACAAAGCTGTCAGACTTTACATGTGTATCATGGCCACTGCTACTCGATTGGTTGTCTCTAACAATATCGGTAGCATAGATTGAACTAGCAGTCTGTGACATTTTGTTGACAAAGCAAACTAAATCAGAAAAATTTGGCTCTCTGCCTGATTTAACATTTATGTCACGTCCTTAATCAACCCATTTTGTTCTCATATGCATGGGCAAGCGTCTAACAATGCGTCTAAGGTTTTATGAATTGTCAATATCAGAGGCAAAACCTAGTTGAGAGAGAGTTATCTCACATGTGTGCATGTCCAACGCAAGCATTTAAAGTGCATCAATATCTGAGGCCTTAATCTGAGGACCATGTACAAGCTTATCGATGTAAGACCTAGAAATGACATGCGGTTTGCCGTAACGAAATTGCAAAATATCTCTCGCACGTCTATATCCCTCAGTAGGTTCTCACAAAACACAATCTTCAATACTACATTTGGACTCACCCACACAGTACTGTATAAGGTAGCTCAATCTAAGCCTATCATCATACACTTTACATTCTACATTTGTCTCTAAATTCTTAATAAACTTGCAATACTCTATGGATCTGCCACTAAATGTCAACAGTTCAGGTTTAGGCAAATTAAAGCCTTCTTGTAATGTATTAGCCAGTCTATGAAATACACTGTCTATGTTTTGCGTAGAAACCTTACCGCTGATGTCGCTTGTAGAATTTACCACTAGTGCTGAGTTGTTGTGCGTAGACTGCTGTGTCGACCGGAAGTCACGCTGGCCATGGTCCCCGGATGTAGACGCTTTTGCCATCGGGTTTGTCACACTCGTGCGCGTCACACTCGTGCGCGCAGATAAGTCCGAAACACATACACTTCCGGTCGATGAAACGCACGCCCGTCCACCGTCCGCGTACACATCAGGTTCCGGATACTCGGTTGCGGAACCCGGTGTTGTTGTTTTAAAATTGTATGCAAGTTTATCTCATTTTAAATCAAAACAATTTTTGCTGAGAATTCAGGGGTATATATTTATATTTCAATTGTTCCAATAGCTCCAGTCTTGAGAGGCTAAGTAACGTCTTTTGGTATTATAGGTGTCTCATTCTTTGGCAAACGGTTCCTTGTCATACGTTCAAAGTTTTCTCCGGCTGCTGAGACTGAAGTTTGACTTTGCGTTTATGGGTTCTTCTCAGTAATTTCTTAGTGCGACAGCAGCTTTTGAATGAATACAACAGCAGTCTCCTACCGGTTAAATGTTGTCGGAGTAAGATCACGATCTTCATAAGTTTAACAAACCTAGATTCGGTACTTGTTAATTGAGTCAGGATTTAAAATTTAGTGTTCACCTATTTTTTCAACCATAACAATCACATTACTTAACCCAGCAACAATACTAACATACCGTGCATATAATGCATATGACCATCTACCCACATATTGAGTTTCATTAAGCTAGAAGTAGCTGAAGTACTTCGTGAGTTATCGCAAGATCCTGATTTTTCAGACAGACGGACGGACAGAATGATAAGGCTACTATAGACCCATGAACAATGCTTTAAAGGTCGCCGTGGAGTAGATGATATGGTGTTCGCCTAGCGACCGGGTGGTGAACACGGGTTCGATCCCCACAGTGTGAGCGTTCTTTAGGTCTCCCCCATAGACACCAAGTACTGGTTCTAGTCTCAGGAAGCGGTTTCGAGAGCATTACAAATCAACCTTAGGCTCTCAATTCAATCGAGCTAAAATTAATAGGTTTTAACTTAATTATTATAACCTAGCTTTATTTCTTAGTTACCACAGGACCAATATTTGTTTACATGAACAGACGCACGGACGGGCAGGCAATATTGGAACAGACTAAAATAATATTCTGCACAGAGGTCTCTATCAACGAATCAAGTGCATCAAACAAGCTTACTTACTTATTAGGTAATTGCAGGAAACAGAGTTTTGTTTTCATTTATAAATGCAATAATAACACATGTAACCATTTTTACAATAATAATACAAAAATAGTGTACATATTTCTTCCCCGTATGGCCGTCAATCGACATTGCCCTTTGAATAAACGTAGCTTGAGCACTTTTTGAGTTATCGCATTATCTAGATTTTAGTTTTCATTGATAGCAGTTACCATAACAACCGCTATGTTTGTCTAAATAAACAACAATGAAATAACGTTCATAAGTCGCATATTGCCATCTACATACATACCAAGTTTCATCAACCTAATTAAAGTATTTTAATATATGCCAGGATTTATATTAGGACGGTCTTTCCGGGAAACATATAGTCCACTCTGGGTACAACGGTAGGTGAGAAAAAACAACATCAACATCAAAATATTAAACACGTTTTAAAACCGATATACAATACACTAGGGTATGTAATTGCGGCTAAATACAAAGAGGATAGACGGGTAACATACACACAGGTATGTATAACGCAGGTTATTTCGAATGATAAAGTACGCATTTGTGCTTTTCTGTGGTTCATATGAACTATCAGTTATTAAGAGCTATGTATTTACTGTTTCAAACAGTGAGCAATAATAGAGAACATTATAGACACTTTGCAAATATTGTTAATTTACAGCCATATTGTAATACTTTCCACGAAATGCTTCAGTTTAACATTGTTAAATTTAGAGAATCATAACATAAAACAGGATGATTATGGCCCTGAAGCGCTCATTCAAGTTTACCGACACACATTGTTGTATATTTTGCGTCAAAGAAGGTATGAACATAATAAGAAAAAATAGGATATGCATATGTACATGGCATTGCCATACAGCATGGATGCCCACACATTGCGAATATGTCTCAAAAAAACGCAAAAACACAATATGTCTATGGCAAAAAAAATGAATATTAGCCTAATGATCTTTATATTTGATGTAAGGAGACAGTTTCACAGCGATACTAAGTCTGCTCGTGGAAGTCATTTGCGGTAAGCTGAATGCTACATGAAAAAGTAACAACCTTGACGAGCTGCTCTATAACCTCAATTGACGTTTGGGATCCAGACCTCTACGGTAAGGAAGCAGGTTCTACACTAGAAATGCCATCATGGCTGTCATAAGTAGTAATTTACCTTAAAATAGCATGATGGATTACAAAGTTAAAGTCCGAAAAATGATGTATGTCCAAATTTTAATCTTTAAAAAGTTTTGTTTAATGAATTGCATTTGTACCAAATTATTTTAAAACAAATTAATATAAAAACAGTTATGGCTGCCACGATAATGTTCAAGCTGTTTTATGGCTAACTTTGACCTTAAACCACTGCGTGACCTCGACCTTTGAGGTAGGGATATGGCAAAGTTATGGCTGGGACAAGACATTTCGTATTGACGTATTGACGCACAGTGCAATTGCTGTTGATTTAATTAAACCTCAAATAACAATAACACACAGATGCCCAACACCTTACTAAATAATAATAGGGTTAGCTCACATGTTACATAAACTTATTTTATTACTACAGTGGCACAAGTTTTTTCTAACATATGACCAGGTGACATAGTTTTTTAATACAGCCCAGATTCAAAGTCGCCTGAGATATTGCCAAAATAAACATTCTGTCTATATTTTAATCAAGATTGAACAAACTGTTCTCTCTTGGATGGCACCAACGCTTTTCTTATACTTTACCTGGTGATCTATGTTTTGGGGAAACTTCACCCACATTGGAACTCAGCCTTGAATATGTCAAAAGTAACATTCTGAAAAAGTTTTAACATCAAAATTGAGTCCTCTGGAATGATAAAAGGTTTATACTAAGATTTGAACTGTTGACCCAGACTCGAAACGACCTATAATATTTTATTATGTTGTCCAAATAAAGATTATGACCAAGTTTTATTAATTTGAGACATAACTGTGGCCGTTAGGGTGGTAACAAAATTTGTAAAGCATCTTTAATTTTAATATTTACAATCCAGATTACACATCTGCCCAGATTTTTTCAAGTCATCGGTTACCGCACGAAATCAACGGCTTGACACAGGCTGATCACAATAGCTCGCCTTGAGCACTTCCGTGCCCTGGTATACTAGAGAAAACATCTTGGTTTAGATAGATTATCTATTTTATTTACTTGGGAAAATATAGCTTCTATAAACACCATATATAACAACACTATCGAAAAGAGCGCTGATTAGTTATATTTAGAGCAACACTCTTCGTAATTTTACCAAACAAATGAGTTTGCATGGTGACATATCAAATCAAAATGTTCATAATAAACAAACAACGTTTATTGTCCGAATTGGGTAAATTTTAGTCACTTACGCTCATAAAACCCTTTAAAAAATATGTTTTAATTTTAAACAACTACAACAATTACAAAATAGAAATACACAAAAAGTTTTTATTGTGGTAATATAATTCTGAGAATAAGCTACACAAGTCGTCGAAACAGTCTTTGTTTTGTAGTAACAGTGTCCTTGACTTAAATCTCACTGGCTAAAAACACAATTTCATGTGTGGTGTACAATAAGATACTTATAACACAATTTCCATTTTAAAACCTTAATCAAAACAAAAATTATTTATTGGAACATTTTTTTCTACTTTGATTATCATTGACCTTTGCATTGGCCAGACAGGTTCAAAGTTCAATCCCAAGCTTGTTCTATGTTTAAGTTACCAGACACAGCCAGTCCAACAGCCGTCTACCGCATGTGTTCCCAAAAAAACACAAGGTTTTTAAAATAGGCGTATAAAAAAACATAACACAGAACAACAATATAATAAATATAAATATAAATACAAGTTACGGAAGAAGTAAATGATTTTATTTTTTTTCGCACAGGACGCTCGTTTTATAATATTTTCTGAAACCTGTATATGCGATTTTTTTTATTCAAACATGTTTTCATGCAATGCCCACTTAGGAACAAATTCATAAAGAGTAGTCAGCATTCTTTTGTTTCAGATCACAGTCAATCACAGTCATTCACCTAGCACTGTCGCAGCTGCATCAAGTGAAAAATTCGTCTGCTCTAAAATACAAAGAATGAAATCAACAGGATACTGGGGGAACATGACATGAAGGGTGGTTAGTCTTCTCCTCTGCTCCACTGACAACCCGGCGTAATCTGCACTGTCGTCTTCAGCATCGGCCAGTCTCACTGCCCCAGTTCTTTGAACAAATTCATCATCATTCTCCTCTCTTTCCTCATTCTCCTGTTTCTCACATGTCTGAACTGTTTGTGGCGGCCCTTGACTGTTCACTAATGATCATATAAATACTTTAATGAAACTAAACATGACTACAAGTTTTAAGCTTTACAAATACTAACGGTATGCACAAATGTTATTGAACTTACGCAAATTAAGTAATGTAATAAAATAACTTCCCAATAAATTAACGTCATTTTAATCCACGTTTTTTTTAAATTAAAAGCATTACCTTTCTTGATAATATTTTAAGGTTGTGTTCCAAAAATGTATTATAAAATATTTGACAAAATGTAACCAATGATAATGAGAAATATAGATACTGTTTCTAGTTATTATTAACACAAACATTGCATGCATTATCGGACACATGGGGCTATGATTAAAAATGTGCTGAAATGTTCTTCATGGTAGACCTACCTGCACCTTGCTTTTTTCCTTTATTTTCAAGTCGACGCAAGGAAACATTATTAGTCCTTAAACAACAAGAAAACATGTCCAGATCTAAATATAATCAAAGTAAAATACCAGTTGCATCAGCAAGAGATTATCCTAATATTCACTACAATGTCCGTTAATGATGGAATTTGACCCACTGCCCGAAAATTCTACAAACGCAAACGACATAGCAAACACGAATGAATACAATTTGGGACTGTGTTTAGAATTGAGAATGTAACCAAAAAATCATTAACAAGAAAAAACTATTTGAATTACATAATTATGTCGTCATATCTTTATATCTGTCAAAGCAAAAAAAACACTAGGTCGCTTTAAAACAGCATTTTGCTTCGCAAGGTAAAAACAATACAAGCAAGCAACCATTCTACTGAAAATGTGACAAATAACAGGTGGTATACAAGCCACACATGTACAGATAAAACACAATAATGATAGTATAAGCCAAACTGTGTTTAATAATAACCGTTCCAAGGCTAGGATAACAGTTCCTATCTTATTTTGTATTTAAGATTATATTGCTTGTACATTGAATAGGACATTAATCACTAGTTGTAAATAAGCAAACTAGCTAATTTTAACAAAACTGACGTTTAATTATTCCTAAATTTGGGAAACGTGTTTAGAATCAATGATCCCTTGAAATGAAAATTTGCTTTCAACCATTGAGGCATTGCAAACTTTTAATTAACTGACCATAAAATAATTTTACAAATAAACTTAACAGCATCCCTTACAAGATATACCTTCTTTTCGGTTCATCCCATCGTTGTTGTTGGGATGCTGCTTCCTCATGTTTACGACGCTCATTCAGCTCCGCCTGAAAAAATGTCATGTTTTAAAAGATCTCTGTTTTAAAGTGAGGCTGGTATTCATATGTCAATGAGGAATTTAGTTTACAATTTTGATAGGCTTGGTAAAACATAATTACATGGCCCTTTATGTTTTAACAAAGTTTCTCATTTATATAGCTAATGTTCCCACCGAGTTATTTCCGTATTTAGTGTTATTCTACTGGAAACAGTAACCTGACTTTCGACTTCTAAAAAAAAAATTACTTTACAACCCTTTAATTTCCTAGTCTGTTTACCAAGTAAAGTGCTATAATGGGTGTAATGCCATATGCAGCAGGCGTAGCTCCAGCCCAGCCTGCGTATCCGATACCTTTGTCCCCCTACGGGATTTCCAAACATAGCGTGACTTTACATTGGACAGCATGGATCCCGATCATACTATGCAAGCTAGTCTGCAGCTACGCTGGCCCCATATGTAATAAAACTCATTTTTGCATAGTGTGGCACATACAATGGTGTTTTCGAGTGATTTCAGTGTTTGCCTGCTGACATCAGAACGGGCTTAAATGAAATGGATAGAAGGCCATCTAAAAAAAATAATCAAAATATGTACAATTTGTAATTTACTGAAGGATACAGTTTTTAAGAGATAGAGTAAGACCCAGACAGCCAGAGGGAAAACTAAGTAATAAAAGCAGCAAATCATACAGCATGTGTATATCTGTGTTAATGTACTTCTGCGTTAATTTTTGTATACATAAGATGTTCAAATGGGCAGTTTTAAGTACCCTGCAAAATGACCATTCATAATTCATAGTTTTAACTGCATATTTTTTTCACAACACTGCTTCACTTTTGTTTGAGAAAACACAACTTACTACAGTCAAGTTACCATTACCGGATCAGTAGCGCAATAAAGTTGTTCTGGTGAAAAGCAATAAATTTTTTGAGACTCCTTTTACACCTTTTTGATAAAATATTACCTTTGCTTACTGTTTCAACGCATAGTCTTATTTTTAAACGCAGGCAAAATGTGTTTGTGATACTTTTGTTTCGCCTCAGAATTGATGCATTAACGGATCAGTTGTAGCCATAACGGATCACGTGATTGAAACCCCCCAGGAGGGCATCTAACACGCTATTTGAACTGTCGAAACATGAACTGTGTTGTTAACAATGACCAAGTTACAGTGCCAGTTATAAATGATATTCATTTTTTGCTATTAGTTGTTTTCTATTTGTGATTTTGTATCTACACTTTACGCATGGTGTTCTTGTGTGATTTATCTGTTGAAAATCCTATAAATAGATCGGAAAGATATGGGCATGTTATAAACCATGTAAATTGTAAATTGAATCATATCTTATCATTGATATTGAACATGGAGCATAAATAAAACATTCAGATTGAGATCATTTATTGAAAGAAAGAACAGGATTTGCATATATTTTAATATTATATATTATCAATACGCATATTATCACGCTTGATCGGTTTTTGCCCTAATTCTTCATTTCATTTAAGGTGTTGCACAATCTTAAACACAAATCAAAACTGAAAAAGACTTTTGCAAGCAGAAATACTATTAAATGGCCTTTAAATTAATGCGTTAACTTCTTGCTTTCCAACAGAGATATAGCATGTGGCCGTGAATACTGTTCAACCTCGTTTTGGAAACGAGACGGAAGTCAACATAGTCGTAAATACATGTCAGCAAAACGTATCGAAATCTTTGACAAAGAGTTGCTCCGATTACGACGAATCAATGCGTTTTAAAGAACAGGCCTTGAAGATGCTGTGTGCAAAGTATCATCTAAAAATATCTACTATTTATCGAGAAACGCGGTATTTATAATCAAAGTGATCCGCTATGGGTAATGATCCGGTAATGGTAACTTGACTGTACATATAAGTCAATCTAATTTGAGTTGCCAAAGACTTTGAAGGAAAAGGAACACATAAGACATTACAGTTTGCTTGACTTACAGATATATAGGAAAAATTATCAAGACATGAACAATTTTCAAAAAGGCACGTTTTCAAACAACTGCAAAATACGCCCCGATAAGCAATCATACCACTGCTCTTTGTTTGGCTTTATGTTTCTCAGTGTCTTCTTCCTCTTTTTTCTTTACAATTGATTTTCGTTGCTGCTGTTGTAGCTAAAAGCAATATACAGCAATTAAAATACATTTTGTAAGGCACTCCCTTTAAAGAATAACGTGAATATAATGCCCCATATTAATTTTGCAAGAAAACATGAATATAGTTATATAAAAAAAGAAGCTTAACCTAAAGTACAAGGCGGAAAAACTGAATAACAATTAAAATCACCACTACCAATACTGCTTACCTAACTCATATGATAACATAACTTATTTTAGCATAACCAACATAACTTTCAAGAGATTGGTTAATGACTCTTTTGAGTTTACATTAATGGAATTGCATTTTTGAAACCTTGTTTGTGAGTCAATATGAATGGAATGATGACTTTTTGTCTGGCTCTGGTAAAACGGGGCTTATTGCATGTGTGTACAGTGCTGTCTCAAACAAGAAACCGTCGGAGACGGGTGATGCTCCCCAAAGTTTTTTTTTGTCACAATATTGCACTATATATTTAGATAAAAGGAAACTTCTTGAGGGCACAGTGGTTGGGGGGACAATAATTTTTTTATATAAAATTTCAAAGGGTCATAGCTCTGTGAATAATCATCCGACCAGAACCCGCAGATCATACGCACATCTCCTCTTGGTAGTGTAGCTTCCCATAACGTTTCATTGAATTCCGGTCATTACTTGCTGAGAAATAGCCCGGACAAGAATTGCACTATATGTACAGTTAATTGAAAATTTCCAAGGGCCATAACTCTGTGAAAAATCATCCGACCAAACCCCGCTGATAATATGCACATCTCCTCTTTGTAGTGAAGCTTCCCATAAAGTTTCATTGAATTCCGGTCATTAGTTGCTGAGAAATAGCCATGACAAAAATTGTGCACGGACGGACACACAGACGGACAAACGGACGGACGCACGAACGGACGGACAGACGAAGCGGCGAATTTTTGGGGGAGCATAATTAGCTGGTGCGATCCACGACTATTCGAGTGCTTGACAGTATAACGTAAGCCATCATGGGGAAAGTGTTCAAATTATTCTATAATGTCAAGGTAATAGTTCAGGTATATTTTCCACAATCTATTGACCATTTGTAGAGACATAAAACAAGCTAATAAGTAGGGATGGCATCGAATACCAATATCGGTATTCGAATGTTCGCAAATTCATTAAATCGAATATTCGAATATTCGCATAAAACGGCTGGATTGATTTATCCTTGTTATGTGTTAATTTCCATTCGTTTGTAAGTTATATCCGTTTGCTAAATACGAGGCTGTTTATTAACGTTGCTATCGAATTAGTGTATTGCTGTCGACTAATACTATGACCGATACTGTGATCGGGCACAAATAGAATGAAAAACATCGTGTCATAGAATTTTTTTTAATGATTCCACAGATTTGTAGCAGACCGCGCATATGTAAAACTAAGTTTACACACATTACACGTTGCGGTCTTCTTATCCACATACCGTGTAAAGTATGCCATACTGCAGAAAGGACTGGTGGCATTTTCAGATTTGAATTATGATTCCTTGATGATTGTTTAATTTATATCATCTGATACTTTTGAGTAATATACATATTTAAATGTCTGTTCAAACTGTGATCACAAAAACAAAATTACTATTCGCCAGTAAATTGAAGCCCTTAATTGTCACCTAATTGACAAACAACAGTTCGGGCCCTTTCTTATAGTAAGTATATTGCATTGCGTGATTTGAGTAATACACACATTTTAACGGCTGTACTTACTGTGATCACAAAACTTAATTATTATTCGCCAGTCAATTGAAACCGTAAATTGGCACCCCATTGGCAAACAACAGTTGGGGCCTTTCTTAGAGCGTGTATATTGCATTGCGCAATCAACACTGATACGGGCCGCGTTATCAGTTAGACACGAAGAACGTCACGTCAAACATGTTACTCCCATGTGATGTCGGTTGCATTTTAGTAAGCGGTTCGCAGGTCATTAAATATTGGTGAAATTACGCTTGGAAAACAATGCGAATATGCGAATATCATTTTTATTATTCGAATGCTGACCATTCAATCGAATATTCGAATATTCGAATAATTTTGCCATCCCTACTAATAAGATTTCATTTCAAGTTTAATAGCAAAAGCTTGGGTGGGAAGTTTGGACGGTCCTTCAAAATTAAAATAAATAAATAATTGATTGTTTTTTTTAACCATGTTTCAACGAAAAACAAAACTGGGTTGGGTAGGGGGTGTTGAGAGGGGGGTATAATGTGGGTGTGGTCATTTATTAGATGATCTTTCAAAAATAAAAAGGAAAAAAATGGGGGTGGGGGGGGGCAGGGATTCTGGGTTGGGGCGTGGGGTATTGTTTGGGTTGAATCCATTGTGGTATTCACATAAGTGGTGTTTTTTTCAAAGATTTAATAAAATCTGATCATAAATAAAGAAGTAATGGCAATTAAACTTTAAAAAATCTTTTGACCTTGGGAGTCAAGGTCATTCAAAGGTCCAGGTCAAATTGAACTTGCCAGGAACAGTACCCACATGATAGTAAGAAAATATTTGACGTTTGAAATCAATAGCTTTGTTACTTTAGAAGTCAAGTGGATCATAACACAACATTTCACATAATATACAGTTACTAAGAAAAAAAGGGCCATAATTCTTACAAAATGCTTGATACAGTTGTCTGCTCTTGTGTATAGATTGGGGTCATGTTGGTTAAGAAGTTTGCAAAAAATGAAAGCAATATGTCAAGGGACATTGAACATATTGGAGGTGGTACGCAAACTAAAACATAGATTTATCAATAATATGCATATTCTAAATGGAAAAAGGGCCATCATTCTTACAAAATGCTTGATACAGATGTCTGCTCTTGTTTATAGATTGGGGTCATGTTGGTTATGAAGTTTGCAAAATATATGAAAGCAATATGTACAGGGACATTGAAAATATTTGAGGTGGTAAGCAAACTTTAACATAGATTTATCAATAATAAGCATATTCTAAGTGAAAAAAGAGCCATACTTCTTACAAAATGCTTGATACAGTTGTTATCGTGTTTATAGGTTGGGGTCATGTTGGTAAAGAAGTATGC
This sequence comes from Dreissena polymorpha, assembly GCF_020536995.1. Taxonomy (NCBI): domain Eukaryota; kingdom Metazoa; phylum Mollusca; class Bivalvia; order Myida; family Dreissenidae; genus Dreissena; species Dreissena polymorpha. The sequence goes on along the minus strand of NC_068360.1, from coordinate 100,944,949 downwards.
AAAAATTAAAGCAATATGTCAAGGGACATAGGGAATATTTGGGGTGGTTCGCAAACTTTAACATTTGCACGCGCACGCCGACAGCCGGGTGAGTAGGATAGCTCCACTATATATATTTCGTATGTAATAGTCGAGCTAAAAAACAGCCCACATATGTGTTTTAATGATTGCACACTATTTGAGTTAAAAGTTCAGTAACCTTACATGTTTACAAAAACCTCATGTTAATCTCAGATGTCTTACGAGAAAAATGAGAATTAAAGTTATTTCAGCACAAAAACATAAAGACCGAAAGAATTTTTCTTCTTATTTCACAACATGATGTTAAAGGTCAAGTATCAGTTGAGTTTTAGGAGTAAATCAATGAGTTAAAAGCAATTTTGCTTGATGGTAACAACTGATATAGCCCCACACATTGGCAATTTGATGTCAAGTACCATAAAATTAGTGGAATTGACAATTTCTCATCATAAGATATGATAAAGATCTATCTTAATGTTAACTTCAAATTTATTTAAAAAGTTTATCAAACTGCAGTTTATATTTCTGTTTCTTAAAGGCTGTAGTAAATGTAAGACTAAACAATGTGAAAGTAGGGACTTAGAAATGTAAAAGAAGGGACACATTTTGGTACAAGAAAGGTAGGAATGCTCTGTATTGGGATGCTAATAAACAACATTTGAAAATGACTACATAGCAATTACTTACCAACAGTTCCCACATAGTTAAATGAAGTCTGAGTGTTACTTACTAACAGTTCCCACATAGTTAAATGAAGTCTGTGTGTTACTTACCAACAGTTCCCAAATGATGTCTGGGTGTTACTTATAAACAGTTCCCACATAGTTAAATGAAGTATGGGTGTTACTTACCAACAGTTCCCGCATAGTTAAATGATTTTAAGTATGGGTGTTACCAACCAACAGTTCCCACATGTTAAGGAATGAAACTTTCTTAACTGTGTAGGTCCTGTGTAAAAGAACTTCCAACTGCCCATAATTGTATAATTGTAGAAATATGCATATTAAGTTGATTGAAGCAGAATTTTGCAAATCTTATATACTATCTCTATATAGTATATAAATGACTTTGGTAATTTAACAAATTGACAAATATAATGTTTCCTATTTGATTTTTGAATATTTAGAAAAAAGGCGAGCTATTCCGCCTCCCTCAATGTCAGCTTTCCTGCTAGGTTAAAGTTTTTTAGTAAGGTATTTTGTAATAGTTTTAGAGATTTCATTCAATATAAGCACATGTATTCAAAATATTAAAATTAATCCACGTGCCTTGTTTGGCTTATCTACTTTGCCCATTCAAACAGTTTGGTATAGAAAAAATGGTCAAGTTAAAGAAACATTTATTACTAAATCTTGCTGACACTTTTTCAGAGTTTAAATATATATGGCCATTTTCAAATCTTGTGATGGACATTTCAGTTGCTCAAAAGGAGGAGAAAGCTCTTTAGGAACACAGGCAAAGGAACACCCAGACATCATTTAACTATGTGGGAACTGTTGGTTGGTAAGCCTACGTTTGTAATTAGTACTTAATATTAATTTGTGTAATGTTCATATGGTTTTCTTCTTGCTTTTAATTCTTTATTTACACTATTATCTTTACTTTCATCTTAATACTTAGACACTAATTTATATGAAAAGACAATACTTTATTATTTAAATACATAAAAATTACATTTTATACTTTTTCTTTCTATTTCATCAAGTTTTACTGAGGTTATACCATAGAGTTGAGATTTAACTTCAAGGCACTTTCACATGCCTACTTTCCCAATGCAGGACCAATATCTGAAGAAAATATTTTCTTTTGCAATTGCCACACTAAATAATTCTACAATATGCTCACACAGGCGCTCGATGGTAATGTTTTCTTTTGTCAATATCTACATTGTCAAACAATCTTTTTTCAAAGAAGTTACGTCGGAAGATTTTTATTGATTTTGTATGTGTATGCATAATAATAAACAACAGGTAACTTTAAATAATAAAATAAAATAAATAAATAACACATTGCCATCTAGCGCCTGCGATCGGTCATGAAAAATATGTTGCAAAGAACAAAAACTATTACTATGCTTATATGCGTTCAGCGGGGGTTGCCTGAACTCCAGGTGCCAAATCGTCGGAATTTCCAGTTGCCCCACCCACTCGTGAATTCTCCATTCCTTCCATTGTCCCTGGGGTTCTGGCTCGACCCAAAGGTCGATTCACGGGCTGAGCGTTCAACTGGTTACCTCTGCCTCGTCCGCGGCTAACAGCAGGTCGAGATGTGAATGTTTTACTCATCTTATCATTGTTTACGTTTCATCTTATCTAATCAAAACATTGTTCTATTTACCGCAATGCCACTTTCGCTTTCGTTTCTAGTAAACAATGTTTGTGTAAAAACCGGCTATTGAATATGGCAGGTGTATTCCAACGATCTACTCAAAACACACGGAACATTTTATCTGAACTTGCATCAGCAATATTGTTTGTTAATTCTATACTATTTTGCAGTATTTTACAATTTCGTACAATTTACATCAAGCGTTATATAAAATATTGCTAGTATTTATTTTGGTTTCGTGTGTATATTTGTTCTTGAATATATGGAATGTGTGCAGAGATCCTTGTTGCAATATTCTACATCAATATTTCGCGTATTCTCAAATTTTTAACAAAGAACTGAAATGAATATTCTATATTTAGTAATGCATTTAATATGATATTTAAGCTGGGATTCGTTCAATATAATGTGTTCGGTCGACTTAATTATGATTCGCTTTATGTAATGCGTTCAGATCACAGAGTGTATATGGATGTAATCTAGAATCCGTGTTCAGATGCAAAAAGCCTTATGCAGGAAGTTTGGACCCGGGGCGGGGAGGGGGCGACCGATTAGGGTGTTGGAGGGGTCCCGCCTCCCAAATGTTAGATGTTTTTATTGAGACACTTCGATGTCAATTTGTATGCTTAAAAAGCGTATTTTGTGATGTAAATTTATGGGATTTGACACGCAAATCAGCTTTGAATTCAAATCTTCTCTTCAACGTTTATTTAAATTCCTAACAAAATGTTTCTCATCTACGACAAATGTGTACTTTGACCATCATCAACACATATAGACCATCACAATCGTCTACAACTCCGATATTAGATAGGACTTAGAAATGTTCTCTATAATACCTTTTTCCGGAGGGCTTTTTACTCATCTTTTTTAGATCTTGAGCTGATTTTTTGGTATATGAGTCTACCTATATGACCTACAGATGAAGTGTGAAATTTGTTCCGCTCCATTGAATTTTTTGCGTAGTTATGGGACTTTGACTTAACAATTTTCTCTATAATGAACGTTTTCTGAAGTTTTTTACGCAGCTCTTTCAGATGGTGGGCTTATTTTGATGCCCTCGGTAGGGTGTCATATAGCAGTTTAATTTTCCCGACTTATTTTGATAACGCTTGAAGATATTGACATGATATTTGTTGTGTAAGGGAACCTACATGACATACAGATGAAGTAGTGTCGTTTCGGTCCTTTGATTTGTGGCGAAATTACTGGCCTTGAACTTAGAAAAAAAAACTTACAGATACAATTAATGCCGATTATCAATATAATCTATCTAATTGTTTCAAACATTATTTGTTTTTCACAAATAATTAACGTCGGCAATGTTTAGACCATCAACCTCCTGTATCAGTTACTTCTATTCGCTTCTTCTTTTTCCTTTGCCAATCAGAAGAAGTGTACATTAACCATGGATAGATGAAGCATATCGGATCACCAGGAGTAATTGCCTTATCGGGGATGCGTGTTCACGGCGATAAGAAAACCTTGACTTGGGGCTTATCTCCACTGGGGAGCGCTGATCATCTGGTTAATCAGGGACATTTAAACACATCTGCTCTTTTGTATAGTAGGAAAGTGTACCGTGGGCCCATGGCATGAGAGAACAATTAACAGTTGGACCATTATTAAAATTCTTAACTCGACAGCCAGCTTGGGGAGGTCGCTGGCCCCGGGGCGTGGGTAAGGGCCTGGTATGTTAAGTGTATGCGGTCCTTACGTGCCTAATGCTGCATTATGAGATGATCCGGAGTGTGTTCCAGCATTCCCACCTGATTAACCAACCAGATTTACGAAAGTCTGGAAAGGTTTGAATTATTGCTGCAATCCAGGCTTACAACTTTGGTGTGTACTTGTGTTGTGTGGGAAGGCAAAGTACTCGGAAGAAATCCCATCTGCCTGGTATGGTGCCCACCAGGCGGGAGTTGGGTTTGAACCCGGGTCGCCTGGGCAAAACGCCCATGTACCGACCACTGCGCTAACCGAACGCCCTAAAAACGTGTCGTTCCGTTAAGTCAATCTTTTAATTTATGTAAGTCAATACACGTACAGGCATTTACAGTTGTAAAGTTGCTAGGGTAAAACAATTCCGATATGTATAGCATTAGAACCCTGTATGTTCTGAAATGGGTTCTATGTTTGGTAAAAGATCGCTCAATTGTGACATTTTCGGCAGTGGTCTACTCCAACTACGCAGCGGCCATTTTGATGGCATATTATGAAAAACGTGTTTTAAATATGTGTACTGCATCAGATCGTGGAATTTGGCAAAGCATCCCCTAACACCGGATGCATTCAAAAGTACATTAAAGTTATCGGTTATAGCTGCCACCACTCTTAATTAAACTGACTTATGTTGATGTATAAATTAAATTTCTGAATATCGACGTAAATTCCAGAATTGCGGAAATCCAAATAATTAACTTACAAATAATTATGTTTCAGAATGTATTTCTGTCAAGGATAAAAAGTCAAAAATACATATTCATCTTCTTAATGGATGAGAATAAAATATATTTTGGACGAAAATAGATGCACATCCGGGTATTAAATTGAATTGGTCAGCAATCGCAATAAGTGTTGTTGCCGAAAAAAGGACATTATTTGTACTTGAAGAAATGAATGAATGAAACATGTCAATAGAACAACGCAACATATTTTAGGTTTTCCGTTTACAATAACACGAATATAAACAGGGCCGAAACGGAATTGCAGTTAAAACAATACATTTATAATTTCTTGTTTAAGATTTAATGTCTTTTAATCCCTGGTAGAAGGTAAGGAAGTTTTGAAGAAAAGTCGTTAGGACAGAATTAGCATGATCTAAAATCAATGCACATTGGTTGATTTCAAATGTGTTGCAATTTGCCAATATCTGGCTGAGTATACGCCCATGTGATCTTGTCTTTAAATACCTAAGGAAATAACAAGTAATAAAACATCGAGCGGGTATTTTTCGTTATTAAAGGGAACTGTTGGATGAAAGATTGATTTTATGTTATCATTTATGCAGACGAGACTTTTGCAGATCTTTTACGACTAAGTATCTTGTGATAAACACGTATTTCCTCTTATTTATTTGGGCTCTGTGAAAAAGGAGTTTAATGAATGTACGTAAAGTGTCGTCCCAGATTAGCCTGTGCAATCCGCATAGGCTATTCAGGGACGACATTTTCCGCTTTTATGTTATTTTTCATTTCAAGAAAATCTCCTCTTAGCAAAAATCTAGATTAGCCGGAAATTGTCGTCCCTGCGGACTGCACAGGCTAATCTGGGCTGACACTTTACGCACATGCATTAAACCCCCTTTTCACAGAGCGCGGTCCATTTGTATTTGTCTGTTATAGGAGACATGGTTACTCGATTTAACCACTAAATGTTTCATGATAGAAACTAATGAATTCGTGTTAATGACTGTATGTATCCAAAGGAATTTTTTTAACGGATTATTACCACAAAATATCCAAATAAAAACTGATAAATGAGATCTTATATTAACCACTCAACAAGTCTTGATAGAGGCAATTCTGTTGGGGGATAAACAACAACGTTGTGATCTGAATGAAAAGAACAGGGACAATTGGCATATTACATATTTATATTTCGTTTATATATTTATTATATTCATTGATAAGTATTTCATAGTAAAACATCATATGACATTGCAACTATACAATGCAACACAACATGCGCGCATGTCAAATATTCAACTTACGGCACAACCTGACAAAGCATTGAGTCATAAAAAATAATATAGTCCTAAAATCAAACTTAACAACAACAACAACAATAATGGTGGATTTTAATAACTTTACAGATTACTTTATTTTCTAACAAATAATGATGTATTGTTGCACATGACAATTAGAATGTGTTTTTCAAAGACAAGTTTTATGAAAATAAATCAGTAGAAACGTCACCGTACCTTGTGTTGAGGTATTGAAACAGTAATACGACATTTTGAATATTTTTTTTCGCATATGTCATTTTGTTATGGTATTCTGCACCTTTAATCTAAGTTTAAGAAAAAAACAAACCAATTCAAGATTCTCAGACATTCCAAAGTAAAAATCCTCATTTATTTCTGTACAGATTTTTATCTGGATCATTTATACACAAATTTCACTTATATGAACATAAATATGCAGCAGGCAAGACATAGTTGGTAGATATTGCTACATTAACCCATTTATGCCTAGCGTCTAGAAAAAGGCCTTGGCAAACAGCGTAGACCCAGATGAGACGCCGCATGATGCGGCGTCTCATCAGGGTCTGCGCTGTTTGCTTAAAGGAATTTCTGTAAGAAATATTCTAAATATAGAAATAAAGATACTAGAAATCCCTAATTTTGGAAATAAATTGATCCAATTTAGAAGGATGGGAGAGTCCACTATGCATAAATGGGTTAATACATAACATTTGCCTTTTAACGAAGTAAATAAGAAGATACCAGTGTCACGTATTATGGCTTGTACTTATTTTTGAAACCGTATGTACATAGCTGTACGTACTTAATTGAAAAACGTTTGGAGTGACGGTAAATATAGAAAATCAGATATATTACACGAATTTCAGTTCTGATACCTTACAGACGCATGTGATGATGCACTTTTACACATACTAATGCATCCAATATTTCTATAAAACAGCGCTTTAATAATATTATATTACCGTGTAGGTACATTGACTGATGTTTTAAAATTCTAACGATACGCAAACAAATATTTTACAAACATCACATATTCAAACTTCATAATAATATATATCAAGTTAATACTTTAACATGGCGTACATACAAGCTTATATCAAAATAAAAACGAGAGTTCAACATAAACTTCACGGGCTGAACTAGCATCAAACGAATGTATACACCTTTGGAATTCATTATGTTTTACATGAATATTCCACATAAAAACTAAACTTAATGAAGAGGGAGAAATGAACTACTATTATATGCATGTTATATTTGTAGAACACAACGTTTCCTGTCTTTTTTATCCAAGTCAACGCACTTGCATACAATATACACAAAAATACTAATAGACATATTTTAAGATATCTTGTGATTGTTGCGAATTGGTGAGTTTTATTATTAACCACACTTTCATCTGCACAAAAGTGCGTTAAATTCTTATGCATTCTTTAACATTTAAGAATGATCTCATGCATAAGTGTTTAATTGTATGTTCATTCAACCTTCCAGTAATACACCACACGAACGATCATTACAAGTTAAGTACAGATTTAAAAGTAAATGAGCTATGGACAATGCAAAAATAACAGATACTTCATAAATATCGACGTGCACGTCAGACGAACTTTCGGTTCATATAGCAAAATGATTTATTTTACAATTTCAAATATCATTTGCTGAAACTATATTTAAAACATTAAACAAGAGTTCCGCGGTCGGTTACATATCCCCCCCCCCCCCGAACAGGGCCATTTTCAATAGTGGTTATCTTCTGTCCAAGGCCAATACTCATGTGAAGTAACAAGCAAATCGGTCGATTCGTTGACGAGTTATTGATCGGAAACCGTTTTCACACTTAGTGACAATGACATTGACCTTCGACTAAGTGACTCCGGTTTGAATAGGGGTAATCTATTGTCCAAGACCAACGTACATGTGAAGTATCAAGCAAATCGGTTGATTTGTTGACACTTATTTTTTTTAAATCAGAGTCCTACCGGCCTCTTCACGAGGTCTTTGAGGTTCGACCTGCCCCTGTGACCTTTCAGGAGATAAAAGTTGTTTTAAGTCAGAGTAGGTCAGATTTACCCCGGGTGTCCGGGTGTTTTGCCAAAGGTTTTTACTTTTAGTTTTAGTAGAGTTCAGTGCACGCTGGCCAATGAGACCTTAATGTGCCCTGTACTGTATTGTTGGTGATGATTTTATGATTAGGTGTAATGCTGTGTGCATGAGTAGTGTGAATTTGTTTGTTATGTAGGGGTGTTCGGTGTATTGGTTTGCTTAGGGTGTTGTGTAGGTTAGTGTTGTGTGTATGTGGGAGTTATATAGGTGTGTTCGGTGTACTAGTTTGTTTAGGGGTGCTGAGTAAATGAGTGTTATGTAGTTGAGTTCTAGGTCTTATGGTGATTATGTATATGCGGTTGTGTGTAGATCAGTCCTAGAGGCCGACCAAGGAGCAGCACTCATTCCACTCGGAGCCACCATCGTCTTTTTTCGCCCGCCTGCCACCCATCCAGAACATGCATCAGATTTGCCTGAATTATATTTACGTTTACGTAGTGTTTGTTTTTATATTTAGGTGTGAAGTGATGTACTATGTTATAAGGAGTATTTTGAGCTTTGTTAGACGTTATTATTATGTTGTAGTAAACCCGTTTTTGTCTGACTGTGTATGGTTGTTGTGCTCTCCGCCCCAAGAGAGGTGTTAGTGAGGGTTCGAGCGGGATACAGGCAACGCCCCGATTCCAGAGGCGTCCCTGGTTATTTTAAGTGCCCGGTGTATAGCACCGATACACTGCACCCCCTTTTAACGTCCCTCGCGGAGGACATGTTAGTACATGGTGTTAGTTATGTTTCAAATATCGCTATGCTGCCTTGTGTCATATTTTATGGTGACGTGGGCTCTCACTGTTGTTTTTATGAGAGTTGGTAGTAAGGTGTTGTGAGGGCTAGACTAGTTTAAGATCATTTATCTGATGATAGAAGAGGGGGCCTGACTATGCTTTATTCGACCGAGATGACTAGTTTAATTGTGGGCATAGACAATATCAAGATTTTTCTTTCTTCTTGCTGAGGTTGTGGTCTGCAGCTCTGTGTTGTTGTGGGGGCCAGACTAGTTTTGATAGGTCGTTTACTCGATGATAGAAGAGAGGGGCTGTGTTTTAGTAGTTTGGTATTAGGAGAGCACGCACGTTATATTTATATTAACTATGGTGACACCGGCAGCAGCCCTTTGTACTATTTTGTTTGGCCGTAGCGCAGCTACTTCCTGCGTCGTAATTGACGTTCTGTGGGCGACGCCGGCTATATAGGTACATAAGAGTATTCAAATCCAACGGTTAGTGTACTACTGGGATATAGGATGGTGAGCAAATAATAAATACATTTACCTTTCTTTTTTTGGTCATCTTGGATGGGTCGTGTCGGCAGAGTCATAGATAATCTATCCCGTCCGGCACGCTCCAACCAACATAGTTTTATAATATACATATGTAAATAATGACAAAAACATGGTAGTATGATACTGTTATGCTATATACACCTAGGGGTTGCACTGTAGATATCTCAAGTAATGAGTTACTTACGTGCGCACTTAGTGCGGCTTCCGCTAACTTGTGGAAGTGAGTTGTCTGTGTGCATTCCCCTGTTACGTTGTCGTCGGTTGCTGCGTGCTGTATGCAGCGGAAAAAAGGAGAGTTAAAAAGCCAGCACGGGGAGGGGTCTCGCGGAACCCGGATACTGTTATCTCAATTGCTAACTGTTTCTCACGGGGGGGGGGGCGTTAAATTGCGTCTATGTTGCTAGTTGCGGTTGTTAACGAGGCAGGTGACCGATCCAGTTCGTGGGTTTGGGTGTCAGTTATGTTTGGTAGCGTAATCCCTTCCGTCATTGTATTAAGAGAGTGTTGTTGTTGTTGTACTGGGTTACTTTGTGTAGCCTGTCAGCCCTTGCCCGTCCGCGGCGTCGTCACAGGGCACAGACCAGGGGGCCCCACTGACATACAGGTGTGACCCGGTGGCTATGCCCTGCGACGGGGGAAACTATAGGTCGGCTGTCATATCCGTGCCACGTTCGGGCCGTGATACTGCCGTATGCCTACTATGGGCGGGCTCGGGCGAGTGGCCCCATTGACACACAGAAGTGACCGGTCATCCGTGCCCGCCCAGGAGATCCTCTCATTAGCTATAGTCCACGGACAGGGTCCGGAAGACAGGGTGTTATAAAATTAGCTAAGTGTATTTTTATCTTGGCACCGGCACGCGCTATATTTTATTTATTACGCGATTTGCTTATATGCATATTTTTGCTTTTCGGATAAGCCTAAGGGAGGTAATTTGTACAGAAGACGCTAGATTGATTAGTATGCCCTATTGTATCGCTTTTTTTTTTAAAGATTAAGTGCAGGTATACATCTAGTTTTGAATTGAATTCTGACAGAACATACTACATAAACGAGCAGAATTTGTAGCAATAAGGGTTTAAGATTGCGAATGTTCGTATAATGCGATCTTCCTTATAACTTGCTATTACAGGGGAGACAATTAGAATACGTTAGAATCTCAAAACTAGTCTTTTCTGTACATATTTGTGTTTATTTGGCAAGCTATATGAGAATTAAACCTTAAATTACTATAAGTATGAGAACAAAAAGGTATTATTACGGATATATAAGGTTTGTATAATATTGGGATGAAGCGATACATACTATCATTCTATTTTCCTCCCTGCGGCGTCTCCCGCATCACCGTGGCGTCCCACTCGGGACCATTGTTTTCAACAGTCACGAGGGTCTACGAGATATTATTTAGGTTGTAAAGAACACGATATATCTTGTGTATTTATCTTGTAGTATTTATTATTATTTTAATAAGGCATTCGCGTTGGAAGCTCGCTATCGGAGTGTATATCTGTACGTTTCATGTGCGATGTAATTAGCGTATTTATATTTTGCTCAGATATCCCGTGTCTCGCAAAAATTTGAAAACATGTTGCCTTACAACGGATCCGATCTTGTTCGGAGGCATTAACAGTAGACGGCGATCAATATTTACCGTGATATTGCTGTATGCTGCTATTACACCTGCACTTAGCTCTAGTCTTTGGGCCGCATGATGAGGGCATATAAAGAATAAATGTTCGAAGGTGTCTGGAACGTTGCATTGGGGGCAGAGAACTGTTTTGTGGTAATCGCCGTGTAATCTAGACACCATGCGCGTATATGCTCTGTCTTCTTGTTTAATGGCGCTATAGATATGGATCTTGTGGCTGGGGTTAGTGATAAATGGTAAGTCATGATCAGCGCAGTATATTGAATAGTGGTGGTCTTGTTCAGTATACGCTTTTTGGTTAATATTGGCGATAAGTTCGCGTGCGCTGGGTTTTAACCCGGAGAGTATACCCTCTTGTGATCCTATTTGTTGACACGTAATTGACATGACGCCTTATCTATGATCGCTCCGCCCACTAGAATTGATCCACCAATCAGCAATCGATTAATCGGGCGCACTCGTTAGCAACGACCTGTCCGCCATTTTCTAGAAAAACTACATGTTTCGGTTCACTTTTATTCCAACGAGTTTCTTTTGTTTTCCTCTTAAAAAACGATTAAAAATTGTTAAACGGTGTCAATGGGGATTATATAACTCGGACAATCGATATCCTGAAAGATTAGTTGGTGACATTTAATTTATATCGTTTCCAAAGCCGAAAAGAGATCTTGAGAAGTGTAAGAGTTGTATAAATGCATGCGGTCGTCACCACAAACAACTGAACGTCAACACTGTCAAAGACAATTATAATATATTTTTATCGGATATACTTGCAGAGTTAAATAGTTTATGTTATCGATCTGATTATCACATAATATTTCACTTTTTTTTCAAATAGTTTTATCAGTTACTAGGTCAGAAGCGAGGTTCATCTGCATTACTTAAAGAGAAATAAAACCCAGCATGAAGCCTAATTCATGCTGTGTTTTATTACTCTGATAGTAATGCACTTAATTGACATCAAACATGTTATTTGAAGGTGACATGTGATATATTATCTTATTAACGGTATCTACACATTTGCACTCATGTGGTGTCAGCAATAAACGCTTTTAATCCACACTAGGAGCTCGAATGCCTAGATCTCATTTTTTAAACGAGTTTCGTTTATTTTGTTCGGATTAAAAAAACGGAAATGAAATATGGCAAAAACGGTGTAAAAAGGGTTAATGCAACTCTGACATTTGGTATCCAGAAAGATAAGTTAGATGAATTAAATTTATACCATTTCCAACGCGGCGATGCGGTCTTGACAAGAGCGAATGGAAGCTTCAAGAATTACCGAGATCCCCTTTATAGAACATTAATTTATTTCACAAACTTGAAATGTCATATAAGCAATAACTAAGCATTATTAATTATGTATTATGTCACGTGTGCATGTAAAATAATTGAGAATTTTGGTACCCAATTCGTGTAACTTTACGAGATTCCCGTTAAAAATCGCGTTTCTGTGTGTGTCAGAAACAAGTGAAAACCATTTTGTTATTATTTTAATAAAGACGTATCGATAAATGCTATTGTAAAAGAGTTATTATTACTGATATTAGTTAACCAATAAATGCGGTAACTTCGGGGAAGTCGGTACCTGCGCGAGCGTCTGATATTGGTAGCCTTATTAATTTATAATAGCCTGACCGTATTCCATTTCGTACAACGCTAATTTTATATCAGACAATGTCCAAACTTACTGTGTTGTTTATGCGCTTTAAATTATAGTGATTGATAAATGACCCATAAGCAATGTTTAATATGATTTATTAATATCACTTTTATACGCAATAACATGTGGGATTGAGGTACCCACCCGGCGTCAGAAAGCGCGTAAAACTTCACCGAATTCCCAGTTATAAAGCGCTATTTCGTGTCAAATACACGGGAGGGGGGAATGTTTCGGTAATAATGTTGTTAATAACACGGGTAAATACCGGTGAAGTGTTAATTTATTGCAAATACCACCATTACACGTAATAACGGGTTCGATTTCGGTAAGCGCGCAAGCGTTTGAGAGCGTGTTTAATGTACCGATTTACCCGTTATAAATAGCTGATGTTCTCTTTAATCGTTTATTCTTTGCATTTGCAGAATAACTAAATGGCATTAACCCCTTTACAAGTGTAATATGGTGTTAAACAAGTCCATAAAATCATCCGGAATATCGCGTAAATATATATATGCAGTCTATAGGCAAAGAAGCCATTTTGGTGTTAGCTTGTCTAGGTTTTCTTCCCGCTGAGCCACGTGATTAAGTGGGCGGAGCGATCACTGATAAGGCGTCATGTCAATTGATCGGAAACGATTTTCCCACTTATGACCTTTGACCTTGTGACCCTAATTTCAATAGGGTTCATATACTGTTCAAGTCCAATTCACATTGGAAGTATCACGCCAATCGGTCAATTCGTTGACGAGATATTGATCGGAAAAGATGTTCACACTTATTTTGCCAGTGACCTTGACCTTTGATCTGATGACTCCAAATGTAAATGGGGGTAATCTACTGCCCAAGGCGTATGCACGTGTTAAGTATCAAGCCGATCGGTGGATTCGTTGAAAAGTTATTGATCGGAAACGATTTTTCCTCTTATTGTGACATTGACCATGACATTTGACCTGGTGACCCCAATTCCAAAAGGGTTCATCTACTGTTCAAGGCCAATGCACAAGTGAAGTATCAAGACAATCGGTCAACTCGTTGACGAGTTATTGATCGGAAACGAACTGGTCTACCGACAGACAGACCGACCGACAGACCGACCGACATCCAGCTAAACAATATACCCCCTATTCTCCGAAGGGAGGTGGGGGGCATAATAAGCTACATTCCATGATGAACTGACACCATGTTATATTATTTGAATGGGAACTACATACATGTAATTGTTAAATAAATTCTTATAGGCCATGTTTTATAACAATATATTGCATGTTAAAATTTCATATTTTAACTTATCAACTATTATAGTGCACAATATACACACACACCTGTAGCAAAACAATAATAATAACACAATTGCATATGTACACAAAATATGCACTTATGTTCTAAATTAAAAGTCATTTGTTTTTAAGTTTATATCTAGCATTCAACATGCATAAATTTGATGTCAACGAATAGAAAAAAGCGACACATTTATGTAATAGGTATATACTAATCCATAACTAAAATGCTTTACCAACACAACATAGGGCGCCTACAATAAAAAAGACTAAAGTAATTGTACATGAAGCAGTATTTCTTACATTAATAACATTCCTAATGTAAACAGGCACGTGGCGGACCCCGTTGTAGCTTTCTTATAGCTCATGGGTCGGGCATTCCAGATGGTATAAAGTGATTCGGATAGATCAAACCACTGAAGCAACTGTTAAAGAGACAGTTTGCTATATTCAGAACCTTTTTTTTCTATTCACTTGAACGGTTGTGAGATGATAAACGGTAGTTTTATTTACATCATTACATCAGATAAATAATGACACATGAACATGATAATATTAATTGTTTTAACGAAACAGATTGTATGCACAATGTATTACACGGTATTAACAATGGATATTCATGAATAATCCAGATGTTAAGGGTTGTGAGATGATAAACGGTAGTTTTATTTACATCATTACATCAGATAAATAATGACACATAAAGATAATTATATAAATTGTTAAAACGAAAAAGAAGACACAATTACTATACAAAAACCATCATATTATTAGATAAATTATATTTATGAATATATGCAAGAAACAGTTTACAATTGGCAAATGTTATAACGCAATATGTTTAATATTTATAATTTAATATGAATTGTATCAGGCTTATTATACATATTTAATTTTTGCAATGATTGCAAAACATACATCTATAATCTATGTACAACATTTTTATGTTCCTGCACCAATAAGTATGGCTTATCAACGTATTGATCAACGCAGGCAATGATTAATTGCAAACATCTCCTGTCAACAATGTTTGGACAATATGTGATTAAAACAATCGCGCCTGTATCAAGATTGGAAACATGTATTTGCGTACTTGACATGTTAGTACATCATGAGTTCTGAGCATGTTATTCTGTTATGTTGTCATTTGTATCAAAATAATCTTTGATATTTGACATTCCAAAAAAGCGCTGTTGGTTAAATAAAAATAAGACATTTTTTGAGAGTGATAATTAAAGAAATTTCCATTAGAACGCATATCTAATTACACTTAATAAAACGGTATGCTATTTTTGAAGATGTAAATATATTGGCTGAAATTGTTCTCTATACAGAAATATGACTAGCATGGTACAGAATTATATCAATAAAATATATAATGGTGAATAACTATACTTCTTTGAAGTCTACTTTAAATAAATATTAAGTGATCTTATTAAATTTAGAGTAAGTCTTTTTCTTAAAATAAATACTTTTAATTAATGCTACGGTTAACTAAAAACAACGGATTTAGTTTAGTTTCGTTTTATTCAAAATTATTTTTCGACACGTGTTTTTATTGAATGTATAAATGTATACCTTCATGTACAGAATATTTGTTATTCAAAGAGTGAATAGACATATACTTTTGATTTATATATCTCTGAGAACAAATCGATTATATTTGCATAAAATCAATTAATGCGGTGACTCGAAATTTAGACATAACTTGTAAGTTAAAGATTTTCTATAATATTTCATAAAATCGCTCTAACACAGCTGGACAAAAGAATAGTAATGGAGTTTTGCTAGAGATGAAGATTCTCTGATAAAGAAATATGAAGTCGAATTTTACAATAGTGCAACCACGTTCGTGAATCAATATATCCCTTTCTCCGTAGAAAATGTTTATCGAATCGTCATCAGCCTCATCAGCGGTAGAAGAAAGAGTCGCAGCAGCAGCAACATCCCCACAATAATGTCGGTTGTCCACAAAATCAAACTGTTGCACTTCGACTGAATCCAGTTCACAAACTTCGTGTCTGATTCTCGTATATTCGTCTTCATTCCCTTCAACATTGAACCACAGTTTACAATAAACGTTATGTTTTGAGGTATACATGTCCTGCATGAAATGTTGTAACGCTGCAGGGGAAAATGTTGTGTAAATTAAAAACACATACTTTAAAGATCGTGGTAGTTTTATCTCCATATATTGCTTTAAACAAATCCTTAGCTGCTGCAAGTGGGTAAGTAGAGGCAGTGTCTGTGACAGCATGTCGGGATGTTCGATTTGGGTCATGTTCAGACTGGATATATTAATTGTGGATAACATTTCATACAATCCAGGGGAGTCCTTCATTAACTCCAATGCATACTCGTTCTCAGGTCGAAGATCCCTATACTTGTATCACGTAATATTTCGAACAGTTCCTTACTGACATTTTCCACTAATATCTCAATATTGGACATGTCATGTGACATCATTTCAGATCGCAAGTCCGATACATGTGTACGTAATTCGTGCCCACGGGTTTCTTTGTATAAATACAAAACAACATTGGACAAAACACACTTGACTTGATGATCTAGTGAAGAAAGTGTGATCAATAAACTGCAGAGCCATTGAGGGGAAATTGTGCAGTTCAACAAATCAACATGCTGTAACATTATAGGCAGCCGAACATTCAATACATTTTCTACAGGGGACGGTGGGACAATATCTTCGTTAAAATCAGTTTTTTCTATCCGCAAATACGTCAGGTTACTCATGGATGGAAGCAGCCCGGAAAACAATGACACGTCGCTAATTCCGATTAAATCCAACCTATTTACGTTCAGATTATTTAATTCGGATATAATTGCTCGAGATCCTGGCGTTTTCAAGCGTTCGATGCAATGTTTTGACTGTTGAAGGACTGTTAATATTATATTTTCTTCTAATACATCGCGTTCTAAAATTAGTGTTCGAACATGGGACGTGTTCATCATTAAAATTTGCAACAAATCATCGTTTTCGTTCTTGTTTACGTTTGCATGAAATATGAAATGACTCATTTCCAGACGAATATGTTTTGGTCTGCTGACTTTAGCCTCCTGATAACAGCTGATCATCATGCCCTGCACTAAAGATAACACCAGACGGTTAACGACGTGAAATCTTAATGTCGTGTACATGTCTTCGGATCCAATTCTTATCCAGTCAAGTTCTGTGTTTACGTCGTTGAAGACGTCTTCTGTCAGATAGTGTATTACTTTATTAGCTACATCACACTTTAGTCCACTGAGATAAATGATTACCTGGCTGATTTCCAACACATTATACTTACTTTTGCAAAAGATATTCGTAATTTTGTCCTCCGGTAAATTAGCGATATGAGAAGCAGCAAAGAATTCCTGGATCGTTTCATGTAGAAATGAAACTTGCGATTTACACGATGCGGTTGAGAAGCAATGTCGTTCATTCAAAACACCAGATCTGATGGCAAACTCGAGTTGTTCATTTGACAACATGTCAGTACTTAATAGTTCCTGTTTGCTAAATACTAGTGATTTTTCAGAGCAAATCGTGAAATAAAATGCATCCCTTGCTAGTGCGTTACAAATCTCTGTGTGATGCTCGAAAACAGCATTTTCCGATGGAATATGTTCAGTAAACCCCTCTTTTGGCAGTTCCTTGTTGAAAAGGGTGTATATCAGAACTTTATTTATTTCGCATAATGATCCACTTAAAAACGTTTTGTCCACCCATAGATTTACTAGGAGTGTCAGCATCCAAGGAGAGGCCAGAAAATGGTTTAATTTACGTTCCTCTACGTAGGCCATAAATTCTTTATATGACTCTTGATATTCTACAGTCAGAGAACGTAGCATATTTTGCGTAAGCTGTTCGGTGTCTGTTATTCCAACCGCTTCTATAAGTGTACCGATTTCAGAATCTCTGATACGCTTATCAGCAATTTTCCAGGGTCGTGATGTTGTTAAGACAACACATTGCTTGGATATAGAATACAGTTTCGGTATAGGGTTTTCTTTTGTGTGATCAGTCCATTCATTTAACCCATCCATTGTTACAAGGCAGGTCTCCCTTTCCAAGATACTTCCAAGTAAATCGTATGCCTCCCTCTGTTGTTTTTTATTAAAGTAAATTTCATCAATTATTTGTGTTTTGATCATGTTTACTACTTTATTTTGCCCAACTGAGTCTCGAAGTTTAATGTGGAATAAAAATCTGAAATTCTGCAATATTTCTACATCACTGAATTTAGAGCTTGGCTCCGGATCTTTTGAGTCTGAATTGCACCAGTCAATGACCAATTTACCAAGAAACGTAGTCTTGCCCATTCCAGGATCTCCTTGTATGGATACTCGGTCGTTCAATGTGGTGTTTGTATAAAACATGTCCTTGTATGTTTCTACCTTTTGTTCCGTATCTCTTCGAGATCCGTTTTTCTCGCGTGCGACATGGTGAAATTGTATCGGTACAAAAATATCCATAATCGATTTCTCACGACCATACCATATTGGCGAAACAGGTAGCATTGTCAATTTTTTCTTGTAGTATTCTTTCAACCGTCCTAGAAATTCTAAAAATATATTAAGTATTGAAAGTTTAAGCTCTTAGTATGCTTTCGCTTCAAAACTACATGTTTAATTTTATTGATTGATAAATTAAGATTATGCCACTCACAAATTATCAGTATCGTTGCGACAGGTATTTATTGTCAACATTATATGTGAAAACATGTCACCGGGTACAGAATCATTAAAGCTTTAATTCCAATTATGAACTTATTTATACATCTCTTTTATTTACTGAATTCGACTTGTAAATTATAAACGCATTTACAGACGAGATGTAAATGATAAGAACCATATTAATATTCCACATCCAAACTTGCTTTGTTGTATATGTTTCGCTACGCACAAAAAACACATTGGCATACTGTTCAAAGCGGCGTTTGTTATTGTTCTATAAAAATATTAAAATCTCAGTTTTGTTTATCACTATAAATGAAAACAACAGCGTGTTGGTCGGATACTTATTATCAAACCATACGGTATAATACAGAATTATCATGATTTATATGTATGCATACTATAATGTATAACGTAACACTAAAATTTGACATGGGCATTTGCAATCGCGGATGTCTTGTAAATAATCAGAATCAGATTCGATAATATGTATCACAATTTGGACCGAATAAGTCCTTAGTGGTTTAAATGTTTTCTTTCCTTAAGATTTGTGAAGTGGGAGTTTTAAAAAAGTTTAATGCAGACGATGTTACCAATCTGCGTTTACATCGTGAAACGGTTGTTAATGATTTGTCAACAGAAAGCAAAACAAAAAACAGAAGTTCTTTTTAATCTCTGTCGCCATTATAATTTTGCAGGCCACTCAATTTTTCCAATTTAAATATAAAAAACAGGCTTACAAATAGTTCCTTTACAATGACCTCTTATTATGACCAGAATGGGTGGATTGAACAAACATCAGAGACATAATGAGCGGGAATGGGGATCTGAAATGTGTTGCCATTTGTTGTCCAATTTAAATAATATTTGTCCAAATCGATGCATAAACAAACAAAAATGTTTCATCGTTCTTAGTAAAACATGTTGTTTTTCTTGTTAAAAAAATTCAATCTTTACATTTGTTTAATATGTTTTTCATTTTCCCATACAATGAAAAACGTATTTTTAACACGTAACAAAAATCAGATCTTCTCAAAACCAACATTTACTCTTATATGACTCGATTTAATCACTATAAAATTAATATGTTAATTTCTAAATACACTTACTTAAACTAAATTATATTAAAAACATGTATACGTATGTTGTTTTTTTGTTACTGAAACGTATATTATATTTTGAATAAACTGACAATTTAAAGTTCAAAGCGCGCAAATACGATCTTTCTGGAATACAATATGGCGATGATAATCCTGAAGAGCTCACAGGAGTTTTAAGTAAACCAATTGTCAGTACTTGGGCACGTGTGACACATTGTAATAAATAATATTTTTGCAAAGTATTATCAAGAATGAGTCATACTTGCGACCTAAGCAGTAGCAAAATGTGTCTAAATTTTGATTAGGTTTCCTAGTTATAGGAATAATGTGACCTGGATTCAAGCACAGCCTATATATTGTTACGAATAACATTCTGACCAAGTTTCATGAAGACTGATATATGAGTGTGGCTTATAGTGTAGTTACACTACAGGTTTTTGTAAGATTTGACCTAATGACCTAGTTGTTGAGAATCAAACCCAGCTTAGATATCGTCGAGAAAAACATTCTTACCAAGTTTCATCGAGTTTGAGTCACTTTCGTGCTCAGGTGAGCTAAATAAATCAAATATGTAATACTTTAGTGAATAATTTTAATGCAAACTAACAAAAAAGAGTTATTAAAAGACCAACAAAATTTGAGTTGAATACATACAACCATATATGTAGCCGTGGATTTGTTCTCGAACGATTTGTTCCCTCTTTGTATTGTCATTAGAAACGTTTTTAATTTTAACATACTTATTGCCAGTATTTGTTTTTTACATTATTTTTTTTAACGGAACGGATGAAATTATGCCTAAGTCGTAAATATATTTCAATTGACAAATTATTGAACATCTCATACTTTCCAAACGTACTCATACAATAATGTACCCATATATATTATTAATGTTAAGGTAGCATTGGTTAATAGACAAATCAAGATATATTGCCTATGAGAAAAACATTAAAGCATCTCGTTGACACATTAATTTTCACGATTTCTAACCAAACTACCACGTACTCATCGCAAACTGCGAGCATTGTCATTTTTTTATATTATTTTTTTGTTGCACATACCTCGACATTTCTGTTGGTACTCGGCTTCTACGTCGTTCGCATGTTCATCTCTTTTGTGAACCCGTTCAATGTTAAAATCATGCAACCCCTCATTAATCTCCTCCCTTAACATCATTCGCATCGTTTCCAACAGCCATTTTTTGCCTTCGCCTTCCACACAATATTCAGCCATTTGAATATCGTCGGTCCTATTAAATATTCATAATAGTGCACACATAATAGCATTCATTTTATAGTATGTGTATGTTAATGAGTACATAACAGCGAACGTTCCAAAATAAATTTTAGAACGTTCTTCTAGTTGGGAAGTGTCTAGATTTATGTAAAGCTCTCTATATTCAATGGCAAAAATGTATATTTATGCCTATAAATATTAATTTATGATACGTGTTTACGAATTGATGCGTTGACACTTTGTGTATGAACAATGTTTGTAATCACTTATAATTTCAAAAGAAATGTTAAAAACAAATCTATTGATTTTCTCGGGATTCGAACCTGGAAAGCTGAAAGCAATAGCGTACTCGTTACATTGTCATGTTCAGGATTTCGGTTTGATTGCGTCTTGTTAAGTTTTATAAGACAATTATCATTTAGAAATTATTTACAAAACCGTCCACACAAACCTAGTTAGTATGTTAACAGAATAGACAACACATCACCGCATACATCTAACCATAGGAAGTCGCAAGATCATATAGAACTAGATACTATTTCGTCAGAAATTAAAGATATACCCCTGATAGGTAACTGTCCTGACATGAACTATTTGCTGAATGACTCATGCCCTAAGAACCCCGTTATTCAAGTCGTCATTAGGCAAATGTCTGCACAAAATACACTTTTTGTTACAAAGCTATATCCAAATTTAGTCTAATGCATTCTCGAACTTATTGATTCGAAATAGATCAATCACAAACGTTATATCCGCTAAACAGGTATACAGGGAGTTAATTAACGGATTTCATTTGTACAGGAACATTCTCAACGAACCTTTTAGCAACAGGATAGCTGGGGAGATGGAGCTTGTAATAATGAATGTCTGATAGACTGCGAAGGATGAAGTACTGTATTTTCTAGGACGCCGGCTGTAAGAAGGAATATAAACATGTGCTAAGCGAATTATTCGGATGTTAGACCATATATCATCAATAGCATAGCATCCGCTGGACCATGTTGGTAAGTTGTGTAAGCGAGGATTTCATGATGGGAAAATCTAGCCGTACAAAAAGTAATACGCAAGCTATCAAAACCAAATGTTATTATGAATAATATCTGAGGGACTTATTACCCACTATTCAAACGGTAATTACTGATTTATTAATAACAGTCGTACCAAATGCATAAATTTAGAGGCTTAATGCGATGATTGTATTCCCTGTGACAAAGTGCTGTTATCATGAAATGTTTTGTCATTTCATTTGCATTACTCTTGGCAATTAAATAGAATAAAGTTTACCTATACAATTTACTTGATAGCGAATAAGAACATTCAATGTCAACCGTAAAAACAATCATTATTGAGATACTTTTTGTTTATAATGTTATATCACCTGTTGATGTGCACTGGTATAAACACTGTTAAACCTATACTAAAATGTAATTTGATTTGCCATTTCGTCAGCTCAAAATATATATATTATTTGTTGCCAATTGTTTAATTGTTTTTTTTTTCAGGTTTGAAATGCAAGAGTTGTACAACTATTTGTGTATGCGGTGTTATTGTTTAAAAAGCCTATATACTAATATATTGGATTAGCTTATATGATTATTGCAATGCAGATTACCCTGTTACAATAAAAATGGTATTTATCCTGCCTCTGTTGCAAAGTTTGACCAAATAAAGTAGGATCGAATACATTTTCCTATCTCCGGTCTACAGGAAGTAGTGTATTCCTACGCACGCTGTGACGATTAACATGTTCTAATATTTGACCTTTGACATTTATTGAAACGCATCATGAATGTTATCGTTATATTATATATCATCCTTTTTTGTTTTTAAAATATATTACCAAACTAGCTGTCCGTATTTATCATTTAATTCATTACGCAATTTATGACGTATCTAGTTTGACGTCATTTCTCTGACGAAACATACTATCTAGTTTCTCTCAGGATTTTAGGGACAACAATTATGACATGGTGGTTTTAACAGTATTTTTTTTTAATATTTTAAAACATCGAACGAATCATTAAAACGTATTTCGGATTGTGTGTTTGTCATTCATAATTGTTTACTTCGATAGGAATAAAATAATTCGCTACGGCAGGATTACGACTTCGTAAATCAGTTTTTGGGTCAGACTCACAGTGGTTAGCATTCGATACAAATGCCTAGGCCTATACTTTTAGT
This sequence comes from Dreissena polymorpha, assembly GCF_020536995.1. Lineage (NCBI taxonomy): Eukaryota > Metazoa > Mollusca > Bivalvia > Myida > Dreissenidae > Dreissena > Dreissena polymorpha. The sequence goes on along the minus strand of NC_068360.1, from coordinate 100,921,727 downwards.
CCAAATGTTAATGCTTTCTAACAAAAATGAGATGTACTTTTCCATGTTCATTAAACATGTTCTATGTAATACTTGTCATCAGCTTGTTTACTTGTCGAAATAGAGAATATTATAAGGCAATCGTTTGATGTAATTGTAAATTACTCAGTTAGCAGTAATATTATAAAAATGAAATAGGTTAGTCATTCACGCAACAGAAACGACTTCCGATCGAGGTAAATAAATGAGTGTATAAATCCTTCTGAACTAAAGCAAATGGAAGAAATCTTAACACATTGATTAGATAAAGCTAGTGCACTGCGATAATATACACACTACCGGGTCAGATACATGTTTTTACGCATTTGAGATTGGGACATTTTAAGTGCTTTCAAGCGTCTTTATTGAAATTTTATGACAAGGACCGCTGAACATTTGCGCGCGGAACCATTCTTAGTAATTTGTTGGTAATGTTTACTAAATATAATCATCTGAATGTACAACAAAATTTAAGCATGTTTCATGATATATATATATATATATATATATATATATATATATATATATATATATATATATATATATATATATATATATATATATATATATATATGCTAAAAAAATAACGATAAGATTGTCCCTAACGATTAACATAATAAAAAATTATATGGATACGGATGTGGAACTGATACGGATGAGCAACTGAAACGATCATAGCGGAACGGATCTATGGTTAAATAAACTGGCGAAAATACGGTTTACAGCTTCCTTCCCCCAATCAACCCAAGCCTAACCTTTTCTTTCGCTTGAGACGTTAATCCAACGCGCCACGGACAATGAGTACTAACGTCTGGAACAGGACCTGAAGCATTGTGTACACACCGGTCTTTCTGACCTGTGTACTAACGCGAAAGGAATTGTGGGTAGCACTTCTTTTACGAATGAAAAGTGAAAGCGAAAGAAGGTATGGTTATCATGCTTCTGATAATCACTATCAGGCTTAATAGAGATTTAAAATCACATTTAAACATAATTAAATAACATTTCTTTAAACAACATTCCGTTTTAAACACACAATAAAATCGATTTTTCTTTCAATATTAACATTTTCATTCTTACGCAGAACTACTTTGGCGAAAGCATAATTCCCCAAACCAGGGGAATGTGATGCGTCAAACCATAGAGGAGAAAATAACGTAGTGACGTCACCATCTATGTATAGAATGGACCTGATCGTCGCACTACTTCCTGTAACCCCACTAACACGATAACCGGAGCTGATTGCCATAACGGAGATTTCCAGTTCACTAGTTTAACATCTAAACAAATCGCCATAAAACAATTGGTCCGGTCGCTCTAAGACTTGTAAATTAACACAATGTGCATATAAGTCTCAATTTCAACAACTTCATAGGTAAACAGCAGTTATCAATACAAAAAAATAGTTCATCGCTTGTTACATTTAAAATATATTCAACGTTAAGAAAATTTGAAAATTAGTTGTAATTACACGAACCGCTATGAAGCATGTAACTAAAGCTCCTCACATATCCATATCATGCGCGCTTATGTTATCCATACAGTTTGCAATTATTGAATCAGGTGGCAATTTATCTAATCATTGCACTCTACTCGACGACCAGCTCTATGTTGTAACAAAGATATTGTAAATATTGCTATCCGATTGAAGTGCTTTCTTATTGATGTGCAAAGGACTAGTACGTTACCGACCTGAATAATTTAAAGAGACTTATAATGTTTGTTTGCTTTTTAAAAAATCTTAACAATAAAAATAATAGTTATGTTAACGTTCTTTTCTATACAAGAGGTATTTCTCACTTTAAAATACATATTTTTTGGAATAAATCTTCCGATTTTTTTCCAAACATGTTTCCTCTTAAATTAATTAACATATTGCGAACATAATCGAAAGTTGCAATGACCGAAGAAAACTTAGTCTGGAGACTCTTCACAAAAAGGCTCAGTCGGGTTTATGAAAACAATTGATTATCTCTGATATAAAGGAATAGTACTTTGCATTGTACTCCATATGAATGACTGGACAATAAGTCATTATATGTAAAAAGCATATGCACATACATTTGTTTATGCTTTCGAACATGTCTGATTTTCTAAATTCGTTCATTATGTTATTGACTAAAATATATAAACGACATTATGGCGACCGCTTTGTTGTCACAGTTTCACAAAAGAACATTATATTTAGTATAGTTATGCTTGATTTCAGCAACTAGATCGTTTACATGCAGTTAATTTTAAAATATATCTTTACATCTACGAATGTTAAATATAATCATATGGTAGGTAAAAAAACTCTTCTCAAAAACCTAAAAGCCCACATCTTTGATACTTTTTAAATGACTTAAATGACTTAAGAATGTTTCGGTCGACAAAGTGAGTTCAAAGCATGGCTTCTGTGGTTGAAACCTATCAAGCCATATTGTGCATATGATGCATTGAATTGTGTATCAAAATATCTTTACACATCCATTTTATCATAACAATGTCAAAAGGATTATATTTGGCATGTCACTTCGTATTTTTGTCCTGTACATACACCCGGTGGTCGCGGGTTCTATTTATGTATGAATACAAATGGAACAATTTTAAGCATGTAATAACTGTATAAAAATACACTTAGAACAAATGGTAAATGTATTTATTTAAAAAGTGTTAATCACGTTTTCAAACATATATTTTGCTAATTCAAATGTGTATTCAATATTTTCTCATCTCGACTACCGAAATGGTATTGTCATTTATGTTTATAAACTTTTTATTTAATGTTGTTATTTTTTTTCACAAAATTCGGAAATGAGCATGTTGGACTATTCTTTGTATATGTATGTGTTGTGGTGTACTATGTACATGTCTTGACTAAAATTTCTGTCTGTCAGTCTGTTTGTCGTCTTATAAAGAGTTTGATTAAATCGATAAGGTAAAGGATATTCAATTGCATAATTCAAAGTATATTAAGTCCCTTTTAAGATACATGGTATCTAAATACGAAAATATTTGTATGAAACAAAGAGATAACATCTGATGACAGACATGTGCTTCGTTTGATAAATTTAAACATAGCGGAACGTATTATTCATCTTTGTGGTATTAAATACGATATTGTTTACAGCTTTTGTAATATTTATTGTTTACTTCAAGCTCATAGACTTCTACCAAATTGGGATTTCAAAACCAAAAATAAAGTTATTTAGTTCCGAGTTCCTTTGCAAAAGAAACATATCACAAATACCAAAGAGAGAAAAGTGTTGAGCACGGAAAAAGGCTTATGCTGTTTGACTCGCTAAATATAACATTCTGATTTGATGAAATAATTGAATGTAAAAAACGTCCCCGCGTTTTACACATGTCAAGGTAATCAGACGGGTTAAAATACGTTCATGACGATCTGTGTTTACCTAAAAAGCTGATATCAGTGTTTTATCAAAGAAAAGCGTATCATGCGTTATCACTTATAGCGAATCAGTTTCCGTTCTAGTTAGTTATCATAAGGTCGTTTTGAGGACGATTATGTTGACATATCGTACACATATTCAATGTGAAATCGCACCGCTAAAAATATCTGTTGATAATGAAATATTTTATGCTAGGTATCGCTATGTTTAAAACTCTAGAGTCAAGTATCGTGACTGACTTTATCGAAATTATTCACTCTGTTGAACATTAATGCACAAAGCTTAAAAAGACAGTAGAACGGGAAAGAAAAAAACGTTTCCGTTTGGACGGCATGTATTGGTGACCAAAATAACAACTCCCACCCTCACACAGACCTTCAAAACCCAGGTTGATTGTTTTCACTTGAGCTCAGCGTCTATGTGTCTGGCAGCAAGCATTATATGGAACATGCAGCACTACTTTGATATTACCAAACACATTCCAGAAATGCGTTTTTCCTGGTGCGAGGTACGTAATTACATTATTCACATCATTTGGTAATCAATACTGATGTAAACATACAGTATAGTTTGACGAATTGCGACAATAACGAGTGCAGTAATAAACCATGTTATATCGGGCTTTATCTGCTTATTTTGACCATAGTTCTCTACAATCAAATATTCGCAAACACTTAAAACTTTCATATGTTAACATATTTCTTTTATAAGCTGCCATATCATTACAAACCGGTTTACCATTAATCACTTAATTGATATATATGACGAGCACATTTCACGGACTGCTCTTGAATATATATAACTATACGGTATTATTATAAATTTTAAAACGTGTAAACGCTACCTTTAAGAATAAGTTGAAGCGAAAGCAGTTCTAGCTTGCAAACCCAACTGCATATTTCATATTTAAATTGGTGATTATTTATTACAACGGAAATTAAGTTATAAAAATGAAGTTTGTATTCTCGTGTTAAAAAGAAAATATTTTGTAATAGGTTCGTTAATAAGATAAATTTAAGGATAAGGAATTCTATTTGATGTTGTTATTAGATCGATTCAGTGTG